>NW_026587759.1:1316387-1415800 GCF_907164565.1 Psammomys obesus
ATCTATCATCTATCTATCATCTATCTATCTATCATCTATCTATCTGTGTACACGTGCATGTATACAGGTTTGTTTTAATATTTATTGATGTATGTGTGTGTGTGTGTATGTACACGTACACCTGCCATGACATGAGTGTAGAAGTCAGAGGACAGCTTGTAGAACTTGGCTCTTTCTTACCATGTAGTTTCTAGGTACTGAAGTCAGGTTGTCAGGCCAGACAAGAGCCATTATCTTCTAAGCTGTCTCATTGGCCTATGTTATTCTTTTTTTTTTTTTTTTTTTTTTTTGAGATAGTGTTTCTCCATGTAGCCTTGGCTGTCCTGAGTGCTGGGACTACAGGTGTGCGCTACCACACCCAGCTCCCTATGTCATTCTTAAAAAGCAAGCAAATGGAACCGCTGGGGATTAATTCCTGTGTCCTTCATCTTGTCAGCTCTGAAGACTATAGATAATGTCGGTGCGTCAGGTGCCCGTCTTCATCAGAGGAATCTTTGTCTTCGTCTGAAAGCAGAAGCTCTGCTTAAACTCTCCAACTGTGAATCTTGGGAGGAAGCAGTTCGCACTCTTGGTCAGGTAGGCAGTCTGTGCTTTCCCTGTCACCTTCCGGCTCCAGCCATCTCTCCTGACCACGTGATCCTGAGTCACCTCTCCACGCTCTGATACATCTTCCACACTCCTGAACCCCCTCACTGTTTGCCTTTCGGTTAAAGCCTTCAGTAGGTCTCATGAGAAGAATTTCTGTTTTGTGTTAGTGCCTGTTCTCCTATCTCGTTTCTGTCCTCCTGCAGTAGCACTGCTTGTTTATTCACGATATAGGACTTTAAGTTTTTCCTTCAGAAAATGTTTTACAGATTATTGATCAGGTGTTGGCTTAATAGCTTCGTTCTCAAAAATGTAAGGTTTGGTTTACGCATAAATGTTGATTTTTGTCTTTAAAGGAAGACACTGTTTTCTTAAGGCTTTTGGTTTAATTTGAAATTCCTTAGTGAGAGAACATAATGGGCAAATCATGAGTTTTAGCAACATTGTTCCTTGAAGTGCTGTGTGTATTTCAGAGGGTTTTTGCATTTGATCATGTTTCTTTAGAGTGACAGAAGCTGTTGGTCTCCTTCAAGAATTCTTGTTTAGTTGGATATGGTGGTTCAGGCTTGTTACCCAAGTACAGAGGCTCAGCAGAGACTCGGCTGTGAGCTCCAGGCCAGTCTGCGCTGCACTGTGAGACCCTATCTCCAGAAAACCCAATACCTTATTTTCTCCATGTCTCTCCTTATTGTGTATCTTATGTAGATGCCTTATTGATACCTTTCCAATACCTTTCTTCACACACACAAAAACAGAATGAAAAGTTTTTTGTTTTTTTTTTTAAATTGTAAGAGTCCATATCTGAGACACAAAATTTGTAAGTCGAGCACAAAACATTATGTTGTGCTAGAAAGCAAAGAAACTAAAGAACCACACTAAACAGTACAGGAGCTGGCTGAAGGAATTGTGCTGGGCCACCAAGATAATGGTGCACGTACTGAGGAGAAACTCTGTATTTAAATACGTTAAGTTCATGTGTTGTGACACTGCCACAAAGAAAAAAATCAGAACAACTTTTCAAAAATTCGTCGTTGGGTTGTGCTAACAAACAAACTGGAAAGAGTAAATGCATTTATTGGGCCTTCTATGAACTGCTCCACAAGACAGCCAAACATGATAAGGGGAGGAGAAATTTCTCTTGGTTTGAGTAGTCTGTATAAGGGCAGAACAATGATAAACTGGATAGAACACTCCATTTTGTAACCTTTAATAAATGACTAGGTGTAGAGGTTGAGGATCAATGGCTTCCACAGACAAACAAAGATAGTCTCACACAACCAGGACAAGTATACATAGCATGTCACTGCTAGAACATGAAACCGTGATCGGTCAAGTTTCTACTGAGTATGTCTCATGGTGTTTGACATTCTTGCTGGTCCCTGTGTCAGTAGGTAGGGTTAGATACTTGACCTTGTAAAACTGTGACAAGTGGCTTGTATTTTCACAGTTACACTGTAGGAAGAAAGCAGAGATAGAAGGGGACCCTCTAGATTAAAAGGTACTTACAAGAGTTTTCATCTAATTGAGATTTATGTACCTTGGTTGAATTTTGACTGAAATAAGTCTCTCAAATGCCTGATAGTGTAACTTCTCACGTGTGATATTTCAGCATACAAATTTAAGCTGGAGTCATTTGTAAATGACAACCACACTGCCACTCTCACATTCAAAATCAACCGTACAGTTTCATATTGTTAGATTTTCTAGTTGCATCATCAGGCATTTGTTTTAAATTCATCTGGGGGTCTGACGAGAGGATGCGTATACAGGGAACATGGCCTTTGAGTTTATTATTTTGTAGCTGGATAATGAGTGTATACAAGGTTGTTAACCGGCCTTTCGTTTTCTGCTCTATTTGACATTTGCCCAGCTAAGTGATTAAGGAATGAAAATCTGGATAGTGGTGCAACTAGGTAGGGCTTCTGACCACATCCTCTTAGGCCCTTTCTTGTGTGGCTGTTCTTTAAGTAGAACGAAAATGGGGGTGCAACTGTCTGAAGAGATGTGTAGCAACTGTCAGTCATTTTCCAGGTTTCGGGTGCAGATAAGACCCCTGGACTGCTGGTTCTCCAAGGCCTGGCTCATCTGAACATGGGTGCTGTAGGTGAGGCTATGAAGGTAGGTGCTTTTCATTCAAATGGAACATTATTTGAAGGCTAAGAGAAGGTATTGGGGATTTAGATCAGTGCTAGAGTGTTTGCTTACAAAGTTGAAGGCCCTAGCTTTGGTCTCAAGAACCAAAAATAGGATAAAATAAATTATAAACAAACCCAACTAAGAAATAAAAGTGAAAAGCAATTTAAAAATATTTTATTGTATTTTATGGGTGTTTTTCCTGTATGTATGTCGGTGCATCTCATGCCTGGGGCCCTGAGAGGTCAGGGAAGGACTTGGGATTTCCTGGTATTGGAGTTATAAATGTTGTCAGCACCATGTGGATGCTGGGAATCGAACCTGGGTCTCTGGAAGCCCTGAGCTGGCTCTTCAGTCCCCATTGTTTTTAGTGGGATATGGAACTGACAAGTGCCTCCTCCACAGATCATGGAAGACCTTTTAGCCTCTCACCCTGACCTAGCCAAAGTTCATGCTCTTAAGGCTGCGGTTCATTTTACTAAGAAGGACTACCTACAAGCAGAAACATGGTGAGAATCAACAGTGCCTGTGCTCTAGTCATACCTTATTTACTTCTCAAAAACTTGAGATGAGCTTGATAAACGTTCCAGTTTTAGATTTATGTGGCGTGTGTGTGCATGTGTGTAGATATGTACAGGTGTGTGGGTGTTTAATTTCACTTGTAGCATCGGAAGTTTACATTTCTGTGTAATCTGTTTCTTTTTTTTTTTTTTTTTTAATTTTATTTTTCTTTTTAGTTACATTTTGTTAACTCTGTGTCCCAGCTGTATCCCGCTCCCTCATTCCCTCCCCAACCCCACACTCCCTCCCTGGTCTCCTCCCTGCCCCTTTCCAAGTCCCCTGATAGGGGAGGACCTCCTCCCCTTTCATCTGACCCTGTTTTATCAGGTATCTTCAGGGCTGGCTGCAAAGTCCTCCTCTGTGGCCTAACAGACTGCTCCTCCCCTGGGGTGGGGGTCAAACAGCCTGCCCTTGAGATCCTATTAGAAATAGTCCGTGTTCCCCTTACTTTGGAAAACTACTTGGTTACTGAGCTACCACGGGCCACATCCGAGCAGAAGTTCTAGGTTATATCCATAGATGGTCCTTGGTTGAGTGTCAGTCTCAGAAAAGACCCTGTGCCCGGATATATTTGGTCCTTGTACAGCTCCTATCCTTTCCATATCATACTAACTTCCCTTCTTTCATATGATTCCCTGCACTCTGCCGAGGGTTTGGTTATGAATCTTAGTGTCTGCTTTGAAACACTGCTAGGTAGAGTCTTTCAGATGCCTTTTGTGGTAGACTCCTGTCATAAGTTCAATGCACATCCCATTTGTCTTTCTAAATGAGGATTAATCACCTTCGCCTGTGTCCACTTTCTTGATTATCTTCTTTAGGTGTGTAGATTTCATTATGTTTATCATGTCTTGTAAGTCTATATAAGCGAGTATATACCAAGTTTGTCTTTCTCCTTCTGGGATACTTCACTCAGAATGATCTTTTCTAGATCCCACCACTTGCCTGCAAATTTCATGATTTTCTCCTTTTTGATTGCTGAGTAGTATTCCATTGTGTAAAAATACCACAATTTCTGTATCCATTCCTCCGTTGATGGACATCTGGGTTGTTTCCATGTTCTGGCTATTACAAATAAAGCTGCTACGAACATGGTTGAACAAATGTCCTTGTTGTGTACTTGAGCAAATTTTGGGTATATACCTAGGAGTGGTATAGCTGGGTCTTGAGGTAGCACTACTCCTAGTTGTCTGAGAAAGCGCCAGATTGACTTCCAAAGTGGTTGAACCAGTTTACATTCCCACCAGCAATGGAGGAGTGTTCCCTTTTCTCCACAACCTCTCCAGCATGTGCTATCACTTGAGTTTTTCATCTTGGCCATTCTGATGGGTGTAAGGTGAAATCTCAGGGTTGTTTTGATTTGCATTTCCCTAATGGCTAATGAGGTTGAGCATTTCTTTAAGTGCTTCTCTGCCATTCGATATTCCTCTACAGAGAATTCTCTCTTTAGCTCTGTTCCCCATTTTTTAAGTGGATTACTTGGTTTGTTGCTTTCTGCTTCTTTAGTTCTTTATATATACTTGATATTAGCCCTCTGTCAGATAAAGGGTTGGTGAAGATTCTTTCCCAATCTGTAGGCTGTCTATTTGTTTTGATGACAGTGTCTTTTGCTTTACAGAAGCTTTTCAGTTTCATGAGGTCCCATTTATTGATTGTTGCTCTTAGAGCCTGTGCTGTTGGTGTTCTGTTCAGGAAGTTGTCTCCTGTGCCAATGAGTTCTAGGCTGTTTCCCACTTTTTTTTCCAGCTGATTTAGAGTATCTGGTTTTATGTTGAGGTCCTTGATCCACTTGGACTTTAGTTTTGTGCAGGGTGATAAATATGGATCTATTTTCATTTTTCTGCAAGTAGACATCCAGTTGGTCCAGCACCATTTGTTGAAGATGCTGTCTTTTTTCCATTGAATGGATTTGGCTTCTTTGTCAAATATTGAGTATTCATAGGTGTGTGGGTTTATTTCTGGGTCTTCTATGCGATTCCATTGATCCTCCTTTCTGTTTCTATGCCAATACCGTGTAATCTGTTTCTAATCCAGTTTGTTGATCACAATGCTTAATTAGCCAGTGTAATATGTGGTATATGCCTTGAACATGTGCAGTGCCAAAGGTCACTGTGCTTCTTAAAGCTCTTTTTCAGTAACATCAGTTTTGTTTATTATAGTCTGAATCCTGGGGTAGTGACATGTTTAGATTTGGGAATTGTTTTTTAAAATGTTCAATTATTATATGTAGGTGGGTGTTTTCCCTGTATATGCACCACATTTGTGCCTAGAACCTGCAGAGTTCAGAATATGGCATCAGATCTCCTGAAACTGGGATTACAGGCAGTCTTGGGCCTCCATGTTGGTACTGGGAACCTAGGTCCTCTTGGAGTTCCTTATGTTTTACACACACACACACACACACACACACACACACACACACACACACACACTAATACTCCTTTTCACTTCCCTTTGGTGATTTAGTTTCCTGAGAGCACTTGAGAAAGATGCTGAAGTTGCTGAATATCATTACCAGCTTGGGTTGACATACTGGTTGATGGGTGAAGAAACAAGGAAAGATAAAGCAAAGGCTCTTACTCACTTCCTGAAGGTAAACAAGTGCTATTATATTAAGTGGATTTTTGTAAAAATAAAGTAGGTGGCAGATTACTCTTGCTTGAAATATCTTTTTGCATTTCGTTTCTCATAATAGAAGTTTTGTGAGAATGTTCTATGGGGTTTTCTAGGTAAAGATTTAAATTGTGGAAGTGTAAAAGTGTCTGTTTCAGAAATATACATTATAGAAGTCAAGACCTGATGACTGGTAGCAATGCTCTTTTAGTTGATGGACGCTGTAGTTTTATGGTTGCATGAGCCTGGATTTTTAGCTTCCTGTTTTTACAGATGTTTAACACTATGTCTTAAGTTTGTGTCTTCTCACGAGAGCATATTCATTTAACAATGGTGCCAATTTCACATTTTTTTTAAATCAAAGAAATGCCAATTTTACTGTGTATTTATATTCTATAGGCAATGTGGACCAGCCTTTGTGTCTGTCTTAAATGACACAGTAAAGGATTGTTTGGCATAATTCTATACGTTTAATAAGATAGTTTCTTTAATCAGTGTGCTATATCCTTTATATTCACTGAAATGAATTTTTAATTTTCTTTATCCACGCTTTCTTCCAAGGCTGTGAGACTGGATGCCTACATGGGTAAAGCTTTCTGCTACCTAGGCCATTATTACCGAGATGTGGCTGGAGACAGAAGCAGAGCCCGAGGGTGTTACAGGAAAGCTTTTGAATTAGATGACACAGATGCTGAGTCTGGAGCTGCAGCAGTTGACCTCAGTGTGGAGCTGGAAGACATGGTCTGTTCATGACACTTTTGTCTCTTAGTCTCTCCCCTAGCATGTCAATGGGAATGTTTTTATATTTGCTTGTAAGTTACCTTAGCTTTCACTGTTCGTTGTAGGGAAAATGAGAATATCTTTGCAACTTTTTGTAGACTACATTTTCTTTTCATTGGTAGATGCTAAATTACTTGTCACTTTTCTGTGCGTACTTTTATATGGCTACATCCATGTATGCATGGTATTCATATGGGTACACGTGCATGCATGGTGTGTGGGCCTGAGGTCATCGTCTGGTGTCTTTCCTTGATAGCTGTTGTCTTTTACCCTTTGAGAGAAGGCTGTTCCCTGAACCTGACCCTCACAGCCTGGGCCAGGCTAACCGAGCAGTGAACTTCAGGGATCTGTCCATCTCCTTACCCCCATCCCCTGGTGCTGGGGTTACAGGAGTATTGTAACCACACCCAGCTTGCTCCATGGGTTCCGGAGATCTGGGGTTCTGAACTCAGGTCCTTGTGTTTATGTGTCAGGCACTTTACCAGTGTAGCCAACTTCTAGACCTGACTTTATATGTCATTAAAATTAGTTTTATGAGGGCTGGGGATTTAGCTCAGTGGTAGAGTGGTTGCGTAGCAAGTGCAAGGCTCTGGGTTCGGTCCTCAGCTCTGGAAAAAAAAAAAATTAGTTTTATGTATTTCATTGTGAATTTAAAAGATTAGAAATGGGAACTGAAAGTATGTTTGTATTCTTTGCATAGTAGTTCTGTATTTTTACATTTGGTGTCCCTCACATTGATATTTTCTCATTAGGAAACTGCTTTAGGTATCTTAACAGCAGTAACTCAAAAGGCAAGTGCTGGAGCAGCAAAGTGGGCCTGGCTTCGGCGAGGACTCTACTATTTGAAAGCTGGTCAACATTCTCAAGCAGTGTCTGAGTAAGGCATCTTACATTTACATTTGAACGGTGTAGTGTTGATTACATTTCCTTGGCAGCCATATGACCTTTATAAGTGGCCTCCTACCGAGATGCATTTTGAGAGAAAGATAACAAAATTGATTATGATTTATTGGGTGCTTATTGCCTACAAGGCAGTAGAATTTAAAGTGGATGGAGGCATGGACTGTAGCTGAGGGGTTAGCCAGTTAA
The DNA here is from genome assembly GCF_907164565.1 of Psammomys obesus. Classification (NCBI taxonomy): domain Eukaryota; kingdom Metazoa; phylum Chordata; class Mammalia; order Rodentia; family Muridae; genus Psammomys; species Psammomys obesus. The sequence continues at coordinate 1,324,146 of NW_026587759.1, forward strand.
GTCTTTGTTGGCATCATAACGCAATAGGTCCCCTCAGGAGCATTTAGTTATAGAAAGCAAGGATCTTTGCTGTTGCACTAACATGTGACTTCGGCAGGAGAGGCCTTTGAGGCTTGAAGGGCTCATGTGTGATTATTTTAGTCATTTGGTTTGAACTGTATTTTAGAGTGAAAATATAATTGAGTCAAGATAAGTCATTTCTGAGGTACGTTACTTTCTAGGATGTAAATATTCTGATTTTTTTAATATAAAAATGCAATTTGACTGGATGCATCCCTCTTAGTCCTGTACTTGACGGGTTTAGGAGGGGGACTGACAGGCTGCTGGACTGGGGCAGGCCGAGATGTCCATGCGTCGTGGTGGCATAGAAAACCGGAGTTCTGCCGGATAATAAAGAAAAAAGATTATGGTCAACATTTTCCCAAAAGAGCATTTTGTGCTCATTTTCTAAAAATCGCTTCACAAAATCTTCTTAATATTAAAATCATTCAAATTATTAAAGACATAGGGAAAACTGCATTAAGTGCCATTTTTGTAACTCAGAGGACTTGTGGATGATTTAATTGAATTGCTTGTTTCATATATTCCTTCTAGTTGTGGATATAGTTATATTACTTTTAATTCTCTCACTGTTTATTAAAATTTTAAGTTTACAGGCCGCTTTAAGGGCAGACCCAAAGGACTACAATTGTTGGGAGTCATTAGGAGAGGCATACTTAAGCAGAGGTGGCTATACAACAGCCTTGAAGTCCTTCACAAGAGCCAGTGAGCTGAACCCAGACTCCACATACAGTGTGTTTAAAGTGGCAGCAATACAGCAAATCCTGGGCAGGTACACGGAGGCCATTGCTCAGTATCAGCTGATCATTGAAAAAAAAGAGGACTATGTGCCTGCCTTAAAAGGTAATTTTTTTTAAAGTTCCTTCCTTCTCTTTTTAAATTTTAATAATACTCAACTATGAAACATCAATTAAATTTTCTTCCAACCTGTATCAAATAGCTTGAAAAGAATGTAGTCAATAGCAAGTATCTGAACAAGAATTTATCATGCAGTGTGATATGTATTTGATTGTAAAAACATGAAATTTTGTTTCCTAACAGTTCATAAATAGTAATGTTGTAGAGCTTTTACTTTTAGACAAATAGAGCAAAAGCTAATGGACCCCAAATAGATCTTTTGAGCAAATTTTTCTGATGTTATATGTCTTGGTTGGGGTTTCTAGTGCTATGAGGAGAAACCATGACCAAGGCAGCTCTTATAAAGGAAAACATTTAATTGGGGCTGGCTTATAGTTCAGAGCTTTAGTCCATTGTGGTCATGGCAGGAAGCATGGCAGCATTCAGGCAGACATGGTCCTGGAGAAGTAACTGAGGGTTCTACATCTGGATCCAAAGGCAGCAGCAAGAGAGTGACACTGGGCTTGGCTTGAGGATCTGAAACCTCATTACCAGTCCCCACTCCAACAAGGCCACCTTCCTAAGAGTGCCACTCTCTATGAGACTTTGTGGGCCATTTTCATTCAAACTGCCACACTATGTTTTGGTAATTGTATATTCCCAGAATATCTTAATAATTTAAAAAATTATTTTGTAAGTTATAGAAGCTTACTTAGATTATTTTTCCATGCAATTTGCTTTCTTTTATAATTAAGTTGATTTAAGTTGCTTCTTCAGTATCCCTTCCTAACACTGCTTTAGCAATAGAAGGAAAAACATTACCACCTATTATAATTTAAGTTTATGAGGTTGTTTTTATCCCTTCATAAAACTATCTAGCCTGCTATGTAAGCTCCTCTATTTCATTCCCTAATATTTGCAGGTTTTGAGTTTGGAGTCATTTTTCTCTTTTCTTTCTTTCTCTTCCCCTTTTACCATTTATAAAACTTTTCTCAAGAGAAAAAAAGCTCACTTTTATGAAATATTTCCTGACCCTTGAAGAATTTACTACTTGATTTAATTTTTACTGTATAGTTTGAGACACAGATATTAATGTAAAAGATCAAATACCATTTTTATTATGTTAAATGTATATGATAGAGAGTAACAGTATCCTTAGTTAGGAAACTGACATCTGAAGAAAATAATTAGCCTGTAGTCAAGGAACTCTGTACAGATAACTTTCTGTGAGGTTTAGTGCATTTTTATTTCAAGGGAACCTTGACATTTGAGATCTCCTTTGTAAAATTAGAGGTAATTTTATAAAATAACACTGTATATTTTCTGGGAAGTGTTCTTAAGAAAGCAAGGTTTATTCCGAATTGATTCTCAGTGTTTGCTTTGTATCTTTTGATGACCTTCACAAACTCACTTTGCTGTAGGATTGGGCGAATGCTACCTGATGATGGCCAAGGCGGCCTTAGTGGACTTTCTGGATGGAAAAGGTGTTGACTACGTGGAGAAAGCACTGGAATATTTCACTTGGTTAGTATCACCTTTGTTTAGCACTCTTACTTTTGTGGTAGTGTAAGAAAACTAAATTTAAAATATAATTTCATGCCTATGCTGCTTGATAGAGCAGTTATTAGGACTGTCAAACATAAGAATAACAGACTAGCTGCCTAATTCTATAGTATACAAACTGAATTAATTTGACCCCTGAAGAAAGAGACTTCTGTGCTCTTTGTAGTGGCTGCCGTGCCACAGAGATGAGGGAAAGGGTAGGGGAGGCTCCCTAGTGGAGCCGCTGCTCTGGCAAAGTGTCTTAGAGCTCCGTCTCCTGATCTTGAAGTGGGTATCTCTCTGCTGGAATCGATTGCCACGTGGCGCTTCAGATACAGAGTATGCTTTGCAGTCTTCAGTAGGGCCTCAGTCAGGCTTTTGCATGGGCTGAAGGTAAGGAAAACAAAGCTTTTAATTAATCCTGCGGAGAAACTTGAAGGAAAAAAGTGTTATCTAATAAGAAAAGAATCAGGGAAATTTACATCTAGTATTCTGTAGACGTGCAGTGTTATTTGTGTTACATGACTTTAAAAGCACACGTTAGGGAGCAGGGAACTGGCTTCGTAGGTAAGAGCTGTTGATGGGCAGGGGTGAAGACCTGAGTTTACACCCTCAGCACTCACGCTGAGTGTGGCTGCACGTGTGCCTGTAACTCTGCCGAATCACTGCATTGTCCTGGCTGTCAGCCTGCCTCTAGGCTCAGGGACACACCTACATGTGTCAAAAAAGAAGACAGTGAAGGATAGAGCAGGATTTCTGAAGGCCTCTAGTCAGATGTGCACAGGCATCACATGCGTGCATGCACACACACACACACACACACACACACACACACACACACACCAACAGCTATAACAACAAGAAGTCTGTCCTGGGCACAGTGATGCGTTGCTGTAATCTGAGCCACTTGGGAAGCCAAGACAAGAGGATAGCACTTCAACGGCCATTTCAGCAACCTCTCAACAGCAGCTGTACCACTGAGAACTTCCAGCTCTGATTTAAAAACTTTTTTTTAATTAAAGTTGAAAAGACATGAGTTTGGGCTGTTAGGATTGCTACTGTTTTTCTTCTTTTTTTGCTATGTCAATTTTAAATGTCCTACTAAGATATTGGAAGGAACTTAGGAATAGTATCCTCCGCCCTGACTCACCGTGGGTGGGTTTTCAGTAGTGACTGCAGTGACTAGTGTTTCTTAGGAAGACACTGGGAAATGGATCTTGGCTGGCCTCCTGGAGCAGAAAAGGCTGTGAAAGCGTTCCATCTGCTTGTCCATCTGCTTGTCCATCTGCTTGTGACACAGCAGTTTGTAGTGGCTGGTTCTGAGTCTTGGCCTGAACTGAGATGCTGAGAAAGGTGGAGAGGACGTGTACAAGAATTGCACACCTCCCTTGTGCACTTTCTGAGCTTTTGTTCAAGCTCTTCTTACCTGCTCCTGAATGTAGAGCTTTACATTTTGTTATCTTACTCTCAGCGAAAATCCTTTGCTCCACCAACTCTTGTTGGTACAAATGTAGTTAATATATTTTCGAATCTTTTGAGGGGAAGTCCAAACTTTTATAACAAAGTCACTGCCTTCATTAGCCAAACAAAAGGCACACATTCAGAATATTTAGTTTAGTATCAAAACCAAACTAAAACAGTCACAAACTTGCCCTAAACTAGTCCTTCAGTGTTTTCTAATATTTATTTGTTTTCTGCCATGTCTAACAATTATGGTGAAGGAAAAAACCTGCAGAATTTCTTGCCACATAAAATACCCAGTTCCTCCTGCTGTAATCTTTTCTCGAGCTTTTTCTCTTCCTAGCGTGGAGGTGTAGGGTATGTCCTGTTAAGCCTCACTAGTCATTGCCCTTGGTCACTATGGCATGGAGCTCTTCTGTTCTGAGGACACACAGTCCTGAGGGGCACACAGCTCAGCTTTGGGCGGAATCTGAAAGCCACTGTTTGTCTTTCAGGGCCCTGCAGCACCGAGGCGATGTGTCTTGCCTGTGGAAGCTCGCTGGGGACGCCTGCACCAGTCTGCATGCTGTTTCACCATCTAAAGTGCGTGTACGTGTCTTAGGCGTCCTTCTCGGTCAGCAAGAAGGAAGAGAAGTATTAAAGAAAGATGAGCTCCTGCATCTCGGAGGAAGGTGATTTACAGAGATTTCCAGCCATTGGCATTTGAGTCGAATTAGAACACTATACTCTAAAAGCATCTAACTATTTATTGTTATTTTTCTGCAGGTGTTATGGTCGAGCATTAAAGTTGATGTCTACATCGAATACATGGTGCGATCTTGGAATTAATTACTATCACCAAGCACGACATTTGGCAGAAACCGGCAGCAACATGAATGACCTTACAGAGTTACTGCAGAAATCTTTGCATGTATGAAAAACTTTATGAACTTAAAAAAAAAGTGATTTAATGAAAGATGCTGTTTATACTTTATTTTAACATTAAACCACATTTTATTTATATAAATAAAAAATTAATTTAATTTGACTTCTTTTTAGTGTCTGCAAAAGGCAGTGAGACTGGACAGTGAAAATCACCTATACTGGAACGCACTTGGTGTGGTCGCATGCTACCGTGGTGAGGGTAGAGTAATACTTTACCTTATAAGATACTTGTTTCCAGGCAACGCAGTGTGTTTACTTCAAATTCTGTATGTTTCAGGTATTGGAAATTATGCCCTTGCTCAGCACTGTTTCATCAAATCAATCCAGGCAGAACAAATTGTAAGTGTTCTGTGTGTCTACAAACAGAACTGCAAAACTCAGTGGATTAATTTTCTTTTAAAATTAATTAATTCATGTAATTTGTGTGTGTATGGATGTGTGAGTGAGTGTGGTTGTGTGTGTTCCATATAGAGTTACTGTTAGGAATTGGTTCTCATCTTCCACTGTGTTGAGGCAGGATCTCTCTCACTTTAAAAGTACTATATTTAGCCAGGCGCAGTGGTGCACGACTGTAATTAACGATGGGTTAATTAACTATGTGGGTTGGAGGCCACAAAGCAAGGTCTACAAAGCAAGTCCAGGACAGCCAAGGCTACACAGAGAAACTATGACTCAAAAAACAATCAAAAAAATTATATTTATTTATTGAGTGTGTGTGTTTACATGTGGTTGGGAGGACTACTTTGAGTTTAGTTTATTCTCTGACAATTTTATACACATACATAATGTGTTTTGATTATATATGACTCCCTATGCTCTGACATTCTTCCCACTTCCTCGGATCCCCTTCATCTTCCCAGATTCCCTTCCTACTTTCATGTCTTAATTTTTTGTTTGTTTGTTTTGTTAAATGAACTACTGAGTTTAATTTGGACTGCTTGCATGAGCATGGACATGGGACATGGGGTTGTTTGGTGGCAAATGCACAAGTTCCCAGCAGCTACACCATGAAGAAGAAGGACCCCTCTTCTCCATTAACCATTAGTCCTTAGAGAGCTGTGGGGTCTCAGGAGCTCCTCCCTGATCCACAGTACACTGTTGGTGCGCTGAGTAGTGAATGGATCTTGCGAGATCATGAACACATCTGCTGTGTGTTATGAGTACAACATCCAGTAATGTCAGGTTCAAAAGACTGAGCACCCCTCCCCATCCTCCAGCGCTTCCGTGCTTTCTACCCCGTCTTCTGAGGTGTTTCCTGAGCCTCGACAGTGTGCTGCAGATGTTCTGTTTAGGGCTGAATACTTAACAGTCACTTTATTACTATTATTATTTTTTAGCACTTTAACTAGTTTTGAGTTTGTATTAGCTGCTGGTCACTGCAAAAAAAGCTTCTCTGAATGAGGTCTGTTTGTTTTTAATATCTCTTTTAGAACGCTGCTGCTTGGACCAACTTAGGAGTGCTCTACCTCGCGACTGAAAACATTGAGGTATCATTATTAGTTTTGATACGTTAAAAATGAAATATTTTATGTATTATGTGTCCAGTATGTCAAACATTTGTTGATGGCATTTGTTATATTATGTTGAGTAATGAATATGTAAGATTTATTTTTCCTTCCATGAAACTCATGAAAGTTCTCATTTTCTATTCATATAAAACTTTTTCACCTTTCTGTATAACCATGCTAGCCTTGAACTCACTGGGTAGTAGCCATCCTCTTACTTCAGCCTCATTAGGTAATTTTTATAGATAAAACAGTTCTCTTGTTAATTAATTTGGTAACAATATAAATAAAAGAGTTTACTGTACAACATTTAGGCTGGGTGAGTGAAGATAAGAGAGACAATTAAATATGTTTTAATATCTTAAGTTTAACCTTTGGTATTACGATTTAGACTTTGGCTTCAGCAACTGTTACTGCCTTTAAATGTCCCAGTGGAATTCATCCCGGTTGAGCAGCTGGACCCTAGTCCCTGGGTCATGTTCATGGGCCGTGTTTGGGAAGTCTTCCCAAGCCCAGTGGCAATGCCATAGCCTCTACAGTGTGCTGAATCCTAGCCTTTGACAAAACAAACAAGCAAACAAAGAAACCCTTCCATAATATTTTTGAGGATATATTACTCACTCAGTGTAAAAAATGATCAGCTTTGGAAGATCGTAAATTGAAATAAATTTTAAGATACATTTTGAGAAATGTGAACTACTGTAGCTATAGCTCAGTGAAAGCATGCACACTTGGTATGGGCAAAGCCGTAGGTTCAATCTCAGGACCACTGGCCACAAGTGTTCATGAGCTTTCTTCCTAAAGAAAAGTCTCTTTCCTCATGCAGCAGAAAGCAGTGTGGAATAAGTGTGTTGTTGCTTTTAAAGCAGCGGACAGGAAGTGTGTAAGTTTATAGTCCAAGAGAGGTATCTTTAATGTCTCTTGACTGCCCATTATAGAATGTGCTGTGAACTTTACTTTCTCCAGAAGCAGTCCACATGTTCAGCTTCACTGGTTGTGAGTTCTTACTCCCTCAGTAAAGGGGATTGATTCAGCCTTACTTAGTAATTTCTTTCACATGTAGTTATCACATGGCATGTGATTATATGAAAGTTCTGCAGACTAGGTAATAGAGGCCTAGAGATAGAGATAGACAGAAATAGAGGTCAATAGAGATAAGATAGAGACCTATAGTATCATTTTGTAGGGGACCAGAGCTCTTAACCTGTAGGGGAATTTGTTGTACACAGTATTGGTCTAAGACTCTGTAGTTAAAATATTGCATTCTAATTGTGCTTGAACAATGAAATTTTATATTCATGTATATCATGATAAGTTTGACTTCTTTTATTTTATACTTTATACACCATTGACATTTATGAAATTGCTTGATGTGATATTTGTTTATTTATTTTGTTTTTTTGCCTAGCAAGCTCATGAAGCTTTCAAAATGGCTCAGTCCCTTGATCCATCTTACTTATTGTGCTGGATTGGACAAGTAAGATATACAACAGTTATTAATAAACTTATCGATATAAAATAACCTCACACTAGTGATAGGTGATAGCATTATGTGCATGTTTGAAAACTTACTGCATGCCAACCATGTGATTAGGTCTTTGCATACAGTATTTTAGCTTATCTGTTGTCAATCCTTTGAGGTGTAGCTATTGTTATACTCTTTAAAGATGTAGAAATTTAAACTCAAGACATCCTAACTGTTGTGTCATAGCATAGCTGCCAGTGACTAAACTTGAATCTCATGACTCTGATTATTACTTTGCCTAAAAAATAAACCTGGAACTTTTATTAAACTTACATTTGTAAAGACATACATTTACAAAGATCGTTCTGGTTATTGTTTTCTAATTTTCTATGAAATCTTTGTATTGGGTTGTGCATTTATGAGTATTTTCTATTTTACCTTGTTTAGATTTTTGCAGTGCCAGATAGAATCAGGTTACTTGGTTCTAGTCTGGGTCTGTCACTCATTGTTTTTGCTTTCATCATATCATCTGAAAAGCAGTATTGGGCACCAGGATGACTTGTCTAGTCAAGAACAGTATTGAATTACTAAGTGGTGTAGCAACAGTAGGAGCACTGCATGTATCAGAACACCATCGTCATTGATTAGTTATGTCTTACTGTGCTTTTCTATCTTAGTCTAATTCCAGTTACCTGGTGGTAGAGGTAGCAAGGCAATTTCCTGTCCTTCTTAGGTGCAGTGCCGCACGGGAGCAGGGCATTTTGCACTGCTCTCTGTGTCACTTACTGGACAGGGGAGCACTGGAGTTTGCATTTCTGCCTGATGTCAGTCTCAGGATGAGACTGTTCAGGGTGTGTTGTGGTGCTCTAGGTTAGTAAGTATTATCATAGTTACCTACATGGAAAATGTTTTCTATTTTGACAATATTTTGTTTTTAAAAATAATAATCTCAGGACACAACTCACAGGCTTAGTTAAAAATGGTAGCACTGGAAATGAAGCTTAACTCTGTTTTGAAGTATGGCTAGTAAATGTTCGGTTCTTCTTATTACTATTTTTATTCCTTTTAAATTAATTAAAACTTAAAAATATTTTTAATAGGCTCTTATTGCAGAGAGAATTGGAAGTTATGACACCATGGATCTCTTCAGGCACACTACAGAGCTCAGTATGCATGTAAGAATCTCAATATTCTTCTTGAGAATTCAAAATATCCTTGTTAGGAAAATGAGTAGAGACTGGGAGTAGTGACACTCAGGAGGTAGAGGCAGAAGGATCAGGAGTTCCAGGTCATCTTCAACTACAATGAGATTAAAATTTTTTACTTATTTTGATGTGTGCACCAAGTATGTGCCTGGTGTCCCTGGAGTCCGGCAGAGGGCAGTGGAGCTCCTGGGGCTGAAGTTACAGATTTCAGCCGTAGTGTGAGCTGTGGATTGAGTCTGGGTCCTCTGGAAGAGCAGTCAGTGCTCTTAACCACTGAGCCGTCTCTCCAGCCCCCACACTGAGATTTATTACATGTAATAAGAGTAATGTTGAAAAGAAATTGAGACTATAAGAAAGAATGAACATGAGTGAAGAGGCGCTTTAGTTGATAGCCTAGACTTTGAGAATGCATTGGATTAGTTTGACTTAACCTATGGGAATGGTCTGAGAAGGGGAAAAGCAGCCTACTTGGCAAGCCTCTGTTTTCTACTTTTTGTTGTATTTGATTCTTCTACTCAGGATTAGAGAAGTGGTTTTAAATTGATCTCAATAGTTTTGGTTTTTTTCATGGCATCTTTTGTTAAAGACACCTAAAGAAGACTAAGCTATGACACTATTGTTATTGAAGTATATTTTATTTCTTAGTTTTATTGAAATATTATAAGTTCACTCTGTTTCTTTTTCAAGACTGAAGGAGCAATAGGTTATGCATATTGGGTTTGTACAACTTTACAAGATAAAAGCAACAGAGAGACAGAGCTTTACCAGTACAACATCCTACAGATGAATGCTGTCCCTGCAGCACAGTGCGTTCTCTGCAAATATGTGGGTAAGACACTGCATTTGGCGCAGTATCAGACTGGTGAAATGACTTGCTTCCTTTTTAATTCACCCATCCCATGTTAAATGTTAGTGTTATTTCACATGTTAATTTGCTTTTTTCTTGTTACTTGGAAGGAGTACAAGTTTTAAATCGAAGTATCTTTAAATCAAAGTAATGGCTTTCAAAGAGTGATTAAAACTCCTTTTATTACTTACTGAATAAGATTTCCTTGTAATAATGAACGTATGATGAACATTAAGGGTTCTGAGTTGCTGCTGCTGTTACGCCTCTGTATTCTTCAGTTTCAGTTTGGGGACCAGACATTTTATTTCCCTTAACTTGTATTTCATTTTGGGGGAGAGAAGATCACAATTCTCAAGTTATACAGGTATAGTTAGGAAAGTTAGATAAGATAATATATGTGAGCTGCCAAACCCTCACCCAGTGACTTTAAACTCGCCTATTAACTCCTGACTATCCTGTAAGATACTGGAAAAAATACATTTAGATGCAGGAAACTGGCAGAATGGTGAAACTTATTAGCTTTCCTTGGTAATAATTTTCTGTATTTTAAAATAAAACCACCACTGAGTTTTTTATCTCTGCTTCACTACTTGGCATCAGTGCGGAGTTCTTGGGCATACTGTACAACTACATTTCAGGTTCTTACCTGTGACATGAAAGGGAAGGTGCCTGCTGCTTAGGATATCAGTGACAGGAGTGGTCCCTGAGGGTGAGCACTTGGCAGAGATAGTCGTAACAGAAGAAGCCACAGGATAACATGAACTAAAAAGCAGGAGAGAAAAGGGTTCTGCCCAGAAAGGGTTCTGTTGAGTCAGTTCTCTTATGCGGGTCGTCTGGGCCACTTGAGAAGAAGGTCTGAGTTTGCTGGCATCAGCACTTTGGGACGTTGTCCTCTATTGCAGTGTGCTGATCAGTGTGAAGGACACTGATAAGTCCCCAGAGCTGAGGACGTGTCCACTCAGAGATCTTACTCATGACTTTCCTTACTGTATAAGTAACTTAAAGGATGTACATAAAGAGGTAAATCTCCTAATAAGATGCAGGTAATCGGAAGTGATGAACACAGCACCTTCTAACAAGTGTGTATAGATGGTTTTTAAATGGCAGAACCATTTTCATAGACTCATGCAAATGCTGTGTGCTTGGCTAGGAATACTAACATAGCAGACACAGAAAAAAGAGAGATGTGATGAGAGTACGTATCCATGTCTGTCCTGCTGAGTTTGCAAAACATGGAGCGTGGAGCTTTTTTTTTTAAACTCTTTTTGAAGGTTTTATGTTCTTGTACCTTAGGGATTTAGAGACAAGAAGGACTTTAACTATTTCACCTTATACTCTGCTGTTAGAATCCCACCTGTCACACAAGATTTATATTTGCTTTGTTAAACAGCACAGGGTTATGTGAAACCCTTCTCTGTATAACTAGCTCTTAAGTAAATTAGGGAAGGGATACTTTCCTTTGTCCAATGTAGACAGACAATGCACTTCCAATATTAAAATTGGAAAATACCTATTGAAAGAGCCCAGATCCATTTTTTCTGCTCCTGGTGTGAAGTACTGAATTATGTTTTAGAACATATAGTTTGGAATAGAACCACCAAGAGAAAATTATTGCTAAATTAAATCATAAGAGGTTTAATTGATTAGCCAAAAAGATGTATGAAATTCTGTGAGAACTAATTAAAAAAAATTGCAGAAACTAGAATTTCTTTATAAACGTCAGACCTAGTTTTAATGAGTGATAATTTCAAATAATTTTACTTTAAAGAAAACATTTTTTTGCTTTTTTTATTAAGCATGACAGTAAAGTATATTAAGATAAAGCAAAACCGTCACATGGAGGCTAGACAAAGCAGCACAACAGAAGAAAAAGAGCCCCAAGAGCAGGGACAAGAATCAGAGACCCAGTCATTCACACACTCAAGAGTCCCATAATAATACTAAGCTAATAGCTAAAATATAATCAGTGCCCATGTGTATGTGCGCACACGCACACACACACTCACACTCACACACACACACTCACGCACACACACACACACACACACACACTCACACACACTCACACACACTCACACACACACACACACACACACTCACTCACTCACCGAGGACTTGCTGCAGACACATGCAGACACTGTGCGCTGCTTCAGTCTCTGTGACTTTATATGAGCCTTGACTCATACGGCCTTGTTCTCCTGGTGTGCTCTATTTCCGTTGGTTCTGACACTCGTTCTGCTCCCTCTTCCAAGGGCTTCCCTCAGCTCTGAGGGAAAGGATTTGATGGAGACATCCTGGTTAGAGTTGTGTATTACAAGGGCTTAAAGAAAACATGATTAAACTATAAGATATAACTAGAAAACCACATGTGATTCTTCGGTGTTACTCAGTGACTTAGAAAAACTATCAAATGGTCACTGGCGTATTCAAGATAAAGTAGGCCATTATTCTCAATAATACCACCAATCTCAAGAGGTAATCTCTTGTTTTGGATACTGAAACAAAAAGAGAATTTAACTGTTATTTTTGTGTGTATAGTAAGCATACACAAATTAAAGATATTTATGAATTTCCAGGAAGAATTCAGAATTACGCTCCAGCTTTCTCAATGTTGGGTTATTTAAACGAGCATCTGCAGTTGAAGAGGGAAGCAGCAGAGGCATACCAAAGGTAGGCAATGCTTTCTGCACAGCATTCATCGTGTTGTCAGTATTCCTTTGAAGTTCAGTCTCTTGACAAAAGAAATAATGCAGTTTTGACACCTGTCCTGATCCTCCTTGTATTACCTTGTGGAAGGTGAAAAGATGCAGTTCCAAATTCCAGCTGTATTTTATGTTCTGTTGGCTAGGCGATGGGGGACAGAGAAGGGCAAAAAAACAAAGGCTATAGATTTCGCTTTTAAAAATCTATCCCCTTTAGTCAGACAAGAAACAACAACAACATGAATATTTGCTTGACTCACCTTATTATCTGTTACGTATTTATGCCTGTGGAATTCTGTGTGCCAAGCAGTATCCTTGGCATGAGAAATTTATCAGGGAATTAAAGCAGACAGAGGCCCTATTCTCCAGGACCTCCTCAACTGGAGATACTCAGTAAGCTAATAATACCTGGTTAGTAATAGTAGCTAAGGAAGAGTTAGAGTAGGTCTAGTGTTAGAGAATGTGGGACAGCACATTTTCGATGGAGTGAGAGCAAGTACTCCCAAACAGGAATGGTTTTCCATATTGAGCAAACTGCTAGTGTGCTAGAGGGGAATGGCCAGCCTGGAGCCTGGTCAGAATGAAAGAAACTAGTGTTCTCTCTATGAGGTAATGGTAGGTGAGTGTGAAAATAACTACTGCTCTCATGAGTAACTACAGAATAATGTTAAAAGAGCTGATTGCTTAGCTTTAAGACACAACACTGCTTCAAATATATGTCAGTATTCAGAAGACATCTGGTCAGATGTAATGAAGTATACCAAATACTTAACTTTTGTGGATTCGCATGCAGTTCAAAGGAATAATCACTAGATGGTACTGGAGGCTGTATAATGAAGTTCTTTTTCCAGGTGATGGAGAAACGTTTATAAAACAAAACAAAAACCCCACAATTTTCTTCTTATAATGTCAGTAAACTTAGAGTAATTAAAACATATAATATAGCAGTTAACACATAAGACTAGACAGCTTAAGGTGTTTGCTACCTTTTTGAGTGTGCTCTTGCTATTGTAGACATGCTGACTCTGGCATCACTGTACCTCAGGCTTCAAGTGGTGACCCCACGGTCACTTGATATGTACTTCTCCTTTTCTACTGACCATAGCAACTGTCTTATATGTTATGATGTTTGAGGCTTGAGACACAAATAGTGCATAAATTCAACCAGAAGTGTAGTTTTAATCTCTGTAGCATTTTTTGTGCTACCTGAGCAAATTGTTTTTCATGCAATGTCAAGTAGCTAAAAAGCCTTTCTTAGATATTTCTCCTGTCAGATCCTCTTTAAAGAGAAAAGAAAGAGGGCTGGAGGGATGGCTCATGAGATCTGGTGCCTTCTTCTAGCATGCATGCAGAACACTGTATACATAACAAACAAGCAAATAAACAAGAGGAAAGAAAGAAACCATTAAAAAAAAAGCTTAGCTTTTAGGACATTTCCCCCTTTCCTACAGAGAACACAATGGGAGAAGAAAATGTTGGCTTTAGCTATTGGTAAATGTATTCTAAGCCTAGAGGAACCTCTTATGTTTTCCCTTAACTCATTGTCTTTCAGTGTTTCTGTGTGTATAGCCTCAAGAGCACATGAAAGCATTCTATTTTCTGCTTTCCTACAGAAATATTTTTAAGAGTGTCTTCTGTAAACTTCAGTGTATCAAAATATACCATTGCTATGGTCATTGCCTATGTTTAGATTACAAATTTTAGAATTTCTATAACTCACAGGCAATAATAAATGGCTTTACTTGTGAAGAAAAGAACAAGAAGGTTATTTTTTACTGGCAACTTAAAATTTAAATATATTTGAGTGCCTCTGTGGTATTAACTTACTGAAATATGAATAAGCTTCCATAAGTAGCATTGAAGAATTAGTAGAATTGGAAGAAAAGAATATTAATCCATGGATTTGGCTGAGAAAGAATGAGTAAAACAAAATATTTCGCATAGAAAATCTAAATTACCTTGTCCTTTCTTTTAAAGGGCAGCTGCGCTGTTACGATCTGCCGAAGACCAACATACTTACAATGTTACAGTGAGAAACTGGGGCAGATTATTATGGTAAGGCTATTTTCCCTCATTAGTTCTGGGAATCTATTTCTCAGGGAAAATTGGGGCACTATAAACGTGAAAACTAGTGTCCAGCGCACTGGGATACATTATTCTGAGTGCCAGAATGTGCTAAACTCTCTGCTCCCTTAAAACGTAGTGTGAATGTGTCTTGTGAAAAGTGAGGTTGGAGCAGATGCTTATGAACTGGATGAGGAACGCTTGTGAGCAAGGTGGTCGTTTTCTCTAAGGAAGCCCACTTATCTCATTGGGGAATTGGATTTATCCTAATTGGCTCTATATTTTAGTTGGGAGTGAGTATTGTGGTCTAGGAGCTCCTTCACACAGTCCTAAGGAGTTCAGGCAGTGGAGCTAAGACCTTCCCTTGAGTTCTCGAAGTCTTCTGACTTAGAGAAGGATAGGCAGACTGGTTGCTTCAGGGGGTCAAGGTAAAGCCCGAGTGCAGAGGTTCAGGGAGAAGGTTTGTGACTCGTGAGTGAGTTCTCTGCTTTGGAGTTGCCCTCAACTTGAGTGGTCTAGTTCCAGTACTTTCACTTGAGCTGGGAGCGTTAGGTTCGCCCCTCCATCTTCCAAGGAGCTCACGGGGAGGCAGGAGGTGGCCAGTTCCTTCCTATCACCACCGCAACTGGGTCAATCCATTCATCAATCCAACCGTGGTTGCCTATTCCTTCAAACTGTTTCATTTGGGTAGTAGGTAGAACTCTGTTAATTGCAGGGAGTTGTTGAAACAGAGGAAACCTAGCCTGAGAAACTGTAGCTTATCTTCTCCTTAGCTTTGATATTTCATATAAATTTTTTTTTTTGCAGAAAATTTTACCTTCTGTAGAAACTTGGTCATCTATTTTCTTTTTTTAAAAAAGATTTTTATTTCATGTGACTGTATATGCAAAGTCTGTGCAGATGCCAGAAATGATGTTTCTGCAAGCTAAGTTAACAGGAGTACTGAGCCCTGCTAGGCACTGACTTGGGTCCTTTGTAAGAGCAGTATATGCTTTAACCACTGAGCATTTCTTCAGCCCCCCCCCCCCTTTTTTATTATGAAATAAAATAATCTTGGACACAGGCATATGGCAAATAATAAACTATGGTATGTAAATTGATGAATAGTCGCCACTTGTGTAACACATTAAAATTCTGTCAGTTTGCTTCAGGTTTTCTTTTAAAAGAAAAAGCCATAAAGCTGAAGTCTCCTTACTCCTTTTCCTGAATTTTTTCCCTGTATACATTTCTGAAAAGAGTTTTTATTTAAAGAAATGTATATGCACATTATAGCTTAGACTTTTCACCAAACCTACTTCATTAAGGGTTCTTAAACACCTTTACCTCCCTTCCAAACCTCCCTCCACCCCATAGGTAGGAGATTAATAGGGAAAATGGCTATAGACTTTATCTACTTCCTGATGATTAGGGTCGATGGGTCTTTAGGGCATTACCAAACTCAGGCATCAGGACACCAGCAGTCCAGTCCAAAGGCCAACACCAAGCAGCAGCACCAAGTCAGCCGCGAGACTCAGCTGGAGTGCCCTGAGAAGCTCTCTGGAGCATTGCCCTCTGCGAAGTCGAGTGTCAAAGCACGAAGGTCAGCGCAGCAGTGTTGATGCAAAAAGCCATGTCTCACTGTGTGGGGGCCTCTATATATGTCCTCTCCTCACAGTCCACTCATGGATGTCCTCAGCTGGCCAAAGCCACACACGTGAGCGCTCACAGCAAAATATCACATAACCAAACTGAGACTTCAAAGAAACCAGAAATTTCCACTTCAGCACATATTTACAAAAAAATCCACCTACATCAAAGGATACCCTTTCTTTAAAATTAGAGCTTAATTTATTTTTCATCTTTACAAAAGTAATATTAGAAGCAAAGTTTGCTTTTTTTAAACTTCTGCTTACAGCTTTAAAGATTAAAATGCTTTTATAACACATTTTGTAACATTTATAAAAAACTTTTGGATTATAGTGATAAATACCAGAATGGAGAATCTCAGAAATAGTAGTTTAGATAACATTTGGGGCTAGAAAGATGACTCAGCAGTTAAGAGTGCTTCCTGCTCTTTAGAGGTTGTGAGTTTAGGTCCCAGCATCCATGGGAAGCACCAACATACATGTGACAGACTCACACAGACAGACACATGTCCATGAATTCAAGATCTTTAGGTGATGGCAGCCGAGCTTGTGTGACTTCATGGAAGATAAGCAGCCAGCTATTATGCTACTGTGATCCCTAATGCGTGTTAGTTTTTCTTATTAGATTGACAACAAAACAATAAAATTTCCTGTGTGGAATTTTATTGTGTCTGTATGCCATCCAAAGAGTGTTGTGTGGGTAAGTAGTTTTCAGGAAGGCTAGGTTTTCATTCTTGACTTTGACTAAAGATTTAGAATTTACTGGAGATTCTAGATTTACACTCAGCATATATTTAACTAACAGTAAGCTTAGAAAATTACAATTTTTTTTTTTTTTTTTTTTTTTACAAAAGCCAGCCTGAAATTATTCTTATAACTTGAGATTTAAGTAAAGTTTGTTAAGGTTAAAAAAACCTTAGCTCTTTTTTTTTTTTTTTTTTTTTTTTAACCTTAAAGAGCTAAAGAGCTTAACAGAGTGATTTGAGTTTAGCAGGGGCAGAAATTTTTACATATAATTTAAGAGAAAAAATGTGAAGTTAAGTCATTCTGGTCTACTCTACTTATGGTGTGCCTGGTATTTTAAATCTTTTCAACAACCTGAGTAATATTATATTTTATTTACTAAATTACTGTAAAAAAGGATATGAAGATGAGTCATTAAGAGTGATTGAGTGGGCTGGAGAGATGGCTCAGAGGTTAAGAGCACTGCTGACTCTTCCAGAGGTCTTGAATTCAATTCCCAGCAAATGCATGGTGGCTAATGACCATCTATAATGAGATCTGGTGCCCTTTTCTGGTATTCAGGTGTACATGCAGACAGAACATTGTATATATAATAAAATAAGTAAATCTTAAAAAAAGAGTGATTGAGTGATTATATCTGCATACTTTTGTAAAACCAAAATTAATATTTTTATCTTTTTTAAAATTTTTTATTTTATTTTTATATTAATCACAGGTTGTTTACTTTGTATCCCAGCCATAGCCCCCTCCCTCATTCCTTCCCAATCCCACCCTCTCTCCCTTATCTCTTCCTTGCCCCTTTCCAAGTCCACTGCTAGGGGAGGTCTTCCTCCCCTTCCATTTGACCCTAGCTTATTAGGTATCTCTAGGACTAGCTGCCATGTCCTCCTCAGTGGCCTAGCAAGACTGTTCCTACCTCGGGGGTGGGGAGGTAAAGGAGCCAGTCGTTGAGTTCATGTCAGAAATAGTTCCTGTTCCCCTTACTAGGGCACCCACTCCCACTTGGTTACTGAGCTATCATGGGCTTCATTTGAGCAGGGGTTCTAGGTTATATCCATACATGGTCCTTGGTTGGAGAAACAGTCTCATAGAGGGCCCCCGTGCCCTGATATATTTTGTCCTTGTGGAGCTCCTGTCCTCTCTAGGTCATACTAACTCCTCCTTCTTTCATATGATTCTCTGCACTCTGCCCAAGGTTTAGTTATGAGTCTTAGTATCTGCTTTGATACACTGCTAGGTAGAGTATTTCAGAGGCCCTTTGCAGTAGGCTTCTGTCCTGTTACTTGTTTTCTCCTACTTCCCCTGTCCATCCCATTTGTCTTTCTAGGTGAGGATTGATCAACTTACTCTGGGTCGTCTTTCTTGTTTATCTTCTTTAATATTTTTATCTTAAGTAAGTGTGCTTATTTCTTAGCTCCATTGGTGAATATGACAAAGCTATCCAGGCCTTTAAGTTAACACCCCTTGAGGAACTGGAGGACCTCATAGGTTTTGCACTGGCATTGTTTATGAAGGGACTATATAAGGAGAGCAACAAAGGTAAGTAATCAGATCACTTGAAGCTTTTGCAGTATTTTAATTAGTTAAAATTTTTTAAATGTTATATGTATAAGTGCATGTATGTCAGTTCATGATTGTGTGCCTGATGTTCTTGAAGGCCAGAAGAAGGTGTTGAATTTCCTGGGACTGGAGTTAAGGACATTTGTGAACTATTGTGTGGGTGCTGGGAATTAACCTTGATCCTCAGGAAGAGCAGTCAGTGTTCTTAGCTGCTAAGCCTTTTCTTCAGCCCTGGCGCTGCAGTATCTGCTAAAACCTGACTAGGAGTCAGGAGCCATATGTGTCCTCTCATTAGTATGCTCTCATGAATAATCCTTGAGCTGAGCATCCATTGTACATTTGAGGAGACTAAGGCACAGGCCTTTGTGATGGATATGTAGGTTAGCATTTGAAGACAGATACTTAGTATTCTGTACTGCTTAAATGAAGTTTTTGTTAAGTGAAAGCTTGAACTTTTGTTAGTAATACATTTTTATTTCTCCAAAAATGTTAACTGAGGAAGTTCTGATACGCCTGGGTTCTACCACGGCATGTATAGTGTACTTAAATATTCTCTGCTCAGTGCCTGTGACGATCTGTACTGGGAATATGATTACACATTAGTGCTTCCAGGTCTCCTTTTCTACCTCAGGTGACTTACCTCACAGTATATCTGCAGGCAGAGGTGGGGACTGTTACCTGAAGAATGTAAGGTACCCTCAGAGTCACTGTGAAATAGCTAAACCATGGTAGGCTTTATTCTGTCTGCTTGAAAATAATAGAACAAGAAAGATGGAATTTTAGTCAGATCTTATTTGAAAAATGGGATTAGGAAGGGGGAATTGTCATATTTTGTTAGTGAGAATTGCTTTTATTTTGCTTGCTTTCTTCTCTATACTAGCCTATGAGAGAGCCTTGAGTGTTGTTAAATCAGAGCAAGACAAAGCTCATATTCTGACAGCTCTGGCAATAACAGAATACAAACAAGGAAAAATGGATGCAGCTAAGTCGTTGCTTTTCAAATGGTATGTATAGCTGACTTTAACACTTGTAGATCAGATCCTTAAAACATTGGAGATAAGATTTGAATAATATAAAGTAAGGTTCTAAATGTTTTAGGGCTGTCTAAGTAAATGGAAGGAATTTGACCTACCTTGTTCTAAACTGACAGTCACAGTTGGAGTTAACTATCATGGCTGAATGCATAGCTTTGTATCTGTCTAAAGCTGCTTATTTGTTTTCAAGAATAAGTGACCTAGGGACTCTAAACTGACTTGCTCTCCGGTTGCTGAGATCCTCAGAGAGGCTTTACCCCTTCCTTCCTTCCTTCCCCTTCAAGTTAACCTGAGAACAGGTTTCTCTAAAGCTACCTGTGGGACATCCATGCTTCTGCTTTCAGAACAAGTTAGGATGAGATCCTGTGAGAACAGGGGTATTTATACCATGCTTGCTGAGTTCTTGAAGCTTGTTTGGTTTTAGAAAGCTGGCTGTAATTCCTCTAGTTTGAGTAGTGCAAATCCTCCTCGGAAAGAACCCTTCCTCATTGCAGGAAGCTTATGGTCCCACCGTCACACATGGGAAGACTCCTTGGTTCCTGTGACAAGGAAAACATGGGCTTGATAACTGCCCCTCAGCCCCCAAGGGAAGAACTTCTGTTACACTGGAAATTTCTCCCCAGAAACTTCACTGACCTTGACTGCCTGATGTGCCATGATAAGAAGAGGCACTCGGATCATGCAGATACAAAAAATGGAGAGGTTTCTGACCCTCCAAGCAGTTAGGGAAAGTGATAAGATGTTTTGAAAATGGCTTTCAGTTACAGCCCTGTGTGACTTCACTGGGAAGGGCTGAGAACCCTTTCTCCAGTGCCAGCCTTACTGGGCCCTGGGTCTCTTTTCTCCCTAGACTATAAGCATGCAAGGTCAGGTTCGTGCTGAGGAGACCAGAGGACCTTCTCAGTCTCTCAGCTGTAGCTCCTCTGGCAAGGAGAGGCTCCCGCCAGAAGCCACCCATCAGGCCCTTGGTGCACTGAACCCTGGTGCTTCTGGTGTTTGCTGTCCCTGCCCTGACTGTGGGACTGCCTTGCTTTCCTGCAAAGCGGGTTGTGCCCCCAGGAAACAGCCACCTCTCCCTCATTTCAATCTGGGGAGACAAAGGAGAGCTGCCTCTGAGCTGCCCTTTTCTGACCTTCCTTTAATAAAATAGGATTTTATTAAAACTAAATATCTCACTAAAATTGTTCTCATCATTTACCTAAAACTGAGACCCAAAGAAGACAATTTATATTGTTTCTAAAACTTAGACATAATGACATAAAATGAGATTTGCCAATTTATGCTGTGAAAGGCCATTGTTATTTTGCTCTAGTCAGATAATTATTATCTTTCAACGTAAATAAAATATATATTAAGCATAAAATTGGCTTATTTTGATGAATCTTTAAGTAAATAAATTTTTGTATTAAGTAAAACCTCCTAATAGGTATTAGACCACTGTATTAATGGCTAACAGACTACTAAATGTTTATTTATAGCTCTATTTTAAAGGAAGCGACCACAGAAAGCCTTCAGGCACTGTGTGCTCTAGGGTTGGCAGTGCAGGACGTCACACTGTCAAAAGCAGCACTTAATGAGTTACTGAAGCATATCAAACACAAAAACGATTATCACAGATGCCTTCTCACGTCAGCAATTTATGCACTCCAAGGCCGCAGTGTGGCAGTGCAAAGGCAGGTGTCCAAGGCTGTCCACAGGTGAGCATCATTTGGGGACTAATTCTATCTGATGGGATTACGTTCAACTTTTGGGCTTTGTTATGACTATCGAGTGAATTAGGAGTCTCGTTTTGGAACCCAGACTGCCTTTTATTCTGGTCAGTTGGTGAATCTTTTTCTTTATTTCGATGAAGCTCCACTTATTTTGATACAAAAGTCTGAAACTCCTCAGTTTGTAATATCGTCAGTTCATTCCCTGATATGTAACAATACATATCTGTAGACCAGGCTGGCCTCTGAGTTTGAGGCCAGCCTGGTCTATAGAGAGAGACCCTGTTTCAAAGAAGAATCATATGTTTAATGGTAGTTATCTGTATTTGCATATGTTTTACTTTTAATTCTTATAACTTGTGCTGCTAGGTACATTAACTTTTTCTTACATTTGTTTTGGCGTGGGTGAGTGAGGTATACGCCAGTAGCACCTGTGTGTAACACAGAAGAACAGTTGCGGGAGTTGCTTCTCTCTTAACCCGTACAGCTCCAGCTGGTTATGGGTTCCCACGGATTCTCAGCCTGTGGATCACAACCCCTTTGGCAAACCTCTGTCTTCAGAAATACCCACAGCATGATTCATAATAGTAGCAAAATTACAGTTATGAAGTAGCAACAAAAATAATATTATGGTTGGGGTCAGCCCAAGATGAGGAACTGTATTAAAGGGTCATAGCATTAGGAAGGTTGAAAGCCACAACTTCAGGTAAGGTCAAGTACCTTAACCCACTGAGTCATCTCTCTGGCCAAATTAAAAAGAAATAATGTGCCGTATTTTTCTTAGAGTTCCATCCGCCTGCTGAAAAATGTAGTTCATCCTGTTTCTTTAAATTTCTTTGTAGTTCCTTTGCACACATGCGCTACATTTTCTTCACCGTTTTTTTCTCATAATTTTGTGACCATAACATTTGATTTTTTTCCCTTCATGTTTTAGCAACATAAGAACTCTTAGTGTTTATAGAATATAGTATAATATGCTTTCAAAAAATATAAGATATTTTCAGTTAAATGTGGGCAAATGATATGAACTTGCTGAGGTGTCTAAAAGATTTTAGGCATACTATATTTGCTGAGCTTTTTGTGGTTAAAGTAGCTCCTACCTTTAAGTTGAGTGTTTTTGACGTTTTCTCTAGTAACCCTGCTGACCCTGCTCTTTGGTCCTTGCTATCTCGAGTTGTTGCTCAGTATACTCAACAGAATGCAAAGGTGAGTCATGTCTGTATTTCTGCCTGTGCTGTGTTAAATATATATATGCATATATACACTTATACAAATGTATATATATTCACATGTATGTGCACAGAGAGAGAGAGAGGAGGAGAGACAGAGAGAGAACTCCTCACTGTATAGCTCTGCTTGGTCTGGAATTTTCTATGTAGACCAGGTTGGATTTAGACTTAAAGATTCTACATGCCTGTGCCTTTGAGCACATTGATTAACGGCATCAGCCATCTTAACCCACCTTAAGTATAGTTTTAATATAGCATTTTTCTTTAAAATAGTAAGTACAATGAAGAGAACATCATCATTTAATCAATTCCTATTTGCACAAATACTAGACTGAGTACCCTCCATGTACTTGCAAACTGTTCTGAATATTATGGACACTACAGAGTAGAAGGGCCCTTATGTTCTGAAAATAGAATGATTATATCAATGCCTGTATGAATAAGTAACATGCATAACAAGTAAGCATTAGTGATTGTGTTTTCTAAGTTTCCCAAAATCCTCTTATTTAAAAATCATCCAGAGGTAATAATAAAAACACTCCTAATGTCTAAAATCTCAATATAAGCATGAAGTCAATGTTTTGTAAGGAATTACATACTGTATTTTGTCATAATTTTCAGGTATCTATATTTCATTAGTTTCTGCCATTCACTTAAGTGGTTGGCAAACAATAGCAACAGCTAATTTGTTTTGAAGACTTATTTAGTAATAATTCTGATATGTAAAGTCTTTATAGATTTGTTTTTATTGTCCATTGTTCCTCTTGATTTTTACTCAGGGTAGCTTTAGTTGTGTGTTTGACTGACTATATTTTCTGGAACATTATTTGTAGACATAATTTGAACCTCAGGATTAAAATAGCTTCATATGAAAGAATTTGTACTTGTTTCTGTGAGATGTGTTGGCAGCCACATTCATAATTGGGGCTCATTGTTAGAGCAGGCTCTTCTATGCCTGGATCTCAAGCCATCCTTGGGAGGTTTAGCATATCCTGAGCTTTCCTATATACACCTCATTGTATGAGTCCTGGGCTTGTCCCGCTGGCGGAAGGGCCCATTATTAGGATCTACAAATGGTATAAATGATCTTTCGACTCTAATTTGTGTCTTTAGATTCTGCCCTTTTAACTTTCAGTTTGGGCTTGGTAAATAGCTTGTCAGTTATTCAGTACTTTTAGGAATATGTTTTTAAAATATTTCATGCCAGTGCTTTTGAAATGTTAACATGCTGTTTATTGATATCACCTAGTGCTGCTATAAATGCAGGTTATGACTTAGCAGGTCTGAGGCAGCACGGAGGGTCTGTGTCTAACAGCCTCCCAACACATGTCACAGGTTCTGATTCAGAGGCCTTTTGAGTAGTGGGTTTTAAGCTATTTTCAGTGGCTGCATTGGCTCGAAGGCTGTCAACTGTTAGACACTGAATGAACTGCTCACTATACCTGAGTTACTCTGCTACAGTTACAGATGTGTTTTCATTAGCAATTGTATGAAGTTTCTGTAATTACGGTCCACTTTCTAAAGAAGGAAGCTTAAGGCATTGAGGTTAAGTTAACTTGTGCAAAATCACAGTTGGTGGTGGTGATGGATTTTAAACCCACTCTGGAATCATCCTGTTCTGTCTGTTGTATTGCCATTTTTTCTTTTTTTATTTTTTATTTTTTTTTTGAGACAGGGTTTCTCTCTGTAGCCTTGGTTGTCCTGACTCACTTTGTAGACCAGGCTGGCCTCAAACTCACCTGCCTACCTCTGCCTCCCAGCTGCATTGCCTTTCTTTTAATACACTTTTGTTTTATATTGATACTTTATTTTAGCATTCTGTATTTGAAGTACAGTGTTGAAAGCATTGATGATGCACATTTCATATAAAATGCAGGGTGTAAAATACACGTGATGAAAACTATTGCATTTGCTGTTTTTTTTTTTTTTTTTTTTTTAGAAGAGTCACACAAACATTTTAATTGGTTTTCAAAAGATATTTATATGTAAATAAGTTTTTCCTTCAGTAAAGATTGTTGTGATCCCCATAGGAGCCTTCCCTCCCAGCCAGCTTGATGGAGAATGCTAGGGAGGCAGAGGCAGGAACCCTGTCTGATCTGAAACTTGCTGTTGTTTTGAGACAGAGTCTCATATGGCCCAAGCTGACCTAGAACTCACGGTATAGTCTAAAGTGGCCTTGAACTCATGGCAATACTTTTGCCTCAACATTCTGAGGGGTAGGACTATAAGCATGAACCATCATGTCTGGCAAAATCATTCTTATCTTTTTTTTTTTTTTAAGGTAAAAATTTCAGTAATTGAATTTCAGATATTTAGATTTCAAATTGACCTTCTCAAAACTCTGGTGGTATGTGTGTGCGTTTTTTGTTTTTCTGTTTTGTTTTGTTTTTTTAAGTCTTGACAGAAAGAGCCTTCATGGCACACTGACATTTAGTATTAAAGACTATGGAGGTCTTAAGATTCATATTTTCTTTCTTTGTTTTTACACTGAAGGACTTTATTACAGGAACTCATGCACTGCAGGAACCTGGAGGCAGGAGCTGATGCAGAGGCCATGGGGGTGCTATTTAGTAGCTTCTCCTTGTGGTTTGCTTTTTTACAGCCCAGGACCACCAGCCCAAGGATGGGGCCACGCACAGTGGGCCGGCTGGGCCCTTCCCATCAATCACTAAATAAGGAAATGTTCCCCAGGCTTACCTCAGCCTGATCTTAGTAAGGCTCGCTCCTCCCAGAGCACTGTAGCTTCTGTTATGTTGACGTAAGCCTAGCTGGCACACGCACTTTAACAATCACTTGTGTGCACTTGTCCACCACAAAAACATGAAAATTCCATGACAAAGTTAATACAGCTTTATACGCTTCTTCCTGACTCGTGTGACCTTGACCTGTATTCTGTTCTTTCTCATTACCTGATATCATCCTTTCTCTGCTTTCTGTTTGTTATACTGTACCCCATGAACATTTGTTTACACACATATGTTTACATTGCAGGTTAGGATCCACAAATAAGGGAGAACATATGGTTTATTTGTTTTTTTCTTTCTGACACAAGATGACATTCTCAAGTCTATTTTCATTTTTCTGTAAAAATATGATTTCATTTTTCTTCAGAGCTGAGCAGTATTCCATTTCATTCTGTCTGTCTGTCTGTCTTTGTATGTAGATATCTGATTTTTATTGTCAGTTCATCTGTTCATTGACAGCTAGGTATTTTCCAAGAATAAGCTATATTAGTGTTTATTATTCTTTACTCTCTCTGTTGTTCTTTCTTTCAGTATTTTTATATTGTTAGGTGCCCCTACAAAATCATCTTACTTTTGAGCTTTTAGTATTTTAATAGAAAAAGTGAAATGATCAAACTTGACAGGTTTCCTTTCTTAAAGCTATAATATGTCGATATGTACAGAGTTCACAAGTTGCAAGTTTTCTGAAAACTGAACTTCTCAAATGATTTGAAGGAAAGATTTATTAGTCTTACTGTTTTGTGGGAACTGCATTTGTCTAAACAGTGTGTTTTGTTATAGGGAGGGGCTGTAGCTGGCAGTGTGGCTCATATTCTGGATTCAAATCATGGAAAGGTTAGTTTTTGCTCTCATGCAAAGAAAATAAATATTTAACTTGTTAAATAGTATTAATAAATCAAAATATGTTCCTCATTGCTTTAGGATTTATATCATGTTAAATACAGGCCCTTTGGTTTTAAAAACAGGGAACTGTGAAGAGAATTGATAAACATACTTCTTTGTCTTCTTATTTAGAAGGCATTGTTATATACTGCAGTAAACCAGTTGGCCATGGGAAGCAGTACAGCAACAGAGGAAAATATTGCTCTAAAGACCATTCAAAAGGCAGCTTTTCTTTCTCCAGGTGAATATATTATAATCTATTTCATTAATCTAGATGTCATCAATTTTGCATTTCTGGGTTAAAAGAACACGGTTTGTAGTTTTATGATTTAAGAAATTTTAAGAATGTATTTTAAAGTTTTATATATATTATTTGATTATTACAATATACCAATTGTTTAAACAGGCTGATGAGAATGTTTTCTTAGTGATACCTTATTATCTGTTACTGAATATACAAGTGACATATTTTGAGGCTATTTTATTTCACTTTTTCCATAGCCTGGTTTAGTGTGGTTTGTATTTTATTTCAGTTTTCCATTGGTATGGTTTAGTGTGTTTTATCTTTGTCTACTAAATTGCTCAATATAGAATTTGTGTGTGTGGCTAACTTTGAGAAGTTGGGATATGTTTTGTATCATGTGTTACTTTTCTTGTTTTTATGACAGTACCTGACAAAAGCCACCCAAGGAAGGAGGGTTTACTCTTGGTCATAATTTGAAAGTCCAAGCAGTCTATCATGATGAGGAAGGCATAGTCTCAAGAGAGGCAGCTCAGCGTACTGCATTTAAGTCAGGAAGTAGAGCAAGATGCAAGGTGCCGCTCAGCTCACTCGCTGTCTCTCTGTTTGGCTGGCACCATAGCCTACACAGTGGCTCTGCCACATTGAGGGTATATCATTTCTCAAGTAGAGGTTAGAGGTGTTTGGAAAACACCATCAATGCACCCAAGAGAGTGCTTCAGTGACATTAACAAGATTAACTGACAGGTGTGGTAATGCTAGAAATGTAAAGCACCACCTGGGGCTGGAGAGGTGGCTCAGAGGTTAAGAGCACTGGGTGCTCTTCCAGGGGTCCTGAGCAGTTAACCATATGGTGGCTCATGACATCTGTAGTGGCATGTGAGTCCCTCTTCTTGTGTGCATGAAAACAGAGCACTCACATCCATAATCAATCAATCAATCTTTTACAAAGTCACCTCAGCTATTGTTAATTCTAGTAGGCTGTGCCGTATTTATGCCTTTGACCGTGTAGGTAGTGAGGAATTGCATTTTACCACCCCAGTGTGTTTCCGTTGTTACTACTGGAAAATGTTAAATGGCTAGAAGGCCACGTTCTATAGGGTTGTATGAAGTTTTACAGTTTTGTCTTAAATATGAAATACAGCTTCACACAGTTGTCTATTTCAGGGATATGTAATCACAGAAGCAGCATTCACTCAGCATTCTGAAATATCTTTCATGCTTTTCTGTTAGAACATATATTCAGTGTTGTATTTTTCCTTTGATTGTTACTTTTATTAAGAACCAAAAACCAAAACCAAAATGTGCTTATTTATCCTTAAACTAAGCCTTTGAAACAGGAACAGAGTAATAAAGATGAGTGTCTTCTTGAAACCAATTGCACTTTCCATAACAGCACAGTACTTTAGGAATTGAGCCAACCAGCTGTGGGACAGGAACTTAGACTAATTCTTCTATGAGATGTTCAGAATATTTACAAATCTTGAAGATTAGATATGCAAGTTAGCTTTCCTTTAAGGAAGTGAATATTTTTCTTAAGATATAACTACTTTTTCTTGGGAAAGGCATAAACTTCTATTTATGATAGTTTTGCAACTGCATGTTGAAATGAACAAGCCTTCTAACTGTATTTCTTGTTTAGATGACCCTGCTGTCTGGGCTGGGCTGATGGCAGCCTGCCATGCTGATGATAAACTGGCTTTGGTCAGCCACTCGCAGCCAAAAAGAGTAGATCCGTACTTGGCATTGCTTTCTGCTGTGTCTGCCTCACGTAAGATTTATTTTTATGTATTTACATGAAAAAATTTAATTGCATACAATATTTTTTATCATACTCTCATCCTTCTGTCAAGTCCTCCCAGATCCTACCTACGTTCCCACCCAATTTTATCTTCTTTCTCTCTAACGAAACAAAACAAAACAAAAAACAAGAAAAGAAAACCCTGAAATGACAAAAAATACCAAGCCATAACAACAACAAAGAAAAACAAAACAAAAAACCATGAAGTCCGTTCTTTCTTGGTCAACTGTTCCTGAGCATGGGTCATTCTCTGGAGTGGGGTTGATTTGCCCAGTGTCACTCCACTGGAGAAAACTGCTCTTCCAGCAGGTACCAATTGTAAATAGCTTTTTGGTTAGGGGTCTGACTTTGTGCCTCCTTCCCCTTATCTGTGCTGTGATTTTGTCTGACTTTAAATTTGTTTAGGTCTTGTGCATGCTGTCACAGTCTCTGTGGATTCATATTTGCATCAACCCTGTTTTTTTCCTTGGCGCCATCTACTACCTCTGGTTCTTAGAATCTTTTTGTGTCCCTTTTTACAGTGATCTCTGAACCTTTAGGGCAGAAGTTCAATAAGGACACCTCATTAAGAGCTGAGTGCTCCGAGGTCTCTTGCTGTCTATACATTGTCCAGTTGTGGGTTTCTGTGTTAAGTACTATCTACTGCAAAAAGAAGCTTCTCTGGAGAAGGCTGAATAATGTACACTGATCTATGGGTATAGTGATAAGCTATTAGGAGTCAGTTTGTTCAATTGTGCATTTAGCAGAATAATAGTAGTAGGTTTTTTTCCTAGGACTCACCACATCCCCAGTCTTATGTTTGGGGCTCACTAACAGTGTCCGGTGTGGATTCCATTTCATGAGGTAGGCCTTAAATCCATTTTTAAAGGAGTGGTTAGTTACCCCCACAATATTTGTGCTTCTATTACATCAGTATATCTTATAGGCCACAGGGCTTAGCCTGGTGAAATGATGATTACTTTTCTCCTCTGGTATTGTAAATAGTACTTTCCTGCACTATGCATTCTAGCCAGTAGAGGTAAAGATTCCAGTTGGACAATAGCTCCATTTCTCCTTGCTTGATAACACAGGTAAGTGGTGTCTTCAGCAAGAGGGCCTTGCTGTCCTTTTGTAGAGGGTAACCAATAGTACTAGCACCCTGTAATATTTGAGGGGTTGATCTACGGGCCAATGACTCAATAAAATGTAATCCTTTCCTGGTGCTGTGCGCTTTAATTGGTGGCATCTGCTGTCTGGTTGGGGCATTCTCTTCTCCCATTATATGGTAACTCCATTTAAATTTCTTTTACATTAGGGATCTTTTAGAGTAGTAAGTTTCCATATGGCTTTCCAAAACCTTTAGTGTTAGTTATTTCTTCCCATGTTCCCTCCTTTACCCTGCCTTCCCAATCTCTAGTCTGAAGTAGAATACGGTAGAAAATAGATACCTATTCATTGATTTATTTGTTGATTTCCTGAAAACACTGTTTGTACTGCCCTTTTGGGAAGCATGGCTTAATTTGCTAACTGAAATAGCATTCTGGAGAAAAGCTGAAATAATGGGTTGTTGCCCTTAACAACCTGCTGGCTGCCAAGTACATTTCTGTAAAATCTTGCTGGTTTGCCCATCGACCTTGTGTTTTAGAGGCTAAAAATGGGAATATAAACTGGATGCAAAACTGAAGCCTTTCAGGAGCTATCCTGGCTTCAGTCACACCTGCTCTGTTCCACTCTCACTGGTATGGTAGTGCTTTTGCCAGAAGGGGTTCTACAACATTCCCATTTCAAATAACTTGTAAAAAGCATTTGTATATATGGTTTAATTCAGATTTCACCAATGATTAAATCAAGAACATATACAGTGTTTCTATTCATGGTAATAAAAATGTATTTCATTTTCTCAAACTTGATTGAATGACACTGTTGCTGTCATTTTTGAGTCAACTGTTACATATTAGTAAACCAATAAAGGATACAAAGCCTTTTATGTAACTCTGAATTTTGATCAATGACTGTTATAACTTCCTTCCTCTCTAATTTTCATTTCACATTCTTGCAAAGTAGGTCCACTGACAACATAGTCATTCAATTTTTGTTTGAGAAAGCCTTTTTTTTTTTTTTTTAAGGATTTTTTTTCAGGGTACAGAATTGTAATTTCTCTCTTCTTTGTTAAAACTTTAAATATTTTATTCTCTTCTCTAGTTTCTGAGGAGAAGTTGGATATGGTCTTATCTCTCTTTTTCCCTTCTGACTTCTTGGTGGAGTGTTGACTTATCTTTGATTGTCTATGGTTTGAAGATAATGTAGCTGGATATAGTTGGGAGGATTTGTTTTTTTGGCTGGTGCTCATCTTTCTCAGTGTTTTCTGAGCTCCCTGACTGGTGATTGTGTCCATTGTTAATTTGGGGAAAATCTTTGTCATTATGGTTCTAAATATGTTCTCTTTTCTGGAATTCCCATTAGCTTTACTTAGATCTTTTGTAGCTGTCCTGTAGTTATTGAAAATTCCATTCTATTACAGTCAGTATATTTTTTTTCTTTTTGCTTTACTATTTGGATGATTTCAGTTCAGATATCTGAAGTTCAGAAATTCTTTTTTGTCTTCTTTTTTATTAATTTATTTTTTATTAATTACAATTTATTCACTTTGTATCCTAGCTGTAGCTCCCTTCCTTGTCCCCTCCCAATTTCACTTTCCCTCCCTCTTCTGCTCTCTGTCCCTCTCCCAGTCCCCTGATAGGGAGGACCTCCTCCCCTTCCATCTGACCCTAGCCTATCAGGTCTCATCAGGACTGGCTGCATTGTCTTCCTCTGTGGCCTAGTAAGGGTGCTCCTCCATCAGGTGGAGATGATCAAAGAGCCAGCCACTGAGTTCATGTTAGAGACAGTCCCAGTTCCCCTTATTAGGGAAGCCACTTTCAGAAATTATTTTCCCAGCAATCTCCAGTCTGTCAGTAACCTGTCATGAACACTCTATTCTTTTTGTAGTTTTGATTTCTGTGTTTTGTTGTGTCTGGGTTTTTCAGAGTCTGTGTTGCTCTTCTCTTGTATGTTGCCTGCTTAATTAATGGAAGCTTTACCATATTAATAATATCTGTTTAGTTCTAGCATCCCTACCATATTCCAGCATTAGTGCAGCGCTGATTATCTTTTTCGCTTGAACGCCTTTTTTCTTTATAGCTTTGTCAGGGCTAATGTAACTGTTGTAAGCCTTTGACAATGTGGTGGTAAGGTGGGGGTGGGGCACACTCGGAGGTCCTGTGAGTGAGTAGTTGCTGTCCCAGAGAGCCTGTGACTCTAATCTGTGACTACCACCGTCTTCTCAGTCTGTCCTTTACCCTCACTGTGGTAGAATAGGCTGCCTACAGCTGGCTACATTTGTCTTATGAATAGGAAGCCTAATAAGTTCCCCATCTTTTGCCAACAAACAACAAAATGTTAACTGGGAAATTCTTAAATATTTGGAAAACAGTAAACTTCCAAATAAATCAGACTAAATAATAAGTCCAAAAGAAAATTAGGAAATATTTTTAAGTGAGTTGGTATCCACGGTGTGTCAAAACTGTATAACATGACTAAAATACAGTTTAGAGGAAATATATAACATTAAATGGTTACATTAGGAAACATGAAAAACTTCCCTTAAATTAATGATGTCAACTTCTGTCTTAGGACTCTAAAAAAAAAAAAAGATAAGTTAAGCCCAGAGCAAGATGAAAAAAGAAAATGATAAAGGTAAAATAGAAATCTGTTAGATAAAAGAGAAAAATCAAGAAAATTTTTAAAATGTGGGTTTTATATTTATCACCCTGCACTAAACTAAAGTCTAAGTGAATCAATAACCTCAACATAAAACAAGATACTCTAAATCTATTAAATGAAAAAGTGGGGAAGAGCCTTGATCCCATTGGCATGGGAGACAACTTCCTGAACAGAACACCAACAGCACAGGCTCTAAGAGCAACAATCAATAAATGGGACCTCATGAAAATGAAAAGCTATAAAACAAAGGACACTGTCCTCAGAACAAAATGACAGCCTACGGATTAGGAAAGGATCTTCACCAACCCTATATCTGACAGAGGGCTACTATCCAGGATATATAAAGAACTTAAGAAATTTAACACCAACAAACCAAATAATCCAATTTAAAAATGGGGTACAGAGCTAATCAAAGAATTCTCAACAGAGGAATATCGAATGGTGGAAAACCATTTAAAGAAATGCTCAACCTCTGAAGTGATCAGGGAAATGCAAATCAAAATGACTCTAAGAATCCATCTTATACCCATCAGAATGGCTAAGATCAAAAACTCAAGTGATAGCACACACTGGCAGAGGATATAGAGGAAGGGCAACCCTCCTCCATTGCTGGTGGGAGTGCAAACTTGTACAATCACTTTGGAAATCAATCTGACACTTTCTCAGACAATTGGGAATAGTGCTACCTCAAGACCCAGCTATACCACTTCTGGACCTATACCCAAAAGATGCCCCACCATATAACAAGGACATTTGCTCAACTATGTTCATAGAAGCTTTATTCATAATGCCCAGAATCTGGAAACAACCCAGATGTCCTTCAACTGAGGGGACAGGAGCTCCATATGAAGCCCAACAGAGCCAACAAATCTGGGCCCAGGGGACCCTGCAGAGACTGATGCAACAACCAAGGACCATGCATGAAGAGGACTTAGACCCCCTGCTCAGATGTAGCCAGTAAGCAGCTCAATCTCCATGTGGGTCCTCTAGTAAGGAGAGCAGGAGTTATCTCTGACATGGACTGTGTAGCCTGCTCTTTTATTACTTCCCCCTGGT
This sequence comes from Psammomys obesus, assembly GCF_907164565.1. Classification (NCBI taxonomy): domain Eukaryota; kingdom Metazoa; phylum Chordata; class Mammalia; order Rodentia; family Muridae; genus Psammomys; species Psammomys obesus. The sequence goes on from NW_026587759.1 coordinate 1,357,124, forward strand.
GGGGGCCCATTGCCAGACCACAGAGGAAGAGGATGCAGGCAGTCCTACTGAGACTTGATAGGCTGCTGTCAGATGGTAGGGGAGAAAGGCTCCCTCTTTTGAAAATAAGGGAGGGGAATAGGGGGGAAGAGAGAGGAAGGGTGGGATCATGAGAAGATAAGGAAGGGGGCTACAATCAGGATATAAAGTGAATAAATTATAAAAAATAAATTTAAATTTGTGGTTTTTTTTTTTTTTGAGAAGAACAATATAATTAATAAGTCTGTAGCTATATGATTCAAGAAAAAGAAGATAGGATACCAGCATTTGAATGGAAGTATGTCATTACAGCTATCAATACATTAATAATATTTCAGCATCAACCTCATGCCCTGAAATGTGACAACTCAAAATAGTAAAATTCTGTAAGACAAAGTTTGCCTAAGCAGACATAAATTCAATAGCTACATATCTATTAAGGATACCCAGACTGAGACCTGTTGAAGAAAACTGTAAGACCAGGTGTCGTCACTGATGAATTCTGCCAGACATTTAAGGAAGAAATAACACCACTTCTTTAAATTTTTTTTTCTCGAATATCAAGATTAAATGCTTTTGAATATCTTCTATGAAGCCAACTTTATCCCAGTACAAAACAAAAGTCGTTTCAAAAACAGGAAAGGACTGAGCAGTTTCAGTCCTAGCGTGCATGAGGGAGTTTATAACAGAACCTGAGTGTTTCTTACCCAGCAGCACAAGAAGATAAGGCATCAGAACGAGGTGTGGTTTGTCCCAGCAGCTTGAGAATGAGTGCAGTTAAAGATGCCATTCATATGAGTGCTTCAGTGTTTTCAGGAACAGGGTTCTGAGAAGGGCTCTGGGTGAGCTGCAGACAGAGATGACCACACAGGGCCTGTAGCAGCCTTTGCTAATGGCGGACGTGTATTTCGCCTGCACTGGGATGTCTCTGGTGGATAACATGGAAGGCTTCAGAATAGACACAGCTGATTTTACTCGTTACCTTGTAGAAAGTGTTTGATTTTTTTCCTTCTTTCCTTCAGGATATATATTCAGGATATACATACCATCAGACATACTGATGGTAGATTCGTGGTGTTCTAGTGGTCCAGTACTAGGTGTGGGGCTGTACTTCTGTAATCATGAGGGTACAGAGATGTGAGTCTGTGGTCAGCCTGACTGTGTAGCCGTGATCACTGTTAGCAGTGGTCCTCCTCTTGAGAGCACATTAAAACATAACAAAAGACAGTAGCATTGATCTTTTTGTTTGTTTGTTTTACAGTTAAGAACACAGAAATCTTGCAGAGTTACAACCAGTCACTTGAAAAGTGGTCTCTCTCACAAGCTGTCACTGGTCTAGTAGACACAGGAAAAACATCTGAAGCTGAGTCTCTGTGCACAAAGGTACTATTGTGGACTTACACATTGAAGCTCGTGCAGTTTTGTCCTACCTAAAAATAGGGAAAGTATTACTTAACAAGGATAGTGGTGATGACAGCCTCACCACTTACTGACTGCGCTCGGGCCTTCCTTTCAGTATTATTGTTTCTGGGCTTTACAACAATCTGTAATGTGCATGTGTATCATTGTCACCCTCTTTACAAATGAGAAATCTTTGTAAAAAGTATTTGCCCAGAAGCTCATAGCAGCTAGAAGTGGATTAAGAATACTGTACTACTGCTATAACCCTCATGGTCTTTTTTTTTTCCCAAAAGAAGTATTATTTACTTCTGTTTATGTATGCATATCTGTGTATGAGGAGGTCATAGGGGTACCATATTTTGATGATGGAATTACAGGCAGTTGTGAGCTCTATTGCATGGGTGCTGGGAATTGAACTCTGGTTTTCTGTAAGGTCCGCATGCTCTATGTCACTGAGCCACCTCAGTACACCTTGCCTTGTATTTAGGGTGTCATTCCTTTGGCTTCTGGTTGCTCCTTTTAGAATACCGCATTTCAAGGATCTGTTTCACTTTTCCAAGCTCCGAAGCCATAGAATGATTGGACGTTGACGGGTGGCAGTACTTGTTAATCACCATGGGCCAGGAATGGGGGGCTCTCAGCTGCTGCCTCTGTGGGTAGATTCTTAGCATCTTGACTGCCACGCAGCAGGGACTCAGTCAGTATTGATTCAATCAGTAAATCAGTTTCATGGACCTAGTAAAAAGGAGAGTTTTAAACATGGCTTTTTCTCTGAATGCTTGTGTTTCATAGATACCAGAGAGAGTGTATTGTTCTCTTAGAAAAGGTCTTTGGAGAGAAACAAATTTTACAGAGAAAAATGGTCTTTCATGATCCCTTTTGTCCTTGAGTTTTTTGAAAAACAGAATAATACATTTTCTTTTTCATGTGAGGAATTCTATCTGTCTAAGCCCAGGGCTTAGTGTATTAATTATATTGTGGATGCTGACTAAGCATAAATTAGCAGTTGCGATGTCTTCTCTAGAATAAGGAATGCTTTATGAGCCTTTACTTTCATCTTATTGTTTCAGTCTGTCTTAGAAGAAAGCCTTCAGAGACACTTTAGATATATGTTGGACTGTGATTTAATGATAAAAGATAGATTAAGATTCTCTGAAGAGAGAAGCAGTACACAAATATTTTTACTACAAAAGAGTTGGAAGTTTGCCAATCTACAGAGCTGACATTTGAGATGAAAATCCTAACTATTCTGATCTGATCACAACATATATATTGAGTTACGGTGCTATACTCCATAAATACAAATGTTATGTTAATCATGGAGTATTGTATATTCTACTGAAATAGTGATTACCTTTACTTTTTATATTTCTTGGGTCAGTTTTATATTCAGAACATACATATTTTAGAATAAGAGCTGAGAATAAACCAGCTCAACAGGACTGTTTAATCTATATTCAGTGATTCAAACACTATAACCCTGTTATTTATATGAAAGATTATTTAAATGTAGGCTTTGGTATTCCCAGGCTGGATAGCCTTTTGTGTATTTAACTTTTGTACCCACTTTTGTTATAGCCAAAAAACAAAAACAAAAAAACAAAACAAAACAAAAGTTTAAATTAAGGTGGAAAAATATGTTATCATAAAGCACATTTTAATTGCCTTTTACTTATTTCAGTTTAGAGCCTATTTGATATGTTTCTATATTGGGTTTAATTTTTAGAATTTAAAAAGTAACCCTGATCAGCCCGCTATAATCTTACTGTTAAGACAAGTTCAGTGTAAATCACTCCTGGAGTCTCAAAAGCCCCTCCCAGATGCTGTACTGGAAGAACTGCAAAAAACAGTCATGTCCAATTCTACTTCTGTTCCTGCATGGCAGGTAAGTCCTCTGCTTTCTCATGTGATTCCTAAGTCAAAATATGCTGTGCTGCTAGTTGAGGAATGTACCCCATTTCTGTTTGCTTTAAGATTAATCATAATTTGCCCATTTCCAAATGTAAAGAGTATTGTGGAAATTCAACATTAATTTAGGATCTGTTTCTATAACGCTTTAAGTCCTTATTAGTTGTTGATTGTAAATTTCCTCAATTGAAAAGAATAGCAGACATCCGTCTTTTTCTTGGAGTTGATGTAAAAGAAATAAAGAGGTGTTGAAGATGTTTTGTAATAGTTGTCTTAGTTACTTTTCTTGCTTCTATGACAAAATATCTGATAAAAGCAACCTAAGGAGGTGCTGGAAAGATGGCTCAGAGGTTAAGAACACTGGCTGTTCTTCCAAAGTTCCCAAGTCCAATCCCTGTAACCACATGGTGGCTCATAACCATCTATAATGAGATATGATGTCCTCTTCTAGCTTGCAGGCACACATGCAAGCAGAACACTGTATAAATAATGAACAAATAAAAGCAACCTAAGAGAAGAGGGTTTATTTTGGCTCATAGTTCCAGGGTGGTTTGAATGAAAATGTCCTTCATAGGCTCAGGCATTTGAACACCTGGTCCCTTGTTGATGACACTAGTTAGAGATAGTTTTAAAAGCCGTGGCCTTGCTAGAAGTATGTAATCTCAGAGGTTGGGCTTTGAGAGTATTTGGCCTCAGCTCATTTCTAGTTTGCTCTCTCTGCTTCCTGATGTGATCTCTCAGCGTCTGATCCTATTGCTATGCCTTTCACTTACTGCCATCATTCCTGCCATGATGGAGTCTTATCCCTCTGGAACTGCATACCAAAATAAACTCTATTCCTCAAGCCAATTTGTCACGGTGTTTTATCACTGCAACCTCAATTGCTCAGCGGCTTTCACTCAATCCAGAGCTCACCATTTTGGCTACTCTGACACACCGGCTTGCTCTGTTTCTAGTCTCCATTTCTTGGATGCTGGGATCACAGTGGATTATGCCCACCTGGCTCTTAAATGGACTCTCAGGCTCTGAACTCCAGCCTTTGCTTGCATCACAAGTGCCTTGCCTGCTGTCTAATATGCATTCTAGTGTAGCATTTCCATTGTCATTTGTTTCAAAATGTTCTTTATTGTTGAGATTTGTTTTGTTTTTTATATAAAGCATCTTGGAAAATGTCTAATATGAAAATATTCTAGATATTTTTCTGCTAATGATTTCAAGCATAATTGTATTTAGTTAGAATGTGATTTTATGATTTCACTCTGGTGGTATTTTTGAGATGTAGTCTCTGTGATAGTTTTTTGCAGCAAAGGCTCCATAGAAGCCCAGGGTGGTCCTCCTGGGACTTGTGATTCTCCTGCTTCAGCCTGCAGAGTCCTGGGACTAAAGCATGATCCAGCAAGTCTGGCTCAAGATTTGTTCTTTATAATCCAGCCTAAGTTCAAATTGGCTAAATCTTGCATGGATAATTGTCAACCATGTGCTCTGCAGTTGTTGATCAATCTTTTAAGTAGGTAGTGTAAGCCAAGCTTCATCATTGTTTGTATCTTTGTCTTCTTGCTGAATTTTTATTTTACTTTATTTTTGGTCTGTTTCTTCATATGAATGCTGAAACAGGCATGTTAAAATCACCTGCCAGTCTGAACGTGTCCGCTGTTGGTTGCCTTTTCTCATGAATTCTGTGCCGTTGGGGATTTACAAAGGTAGAAATGTGTATGTGGAAGGAGTGCTGTGATCGTATCAACATCATCATTTCCCGTTTCTGTCTTAGAGACGTCATTGTTGGGTAGTGCTGCAGTTGTCCAAACTTTCTTTTGATTATATAGTTTATTAGTATTTACATAGTTTATCAGTTTTTGCATTGTAATTTGAAGTTCTTGGTTTGCCATCTTCAGAGACATTTACACTTCAGCTTGATAGGTCTAGAGAAGTGTTGCTGGCAGAATAAGCAATGTGACAAGGCTCGTTCGTTTTAGGGTCCTGGGGCATACCAGTAGTTCAATTAAAAAATTAAGTTTATTAGCATTTATTAAATTTGTTGGGAGTCGGAGATCATGCTCTACACTAAACCGGACGCTCTGCATCTGCCCTCCTTTCTGTTCCTTAGTGGTTGGCACAGGTGTATCAGTCCCAAGGAATGATGGGTGCTGCAGAGATGTGTTACAGAAAGAGTCTACAGGTGGCATCCCAACAGGACAGTTGGAGTGGGAAGCTCTCCAGTCTGTTGAAGCTGGCACTGCTTGCGCTGGAAGTGTGCATGGTAAGCATGCTATAATTGTGACCATGAAAACTTGAGTCCTGCGTAACACCTATTTCCTTTTTTTTCTTTATTTTTAAATAATTTTATACATTCACTTGTATCCCAGCTGTAGCCCTCTCCCTCTTCCCTGCCAATCCTCCCCTCCCTCCCTCACCTCCTCCCTGCCCCCTTCCAAGGGGGGGGGGGTTGGGGAGGTCCTCCTCTCCTTCCATCTGACCCTAGCTTATCTGGTATCTTCAGGACTGGCTGCAATATCCTTATCTGTGGCCTAGTAAGGCTGCTCCTCCCTCGGGGTGGGGAGGGGAAGCTCAATGAGCCAGTCATTGAGTTTATGGGAGAAATAATTCCTGTCCCCTTTACTAGGGAACCCACTTGGATACTGACCTACCATGGGCTATGTCTGAGCAGGGGTTATAGGTTATATCCATGTATAGTCCTTGGTTGGAGAAACAGTCTCAGAGAAGACCCCTGTGCCCTGATATATTTGGACCTTGTGGGGCTCCTGTCCCCTCTAGGTCATACTAACTCCTCCTTATTTCATATGATTCCCTGCACTCTGCTGAAGGCTTGGTTATGGGTCTCAGCATCTGCTTTGATACACTGCTAGGTAGAGTCTTCAGGTGCCCTCTGTGGTAGGCTACTGTCCTGTTACTTGTTTTCTCCTACTGCCAATGTCAATCCCCTATGCCTTTCTAGGTGAACCTATTTCCTTTTTAATTTCTGAAGCTTTCACATATGAAACTCTGACATTTTCCCCATTGTTCCATTATCTTTTGCTGTGATATCTTGTGGACTTTGTACCTTGAGCTCGGGAGATACATAGAGCAATAGTAACACAAGACTACAAGAGAATTTCATAACTGTTTAGGAACAATCTAAGATTGTGATTTTAAAAGTTGTATTGTAGCAAGTATATTCTTAGGAATGCTTAAGAATTCAAGGCTGCTACTTTTTGTAACAAAGATGCCAGAATTTAAGTTTTTTTTTCCTAATTCAATTTGGCATTCCTTAAGGTATTTCTAGGGACCTGTGACTTGATATCCTATTTTCTGATGCCAGTTTACATGGATTAACTCAAAAAGTCTTATGTGCCAGTAGGGAAAATTCTTAAAGATAAAATGTACATGAGAGTGAAGTCAATCACTGGAACAGTTTATAGGATTCTTCTTGAGCACTTTGTGTATTTGGTATATATGTTTTAGAATCAGGATAAATACTATGTGTATTTGTAGGTATGTAAGCACAAAAGTGCATAGATATCATTCATGGATTATAATTAAACATTATAAATAAAAACTATAATGACAGTTACTTTGACTAGGACAGCTGGGGCTTTTAGTGATAAGAGAGAATTTTTAAATCATATCTTTTGATTCTATTTGAATTTTTAGCGTATTCATATAAACTCATGGTTAAAAGATGAGCTGTCTTACATGGTTGGAGGAGACTGTCCTGGGCGGTCCTGAAATAACTTGTTTTTACCCAAGCATCCATGGAAATATGATTATCTCACTTTATATATTTTAACTAAGAAAGAAAAGAGTGGAGCAATGTTTTGGGGTGGATGCTGTTGGCGGAGTTGCTGTAGACACATGGGACATTTTCTGTTTTCCTCCTGCCCTTTCCATTGCTTTGTGCTTAGGCACTCTCCAGTAAACAGTTCTGGAGCAAATGAACAGACCATAACAGGGGATGAGTTTGATGTAAAAAATGGAAATAGTAAATATAGATTATCTAATAGGTTGTTTTACTTTTTATGTTTAGGTTTCACCAGGGTCTTTAAGGCCTTGGAAGTGGCTGAGCTACAAAAGCTACATGTAGTTTCTAATGTACTCTTGAATGTAGAAACTAGGTGCTTTTTAGCCTGACTTAATATTTGTTAGTTATAAGTATCGAATAAAATATAAATATCATTTAAAGATATTATAAATATAATATTTGTAATTTATAAATATCATTTATAAATACCATATAAATCCAAGAAATTAGAAACCACCTGGAATGAAATGAATAATAATTAATAATAATTATAGTAATAGTGATTGTGTCGAGCTCTAGGCTAAATGCTTTGTACTTGTTTAACAGTTCCTGCAACCATCTTTCAGAGATATGAAAATCAGCATGTCAGCAATAGCCATGTCTGTGTTCTTCTGCCCCCAACCACTGCCACCCTAAGACCGTTTTCTCTAAGAGCCTGTGTTCTGGTTCTGTCCATTATGGCCTGTGAACTTTCCAGCTCCTCAAACCATTCAGTCTTGTTTCCTGGTTTTCTCCTGACATCTGCATTACCTTCTTGTGGCTTTATTATGCATGTTAAGTGAAGTGACATTTACAAAAGCCTCTTGCAGGTGTCATAAATGTCTATAAATATAAACCATAAAGCATTAACCAATTTAGTTTGTTGTTACAAGATTTGACACCAATAGTTACTATAAAAAATAAAATTGATACCATGTATAAGTGTAAAACATTAAGAGGAGAATGTGGCTATTTTAAAATTGAACTGTATATCTGATATTATATGAGCAAATAGTAAACTAATAAGTTAATGAAGGTATTAGACATTGTATGCCACAGTGAGACATTAGATCAGGAAAGGTGTTTTTGAGACAAAAGATTGTTAGCCTATAAGGAAAGTATAAATGCTCCAGAAAAGCAGAATTGAAGAGAAGTAAAAAGTTTCTGGGCCAGAGGTATTGCCTTCCCTTTTGCTTGGAGGGAGCTGATTGGAGGCTTGATGTGTGTCTTCTTGAGCTGTGGACATGCGTTTAAAAGTATTTGGACAGATAACTGTTTCAAAGGTTGTGGTGCTCAGTCTAAGGTTTTACTGTGGAGAAGGAACTTGCTGATGTTCTTGGAAATGACTTCTTGCTTCTAGGAAAAAATAGGCAACAGTGGTTGAGCTTCAAGGTGGGCAAGAATACCTACTTACAAACAGAGTGACAGTTTTTATCTCACATTTTGTTTACTCTGTTCTGGCCTGGTAATAGGTGGTGAAAGTCTGTTGGTTGTGGACAGTAACAGCAAACCATACTTGCCATTTCTGCTGTGTGCTAATGAGGGCAGACAGCTAGTGCTATACTATGTTGATGAGTGTAGTGTTTGGGAGTTTATATGTGTTAAATGTAATTTTGACTTTGTGATCTTATCAACTTACAGTAGGTTTGTTGGGATTTAACCCCGTTATAAGGGAGAAGCATCTGCAGGGTATATTAGTAGACACGTGTCCCATGACAACATACGGTTCCACACTTGAGTTAATGCTCTGTACTTGCCATCCTCAAATTAATAATTAATAATTTCTGAACATTTTTATTTTTGTACTTAGACCTGTGGGTTGTGTGGATAGAACTGCAAATGGACACAAACGCCTAAAATTGAAATTCTCTGAGAAAAACTAATAGGAGCAAAACAGCTTTAATATCTCTCAGTCCTGAAGAGCTTCATGTCATTTCCTACTATAGTACTCGCCAAATTTAAACTTGCAAAAATTTACTGAGGGCCTGGAAATACAGTTAGCATGAAAGTACAGTCAAGGAACAACTTGCCATCATGACTTTGCTGAAGCCCAGCCTTACCATGAGAGGGTTGGTGAGAGACTGTGGGTAATATCCCTGTATAATAATCAAACTGTTGACAAATAGAACATATTTTAATTTAGTAAGTGAATGAATGTGTACAAGATGATGTGAGTCACGAGTTTGATTATATATACAGCAACAGAAAAGTCTGTAATAAATTTTATTATCTTTAATAAAATAGTTTTTAATAGTTTTTCATACAATATGCTCCAAGTACCATCTCCTTTCCCAATTCCTCCCAGCTCTTCCCTGCCTCATCATCCACCCAATTCCACGCCTTTCTCTCTCTTTAGAAAATAAATGGGCAAGTAAAAACAGAACAGAGTTAAAAGAAAAGACACAAGAAACCCGCATAAACAAAACCCATAAAAACACAAAATTGGAAACCATAATATACAAGCAAAACACCAGAAAGGCAAAACAAAGCAATATGAGACAGAAAGTCTACACAAGCACCATTGAGTTCATGTTGTATTGGCCATCTACTCTTGGGCAGGAGGCCTGCCCTGAAGTGTAGATGAACTACTGGGTACATTAGTACCCAGTGAATTTTCTCTATTGAAGAAACCTAAAGTTTCCTTAGCAAGCAGATGTCAGTTGGAGATAGCTTCGGGTTAGGGATAGGAGCTCTTGTCCACTTTCCCTTCTCAGTGCTGGGACCCCATTTGTTTTGATCTTGTACAGGCCCTGTGGGACACAGCCTCTGTGACTTCATATGTGTGTCAGTCCTATTGTGTTAGGACAGTGTTTCAAAGTCTGTCACTCTCTGAACACTGTTCAGTTGTGGAACTCTGCATTAGTTCTCGTCTGTTGCAAGAAGCTTCTCTGATAATGACTGAGACACTGATCTATGGGTGTATAAAAACAATGTCATTAGGAGTCATTTTTTCTGGGTTGCTTTAGCAGAACAGTCGTATTAGGTTTTCTCCTAGGCCCATGGCCTATCTAATCTTGAGGCATTGACCACGTTAACAATGCTCCATCTCAGGAATGGACCTTAACTCCAATCAGATAGTGGTTGATTACTCCCATGTTTGTGCCCCTGTTGCATCAGCATATCATTCAGGTAGATGACCATTGTGGAGCTCAGGATTTGTATCTGTATTGACCTTGTACCTGGTATTGACTTTGTATCTGTTTTGTTTTTTGTATTGTATTTGTATCTGGCACTGACATCTTTCCTTTGTACAGAGTACCTTCCAGTACCATGTACAGTAGTCAGTAGTGGTGAAGGCTCTGGTTAGGCATCAGCTCAACTGCTCTGTGTCCAGCGAGATAGATATGTAAATGCTGTCTTCACCAGCAGGGCCTTACTATCAGTTTGTGGAGAGCAACCACGAGTTTGTCAGTAGCCTGAGACGTTTGAGGGCTTCCAGGGGCCTCTTTGGCCAAAAGCTCAGCTGGATGTAACCCATTCCTAGCACTGGAGGTTTCACTTGGTGGTGAAGATGTCTAGCTGAGGCATTGTCTCACCCACTCTTGATGATTTCATTCCGTTTTTACACTACTTTCACAGTAAGGGTCATTATGACCCTTCCACTGGTCCGTAGTGTTCGCTGTCCCTTTCCTTTTTCCCTTCCTTACCCCTCTCTTCCACCCTGTCCCATTTAATCCTCCTGCTCCATGTTCCCCCTTGTTGCTTCCTACTTCTCTATTCTATTTCCCCTTCCTTTCCTTCTTCCATATGATTTATATACAGAACAGAAAAAAGTCTATATTAAGGATTATTACTTACTGTTTGTTTGTTTGTTTGTTTGTTTGTTTGTTTGAAACAGGGCCTCACTGTGTGGCCTTGGCTGGCCTGGATCTTGCTATGTAAACCAAGCTGGCCTTGAATTCAGAGATCCACCAGCCTCTGCCTCTTAAGTGCTGGAATTAAAGGCAGGAATGATTACTCTCAGCTCAATAATAAATTTTAAAGAGATGGAGAGACAAAATTACATTGTCTGCTATTCATGAAAGGAAGATTTGATTTCTGTGCTAGTGAGAGTTTCATATTTGTGTGTGTGTTCGTGTGTTCACGTGTGTGGGTGTGGATATGTGCACACATGTGTGGAGGCCAGAAGTTGGTGTGGAGTTCTTTTCTTCAGTTTCTGTCCACCTTACCTATTGAGACAATTACAACCAGAAGTCTCCAAAACATGAGCTGTTCATCTTGCCTTCCCATCCTCAGCCTCTGCTGTCCTAGCACAGCGATTACAGCTGGGCCACCATGCTTCATCCCACCTGCAACCCCCAGCATTTATATGGGTGCTGAAGATTTGAGCTCAGGTTCTTACACTTACACAACAAACACTTTATCCAGAGCCGTGTTGTAAGGAGACACAAAGAATTGTTTTCTAGAAACCACCTGGGTGTGGGCACCACAGTCTTGTTCTCTGCATTCTGACCTGTTGTGGCTTTCTATAGTGGTACCCATTTGTTGGAAAGAGACGTTTCTCTGTGGAGGGCTCAGAGCTGAACTTACCTGTGTGTATAAGGAAAAGTACTTAGAATTTAGGGATTATGTTGGTTTAGTAAAGTGGCTGGTACCTCACCAGTTTCAAGTATTTGTCTAGGTTTCCAGTACCAGACATGATTTGCCGCCTGTTGAGTAGGCCATAAATCCAATTACAGAGCTGTTGGGTTCTGCCAGGGTATGTATGCCACCACTGCACTGTAAGGGTTATTTTGCCATTCTGGTAGTTGTGATTCATATGTAAATATGTAACAACAATTTAAAAAAGGTTCTCTGAAATTGAGAAAGAGTGAGGGGATGGTTCTGGGAGGGAAGGATGAAAGGGAAATAGGAAAATTATATATATATATGTGTGTGTGTTGATACATATATATGTTAGGTGTATATAAGCTTCCTCTGTTTCCATATGTAAAAAAGATAAAAAAGATGTCTCACAGCCTCCATTATCTTTTTGTGCATTCATTAAGCATTGATCTTCTTCCTAAATTAAACAAATTACTCTTGTTTACACTATATTTAGAGGCTATTGCTCTGATATTTTTCTTACAATTAAGTGAAATGTTATACTTATTTATATATAGATATATTTGTTATGATATGGCTATATTAAAATTAAAAATAAAATATATACTGACTTAAAATGCATATTCTGGATACTTGTAATTAAGAAATCTTGGAGCCTGGTGCAGTGGCACATGCCTGTAATCCCAGTACTCAGAGAGATAGAGGCTGGCAGATCTCTGAGAATTTGAGGGCAGCCTAGTCTACAAAGTGAGTCCAGGACAGCCAAGGCTACAAAATAATCAATCAGTCAATAAGAAAGAAAGAAAGAAAGAAAGAAAGAAAGAAAGAAAGAAAGAAAGAAAGAAAGAAAGAAAGAAAGAAAGAAAGAAAGAAAGAAAGAAAGAGAAAGAAAGAAAGAAAGAAAGATCTCAGTACAATTTGAGGATTTCGTTGTTGTTGGATATTTATTAAATTCCATAGGGGTTTTCTATAACCTGGCTAGTTCCCAAATAATTGAGAGAGAGACCTGTTGATTTATTTTAAATGTTTTAGCACAATAACTGGGCAGGTACAATTTAAACTACATTTTCTAAACTAGTCTGGCTACCTCCCAGCTGCATCCCCCAAGTTACTTCCCAGTAAGTCATCCTGTCTGGACTGGATCTGCTCCATCAGGCCATGTCCTCTTTCTGTATCGTTTTTCCCTCCTCTCTCTCTTCTCCTGCTTCCTTCTCCTGACCTTATTGTTCTTCTCTCAGACCCCAAACCCTGGAATGGAAGTTCTGCCTGTTTCTGTTTTGCCCAGTAATTGGCTGTCAGCAACTTTATTAACCAATCAGGATAACTAGGGAACAAAGTTTGCACAACATTGGTGTATGTGAGAATGCACTCATCTCACTGTAATCAGATTTTGGGGCCAGAATTTAGAATCTGAATACACACCACCAGACCAACTCCCAACGTTTTTTTGTTTTGTTTTGTTTTTGTTATCTTTTTTACTATTTTTATTTTTTGAGATTATAATATAATTAAATCATTTCTTTCCCCCCCACCTTTAAATCATCCTTTGTGTGTTTCACCTCCCACCCCTATCCAAAACACAATTTCTATACTTAAGGATCAGGCATTATTGGGGTGGGGACTGAGGGGATGGGATTGGGCAGCAGGATTCTAAAAGCCAGAGGAACAGGGGTTGTGCTGTAAGACTATTTGTTTTGAGGTAGGGTCTCAGGAACCCCAGGCTGGCCCCAGGGTTGTTGTGTTCCTCTGAGCTTTTAAGCTCCATGCACCCACACGTTGGGATTGCAGGCATATGCCACTGTGTATCATTTTTAAGCAGTGCTGGGCATGGATCTCAGTGCCTCATGCCTGCCTGTCAAACACACGACCAAGTCAGTTCCGCTCAAAACTCCAGCTAAAGTTTTAGTAACTTTTTTCTTTTAGTTTGGTTACTGCCTATTTTGTTATTGTTTTGTAGGAAGTACATGTTATTTTTGAATTAGTACTTTCTATAAAACTTATTTGTAACTGAAGGAATATGTATGCATATTTTCCCCAGCAATGCTGTTACTTTGTTTTCAGTAGTAATGACTTTGGTTTAATTATTCTGTCATCTGCCATGTATGTTCTATATTGTGATTTTATCAAATTTCCGCTTTCTTCTCAGATGATTTTGAAAAGCAACATCATACATTTACCACTGCCTTAGTCAATGTTCTATTGCTGTGAAGAAATGCCATGCACAACAATTTTTATTTTAAAAAGAAAGCATTTAATTGGGGCTGGCTTACAGTTTCAAAAGTTCAGTATATTATCGTCCTGGTGAGAAGCATAGTGGCATGCAGGCAGACATGGTGCTGGAGAGGTAGCTAAGAGCTCTACATCCGCATCAGTGGACAGCAGTAAAATTGAGAGACATTGGGTCTGGCTTGGGCATTTGAAATCTCAAAGCCCAACCCCAGTGGCACACTTCCTCTAACAAGGCCGCACCTCCTAATGGTGTCACACTCTGGTGACAAAGCTTTCAAAACCTATGAGCCTATGGGGGCCATTCCAATTCAAAACACCAAAATCACTGTTAAAAATTGAGTCATGTTAAATTTGGTAGACTAGAGAAGCGATTACTAGGTAATAGGCTTGTCATCTATAATATGTATTTTTCATTTAACAAATGTTTTCTTGTTATAAAATGATGCTTTCTTTTTTTTTAATTTTTATTTTTTCTTATTAGTTACATTTTATTAACTCTGTATCCCAGCTGTATCCCACTCCCTCATTCCCTCTCAATCCCACCCTCCCTGATGCTTTCTTTTTTCAGATCTTCCCTTATCGCAGTGTAGGGACCCTGTTTTGTTGATCCTTATGGTCAAGGAACTGATTCTAGATAATTTTTAGTAATTACAATTTTGCTTCTTGTAATATTTGTACGATGTTAGGCAAGAAGGGAATTCGTAGTGAGAACTGATTTATGTATTTTTTAAAGTGAACATGTCAAAACTTTGAGTTAATTTTTTTGAATTAATATTTATTCTGCCCTTTTTAGGCTAATGTTTCAGGTGATCACTGGTCGTCCTTGGTTCAAGAGGCCACAAGTGAGGCCTTGAAAGTTTGCTTTTGTCCTCTGGCTGTCTTCTTGCAAGCTTTGTTGCAGTTCAACCGTAAGATGGGAGCAAGGTATACAAAAATCTGTGCTTATTCTTTGCTTAGAAATCCTGCTTCGTGTAAAGCCTCCTAGGAAATGATCAAAGGAGCCTTTATAATGAGATTAATTAGTATAAGCAGCTTTGGGATATTCTGTTGTCTCTCCTTGAGGAAAATGTCATTCTCTGTTGCAGTGAGGAAGAACATTTCATACTCACTTAACAGAAATGGAACATAGATATAGATGTGGCTAGTTTGGCACAAACGTACTTCAAGTGAAGACGCACTTAGGGTTTATTTTCTTCTATTTGGGATGAACCAACAGTGCAATGTGGATTCTAGATGCAGACCCCGGCTCAAGATTATATTAATAGAAGCTTTGCTCATTTAACAAACTAGAAAAATTAGCAAATATTGGAAGATAAACCTATGTGAATATGTGCATTCATGTCTAGAAAAGTCAAAGACTGTTCAGATTAAAACCAAAAATCTGATACTAGAGGTTGGGGATGAGTGCCATAGATCAGAAGAATCTTACTTAGATGTCATCTGTATAGGTGAAAGGTATTTAAAAATTAAAAATGATGGTTTTAATAAGTCAACTGTAAATAAAACAATGATTTAGGAGTAAATATCCCTGACACAGAATATAGAATAGGTATTATAGAAATAGAGCTCACTACATGTAAATATGTCTCCCCTCAAAAAGCAACCCTCACAAAGTAAGACTGAAGGATGGATGAGTTAATGTTCTGCAGCTCTTTAGTAAGTTTATTTATAATACTCCCCTGGTGGGGGCTCTTTCTGCATGTGTGTACATGCATGCATGTGTGTGTGCATGTTCATGAGAAAGGCTCTGTCTGTAGACTTCCTGATGAGCTCCTCCAGCTGCCCATTGTGAGCGACCCAAAAGCAGTGGCTCTTGTGTGACCCTGCTGTACTTATTACCACTGTTGTCATCTCCAAAAGGTAGCCCCTAAATTGAAGTCTAGGGAGAAACTATGTTTGTGACGTAACACTGTGCATGGACTTCTTCAAGACAGATTCTTTAGTTCCTGCTCAAACTCATTGCTATTTATTTGATTCTTCAACTTAGCAGTTCTCAAATTATTTGTTTTATGTTATTTCTACCACTAAGGAATTTTGAGGCTCATAAATGTTTATAAATTAAGAGAGAAAAGCATAAGACCATAGCTATAATCTTTTTGTAATATAATCATTTTGTAATTATATGAGTTAAATTCACATATTGTACATATCCTTGAAAACACTAAAAACTTGATTTTACTCATGTGGCTTCTTGTATCAGATAGTGAAATTTCTTGTTCCACTTACATATTTGTGTTATTGGTTAGTTAGTTGGTTGGTTGGTTACTTGTTTAAGAATTTTTTCCTCAAGACTTCAAGTCTCTGAAGAAAGAAATTGAAGAAGATGTCAGAAGGTGAAAAGAGCTCTTGTGCTCATGGATTGGTAGGATTAACATAGTGAAAATGGCCATCCTACCAAAAGCAATCTACAGATTCAATGCAATTCCCATCAAAATACCAACACAATTCTTTACAGACCTTGAAAGAACAATTTTCAATTTCATGTGGAAAAACAAGAAAAGCAAAATAGCTAAAATAACCCTGTACAATAAAAGAACTTCTGGAGGTATCTTCATCCCTGATCTCAAGCTGTCCTATAGAGTAATAGTAATAAAAACAGCATGGTACTGGCATAGAAACAGACTCGTGGATCAATGGAATCAAATGAAAGACCCAGAAATAAACCCACACACCTATGAATACTTGATTTTTGACAAAGAAGCCAAAACCATTAAATGGAAAAATAACAGCATCTTCAATAACTGGTGCTGGTCTAATTGAATGTCTATATGTAGAAAAATGAAAATAGATCCATATTTATCACCCTGCACAAAACTAAAGTCTAAGTATATCAAAGACCTCAACATAAAACCAGACACACTAAACCTGTTAGAAAAAAAAGTGGGGAAGAGCCTTGAACTCATTGGCACAGGAGACAACTTCCTGAACAGAACACTAACAGCACAGGCTCAACGATCAACAATCAATAAATGGGACCTCATGAAACTTAACACCTTCTGTAAAGCAAAAGATTCTGTAAACAGAACAAAAGGACAGCTTACAAACTGGGAAAGGCTCTTTACCAACTCTATATCTGACATAGGGCTAATATCCAGAATATATAAAGAATTTAAGAAGTTAAACATCAACAAACCAAGTTATCCAATTTAGAAAATGGGATACAGAGCTAAACAGAGAATTCTAAATAGAGGATTATCGAATAGCAGAGAAACACTTAAAGAAGTGCTCAAAGTCCTTAGTCATCAGGGAAATGCAAATCAAAATGACCCTGAGATTTCACTTTACACCCATCAGAATGGCCAAGATCAAAAACTCAAGAGACAACACATGCTGGAGAGGATGTGGAGAAAGGGGAACCCTCCTCCAATGCTGGTGGGAATGTAAACTTGTACAACCACTTTGGAAATCAATCTGGCACTTTCTCAGACAATTAGGAATAGTGCTTCCTCAAGATCCAGCTATACCACTCCTAGGCATATATCCAAAAGATGTTCAAGTATACAAGGGCATTTGCTCACCTATGTTCATGGCAGCTTTATTCATAATAGCCAGGATCTGGAAACAACCTAGATGTCCCTCAACTGAAGAATGGATATAGAAATTGTGATACATTTATCCAAATGGAATACTATTCAGCTTTTTAAAACAAGGAAATCATGAAATTTGTAGGCAAATGGATGGAACTAGAAAAGATCATCCTGAGTGAGGTATCCCAGAAGCAGAAAGACACACATGGTATATACTCACTTATAAGTGGATATTAGCCATGTAATATAGGATAAACATACTAAAATCTATAGTCCTAAAGAAGCTAAAGAACAAGGAGAACCCTAGGGAAGATACTTGATCCTCATTCAGAAGCAAACAGGATAGACATAGGAAGTGGAACAGGACGGGAGCCTACCACAGAGGGACTCTGAAAGATTCTACCCAGCAGAGTATCAAATCAGATTCTGAGACTCATAGCCAAACTTTGGGTAGAGTGCAGGAAATCTTATGGAAGAAGAGGGAGATAGAAAGACCTGGAGGGGACAGGTGCTCCACAAGACCAACAGAGCCAAAAAATCTGGACCCAAGGGGTCCTGCAGAGACTGATGAATTAAACAAGGACCATACATGGAGAAGACTTAGAACTCCTGCTCCAAAGTAGCCCATGGACAGCTCAGTCTCCATGAGGGTCTCCTAGTAAGAGGAGCAGGAGCAGTCTCTGGCATGAAATCGATTGCCTGCTATTTGATCATCTCCCCCTTTGAAAGAGGATCCAGTCCTGATGAGACCTGATAGGCTAGAGTCAGATAGTAGGGGAGGAGGACCTCCCTCATCAGTGAACTAGGGGAGGGACATAAGGAGTGAAGTGGGAGGGAGAGGCGTAGAGCCAGGATACAAAGTGAATAATTTGTAATACATAATATTTTTTTTAAAAAAGAAAAATATTATTTTTCCTTGTGTGTTTTCTAGATTTTTGTGATAGGGCTTACTGTGTGGCCCAGACTGCCTTAGACCTTGTGAGCCTTCTGCCTTCTCTTCCTTACATCTGAATTTACTTTTTCTGCAAAATTTTCAGTCAAAATATTACAGGGTGCTTTATATATTCTAGTGTTAGCCCTTTGTCAGATATAAGGTTGATGAAGAGCCTTTCCCAGTCTGTAGGCTGTTGTTTTCATCTGATGACTGTCCTTTGCTCAGCACATGCTGAGACTCATAGCCAAACTTTGGGCAGAGTGCAGGGAATCTTATGAAAGAAGGGGGAGATAGAAAGACCTGGAGGGCACAGGAGCTCCACAAGGAGAGCAACAGAACCAAGAAATCTGGGTCCAGGGGTCTTTTCTGAGATTTATAGTCCAACCAAAAACCATTAATGGAGATAACCTAGAACCTCTGCACAGATGTAGCCCATGGCTGCTCAATCTCCAAGTGGGCACCCTCGTAAGGGGAACAGGGCCTGTCTCTGACATGAACTCAGTGGTTGGGTCTTTGATCACCTCCCCCTCAGGGAGAAGCATCCTTACTAGGCCACAGAGGAGGACAATGCAGCCAGTCCTGATGAGACCTGATAGGCTAGGGTCAGAGGGAAGGGGAAGAGGTCCATGGGAGGAGAAGAGGGAAAGAGGATAGGATTGGGAGGGAAGGGGCCACAGCTGGGATACAAACTGAATTAATTATAATAACGAACAAACGAATGAATGAATGAATGAATGAATGAATGAATGAATAAAAGGGAAAATTCGCCAGCTCTCTACCTGCAAAAAAAATGACAGGGTGAACACTTAGAGATGTTCATACAGTTTGGAATCTTCTCATTGTATTTTGAATGAGCTTTAGTTTGCCTGTCTGCAATAGGGGTAACCACAGCAGGAAGGTATGACTAAATAGCATGGTGCTTCGCGCACAGCAAACATTTAATAAACAGTGGCTGCTACTTTTCTACGAGAGCAATCATCATCAGTCAGTGAGATTTTTAAACAAATGAGGAAGGTAAGGTATGCATGAGACATAAAATCATGTGCTTGTCTTTCCTCCAGAGAGACGCGGAGACTTTTGGAGAGAGTAGTATACCAGCCTGGATACCCCAGCTCAATTGTATCAACTGCACGTTGGTACCTCTTGAGACACCTCTATGCGAAAGATGACCATGAGCTCATTGACGTAAGCTTTTAACTTCACGGAAAATATTAGTTATCTTTTCAGACTTATCCTACTATTCTTGAAATTTTAAAAGATGAATATCAGGTTTTTTTCTGGGACAGCCCTGCAGAAAGCATGTGGAGTCGGGAGTGTAAGCAAAGCAAGACCCTGAGTTCTGTGCAATACTAATAATTATAGCAGCCAGGATTCACAATGCTTATATGTTAACTCAATTGAGCAATTTATTACAGCAAAAGTAAGCAACAGCATCATGACAGTGAGTTTTACCCTTTGAAAATTGCTTCCCAAACTTCTGTATGTGATTTCACGCAGGTTTTGGTGAAGAATGCGGAGACTCACGGTGATAAAAGAACCTTGGAACTGAATCAGAAGCTGTCCACACAGTAATCGTGGATTGGGAGGCAGCAAGGAATCGAAGATAACACTTAGGAATGAAGCAGTAAATCAAGAGTTCTCACCAGAACAATGTATTTTAAAACTGTAGTTGTATCAGCTGGGCGTGGGGGTGCGCACATTTAACCCCAGCACGTGGGAGGCAGGAGTAGGTGGATCTCTGTGAATTCCAAGCCATCCTGATCTACACACATTCCCAGGCCAGCCATCAGTACACAGTGAATCCCATCTTGAAAAAATAAAAACAAATAAATTTAAAACTATAGTTTTAATCATCCATTGCTTTCCCCTCTTTATTTTATTATTACCATTTTTAATCTACAGAAGTTGAAGTTCTTAAGTTAGGGGTGTAACTCTGCAGTAAGCCTTGATCTGCTTTTAACCTTCATGCCATCTTTGACTTGGTCCATGAAGAAAGTTAAAACCTTGATTTCCTTAGTTGTTTAACAGTTACTTACTAACTGTTATTTTTTGTTTCCAAGACAGGGTTTCTGTCTGTAGCCTTGGTTGCCCTGGAACCCAGAGATCCAACTGCTTCTGACTCCCAAGTGCTGGGATTAATGGAAAATTGGGGGAAATGATTTTCATAATATTTAATTATTCATGCAGTTTCTTTGTTCATGATGAAAATATGTGGACTACCTGAAATAAAACAAAAATCATGTCTTATTTTTCATATTATCAATATGAAACATAGGTTTTAAGTTTTGGGTTTTAAAACCTAAAAGAGTTCCTGTTGTTTTCTAAAAAGTAATTCATATATTTAAATAGTCTGGATGTCACTTGCTTTGGATTGTGGTTTTCAGTGTTCCGGTGGGCATAGTGATGCATACCTTTAATGCCAGCACTTGGGAACAGCGCCTTGCGGATCTCCATTTGATAATAGCCTGTTCTACATAGAGTTCCAGGCCAGCCAGAGCTGTATACTACAATCTTGTCTCAACAGTCTTTCTCAGCTGTAAACATTTATTGTACAGAGGTATGTGGCAGTATAATTTTGTATGTGTTTTTTATTAGCCCACAAGCTCATTGTATTTTGTGAAATCATATGAATTGGTAATATCCTTTAATTAAACTGTATGTCAGAGGTTATTCTCGTAGACAGAACTTCGCCTGGTATCTTCCAGTTGTGGTGGAATATTGTGATCACTGACAGCGATTCCATCAGAAACCTTAGGATGGGAGGACTCTGCTTTCTGATGGAGTCTGAGGAGGTCTAGCAACACGTTTACAGATCAGACACGTACATTCTTCTCCTTATTTCTTCCTCCTTCTCCTTTTAAGCTGATCCAGCGTGTATAGCATGACCCTGCCAGAGGTGCCCTGGGAAGGCTCCTGTCGGCTGTATTAGACACAGTCCCTGCCGTCCACCTGCTTTATAGAGTCCCATGTGCTTCACAATTAGATTATGTGAAAGTGTTTGGTTTAGAAAATGTATTCACTTAAGATTTGTGTACTGAAGATCACTCATGGACTGTTTAGCCTTTGCACACAGTCAGGCGGTGACCTTTGGATTCTTTTGCGAATTCTGCCTTCCGTGGACCTGAGTTTTCTGGAAATCAGGATAGTAAAAGCCAATTCATTTCATTCTTTTTTGCATTTAGACTGTGCACATGCATTTTATTTTATGCCAAACTTGGGATCATCTTTCTTTACCTTCTCCTTCAATATTGGTGTTAAGCCACAATTTTAAAGGCACTTTGAAACAAATCAACATTATAAAACTGTAGAAAATGAATCAAATTAAAGCTAATTTCTCCAAGGACTGATATTCAGTATCTTCTTATTGTTACATTTGATTTTAGAATTAAAATGTGTTTTCTGTTTTTTTGTTTTGTTTTGTTTTTAACCCACCACTTAGCTACCGTTGGTTAGCTAGGTATGTCTATAGTATTATTTGGCTCCTAATGGTAACCTCCTACAGGAAATGCATTTCAGCTTCTAAGTAAATTCTGGACCACTATCTGTTTGCTTGGAACCACTTGTCATGTTTCTTGCAGTGTCTCTTCTATTTCTGGTCAGAAAAAAAAGTGAAGTGTTATATTTTTTTACACATCACCAAATGAGGGATTGACAGGTTTTCTTTGGTTTGGATTTGGCACAAAGTTGAGACTGGATCGGAAAACAGACAAATTGAAAGGACTGAATGTGCCTGTCCATAAGACAGGGTGGTGTCCACTGTGACGAAACCGCAAGAACATAAAAATGAGGCAGGTTCTGGAACATGAGTCAGTGTGGGTTATAAGCATGGTTTTTTACGTGTTAAAACTGGAAATTTTTCTTTCTTCAAGTTCACTCTTGCTTCTTTCCAGTGCTTCCTTCTTCCCATTTGAGTTGCCAGTGGAAGGAACTCAGGTTCCCTTTCTGACACTTGTTCTAAGAGGTAACACCAGGTTTCACACGTGGACCCTCATTTTACAGGAGATGTTCTGTTTCATTATGTACTTGAAATATGTGTTTATGTATCATAAAGACTTTTTATATGGAAGAAATATCAGAGCCTTTTGTCATTTACAGTTATGACTGATTTTTAGTGTAGAGAGTAGTCATAAGAGGACCAGTCATGGTGTTGAGCTGTCGTGCCATAGTTTTCGGTGTGATAATTTTTTAACTTTCTTTTGCATACAGACACACACATTTTTGTTCTTTGTGAATATCACATCATGCACCCCAATCCCACTCATCTCCTCCTCCCCTCATACCTGCCTTCCACCGTTGCAACCTCCCTCCCAACAGAGAAAAAATAATCTCGTTTTGGAAGCTGTGGTGTGTCACAGTGTGTTCCACAGTGCACACTTTTGTCCATGCTTCTTTGCTTGGAGACGTTCATTGCAATGACAGGTTGGTCTGGTAAGAGGCCACTGGCTTCTGCTACTCTATCAATACTGGATCCTCACGGAGACTCCTCTCAGATAGCCTCCCCTGTGTCACACAGATCCTGTAGTTTTGGATCTGTAGGCCTGGCCCCTCCATGCACTCCAGCAGTTCATAGATGGGGTAGACTTTGGGGTGGGCCAATCCAAGCCCCTAGATCTGGGCTGGAGAGCTATCTAAGCTGGTCAGCCCTCTGGCCCCCCCAAGGGCGGCTCTCCTGCAACACCTTGCAACCAGGCCTGTCTCTACCCTGTGCCCAGGCAAGGTGCAGAGCCCCTCTCGAGTACGTAGCAGGTGAGGGGCAGGGTCTGCTTTCCCACTCTGGTGATTTTGGGGCCAGCTCTCCTACCTGCCATAGGTAGCAAGGGGCAAAAGTTGGGAGGCATCTTTCACTTGTCCGAGTCACTAGATGGCAGACATTGGTGGGGCCAGCCCTCCCATTCTCACGCCTTTAGAGATGTGCTACGCTCCCGTGCTACCCAGGAGAGGTGCAGGGACCACTCCTGAGTACTGCAGGTGGTGGAGGGCAATGGGGGAGGGCATCTCTACCTCGTCCATGCCATTGCAGTGGAGACACTGTTCTTAGGGCCACTTCTCCCACTCTCATATCTTGGGGGCTGGCTCACCTGAGTACTGCAGCTGGATAGGGGCAGGCTTAGCTCTCCAGGTCTTACACCCCTAGGACCAGCTCTCCCATGCTGTGCAGGTAAGGGATGGGGCCAGTTCTACACAGCGCTCAGACCTCAACCGTCTCCGGGCAGCAACCCACACCAGAGACATCTGCCTGGCCTTTGGTGGTGACAGACTCCTGCTGCTGCAGGGCTCTAAACCCAGATGTGGCTGTGGTGGCAGCACAGGCCAGGACCCCACCATGGTCCCAGGTGGCATCACTGGCTACTCACCTTAAGCCATTCCTCACTGCCCTCCAGTTCTGCCTCTCTTCATTGTGCCCACATCCTTTTGTTTCTCTTTCTCTTCTATTTCTCCACCACTTACTTGCTTCTTTTAGTGGTGCCCAGTGTATCTGAATGTCTGGGCTTGTTGCAGGCGTGGTCTTAAGAGTAATATGTCCTGGTCTTGCATTGTGGTGCCTGGGAGGGGTCACCGTGGGCATGGTCTGGCACCCAGGCCTGTGCAGTGCCTGTCTGGTGGTCATCTCAGGCTGGCTCCTCACCCTGTCTGCGCAGGCAGCCCCATGAAAGGGTCATCTGTCCCTAGCTCACATCGTTTCTCTAGTCTCCAGTTTGCTCCCTGTCCTGGGACCCCACCCGGGCCTTTGGCGCACCACACTGCTGCTCATCTCTGACTCACTTTTTTAGAGAATGTTAGGCTCCTGATCATTCAGATGTCCAGCTGGGCATAGTGGCACTCCAGGAGACAGAGACAGGTGGATCTTTGTGATACAGGCCACCCTGGTCTATGAAGAGAGTCCAGGACAGCCAGGGCTACACAGAGAAACACTATCTCAAAAACTAAAAACAGGCAAGCAAACACAGGAATCATTGAGATGTTCTTAGGTCAGAACGCTGAGTAGACACAGCCCCTCCTCTCTGCCACTCACTGATGCGCACGTGGCACCCGGCCACACCTGTAACGCCGCTACGGGCATGGATTAGACAGTTTTTAATAGCAGTATTTTAAATTCTAGTTGACCCAAATACCCTGTAAAACTATTTATATTTTCATAAATGCTATTTTTTACTTCAAAATATTTTGAAATAGAAAAAATTTCCTCAAGAAATAGCCATTGTTTCTGTCCGTAACAGCAAGGAAACGGAATGAGCCTAGATGTCCGTAAGCAGGTAAAAGGACAGGACACTGTGGCACATATACACCTTGGCATTTTATTTGGCTGTAAGGAAAAATGAAATTTTCAGAAAAATGAATGAATCGTGAAATTATTAGGTGGGCTAACCAGACTCAGAAAGACGAAGCATGTTCTCTCTTATCTGTGGGTCCTAATTCTAAGTGGCATATATGTATACACATATTGGCATAAGTGCAGTAGGAATAGGTCATAAAGGTAGAAGGAGACCACAGTGGGAGGAAGTTTTCCGGAAGCAGAGAGAAGCGAATAAAGTGTGTGTGACGTGACACTGGTAAGGGGGCTACCAGTGATGGCAGGGTGCAGGTCCCGGGGAAGAGGGAAGGATCAGCCAAAACAACTTATATATGAAAATGTGGTAAAGAAGCGAATGGCCGTTGGGTGAGCCATTTATTACAGAATTTAAAAAAAGAAAGACATGAGATTGGCAGGGGGATGTAGTGAGGAAGTTGGAGAGGACAATAGTGAGTGATTATGATCAAAACACCTTGTTCTTGTGGATGAAATTCTCAAAGAAATAAACGTACTGTTTTTAAATGAATAATGGAATTCATTACTGTGTGTGCTACTTAGGGAACAAGCAGGGGGCAGGGTTGCTTACTGGTTAGGAGCATTTGATGCTCTTCAAAAGGACCTAACTTCAGTTATCAGTACATATGTTGGGCAGCTTACAGCCAGCTGTACATCTAGCTCCAGGGGATCCAAAACCCTCTTCTGGTCTCCACAGGCACCTAAACAAGGTTGAGGCCTGGGAGCTTTCCCTGTTCTGTGTTGGTATGTCTATTGGTGTCACTGTTTAAGGTGGCCATGTCCAGTGGTCAGCCCTGAAATCATACTCATATAGGTAGCATATGAGTAGAGCAGGTTGTGTTTATTTAGGAATACACACTTACACATGCATGTAATAACAGAAGAGATTATGAATTTAAGAGAGCAAGGGTACATTGGAGGAGTTGGAAGGAAAAAGAGAACAGGGAAATGATGTAATTGTTTCAAAATAAAATTATAAAAATAAAATACATTTTTTAATAAAACCTAACTAGTCGTTCTGTCTGATTCTCTTTTAAAATGCATTAAATTATAGTCACCCAACCTAAGATGCATGTTGTAAGCTGGTGAGATGTCCTAACGGGTAACGCAATCTGGCCACCTCAGACCCATTTGTGAACCCGTGTTGGATGGAGTTCTCTGACCTCCACAGACACTCTAGCACGTCCATCCACATACACACATCACTGTGTGCACACAAGCGATTTCCGTAAAGTTACTCAGACACACACACACACAGTGTTCACATAAAGGCATTTGATTGGAGTTACCCTACATAGGGATAAAGCTACTCCCAGAAGCCATAGGTTGCCAAATAAAAAATATCTGAAAATCCTCTCTTCAAGTTGTTAGAGGGTCCTGGGTACCCCAAACAATGCAGACTAATGCCATTGCTCTTGGTTGCTCAGCAGAACTAGCTGGTAAGACACTGTGTGATGGTAAGATACTGAAGACACCATACACTTGGTCAGAAGACTTGGAGAATTCAAGCTGGTACTGAACAGGAGGTTTCCTGGCCACTTTTCATCGTACTGGAAGGTGCGAGGCAGGCTGCTGAGGGAAAAACATCATCAATAGTCTTAGCTGTGATCCCTCTGACATACAATAACGACAAGTGTGGCAGGACATGGCCACGGGGGCAATACTGAAAAAATGTTAGGGGGTAAGAACCACTTTCTAATTGGATTTAAGAGCCATTCCACAGGAGATGCTGTAAATCTGGCTAACAGCCAGCCTGTGGCTTGAAACCAAAGGGATGAACCTACTACTGGTATTTTGCTAAGTGTTAAATGGCCCTCTAAATTCTTATTTCTATTCCTGTAAATTAGTGCAGATCTCAGACCTCACCAGAGACATTTCAGTGGACAGGATTAATGCAGAAACTCACAACTCGTCAAAATACAGAGAACATGTGCCCAGAGTGCTCAGCCAGAAATGGGACATACCACACTCCCTCCTCAAAGATCAGAGGTCATTTTGGAAGAGGGAGCTGAAAGATAGCAAAGCTGGAGGACGGGAAGGACCTGAGCAGAGCAGCACCTTCTGAACATGACGGGAACACTGCACTTGGGAACTCGCAGCAGCTGTTGTCACCTGCACACAGTCTAGCCAGTCAGCAGTCCAGCACAGAGAAGGACTATTGACTTTTGATAGTTGAAGGACTCTAGCAGGCCAGAACATGGTACACGTAGCATGGACAGATTTTGCCTTTTACCCTTCTCTTCTTGATGGATCTTCGCCAACCCTATATCTGACCGAGGGCTAATATCTAGAATATATAAAGAACTCAAGAAGTTAAACAGTAACAAATCAAGTAATCAAATTAAAAAATGGGGTACAGAGCTAAACAGAGAATTCTCAATAGAGGAATATCGAATGGCCAAAAAACACTTAAAGAAATGCTCAACATCCTTAATCATCAGGGAAATGCAAATCAAAACAACCCTGAGATTTCACTTTACACCCATCAGATTGGCTAAGATCAAAAACTCAAGTGACAACACATGCTGGAGAGGATGTGGAGAAAGGGGAACCCTCCTCCATTGCTGGTGGGAATGTAAACTTGTACAACCACTTTGGAAATCAATCTGGAGCTTTCTCAGACAATCAAGAATAGTGCTACCTCAAGATCCAGTATACCACTCCTAGGCATATATCCAAAAGATGTTCAAGTATACAAGGGCATTTCTTCAACTATGTTCATAGCAGTTTTATTCATAATAGCCAGGATCTGGAAACAACCTAGATGTCCCTCAACTGAAGAATGGATATAGAAATTGTGATACATTTATCCAAATGGAATACTATTCAGCTTTTTAAAACAAGGAAATCATGAAATTTGTAGGCAAATGGATGGAACTAGAAAAGATCATCCTAAGTGAGGTATCCCAGAAGCAGAAAGACACACATGGTATATGCTCACTTATAACTGGATATTAGACATAATATAATCATACTAAAATCTGTATACCTAAAGAAGCTAATCAAGATGGAGGACCCTGGGTAAGATGCTCAATCCTCATTCAGAAAGGCAAATGGGATGGATCTCAGAAGAGGGAGAAAATGGAACAGGACAGGAGCCTACCACAGAGGGCCTCTGAAAGACTTTACCCTGCAGGGTATCAAAGCAGAGGCTAAGACTCATAGCCAAACTTTGGGCAGAATGCAGGGAAACTTAGGAAAAAGACGAGTAGAAAGACTTGGAGGAGACAGAAGCTCCACAAGGAGAGAGAGAGAAAAAAAATCTGGCCCCAGGGATCTTTTCTGAGACTGATACTCCAACCGAGGACCATTCATGGAGATAACCTAGAACCCCTGCACACATGCAGCCCATGGCTGCTCAGTATCCAAGTGGGTTTCCTAGTAATGGGAACAGAGACTGTCTCTGACATGAACTCAGTGCTGGTTCTTTGATCACCTCCTCCATCAATGATGGGGTAGCAGCCTTACTAGACCACAGAGAAAGACAATGCAGCCAGCCCTGATGAAACCTGATAAGCTAGGGTCAGATGGAAGGGGAGGAGGACCTCCCCTATCAGTGGACTTGGGTAGGATTGGGAGGGACAAGGGAGAGGGCTACAGTTGGGATACAAAGTGAATAAACTAATTAAAAAGATAAAAAATTTTTAAAAAAGAGAAAAAAAAAAACCCTATTAGGTTACATTCCTAAAGTTAGCCACCAATGTCTATCCTCGTATTAGGCCACTTCCGTCACCTGAGACTAATCACTAAGGTCCAGCTGTTAAAGGTATTGATGTCCAACAATCAAATGCCCCCTTTTGACTCACCCACTTAACATTTCCAGTCAAAATGAAACACCTCCTAACACATCCTAAGACAGGGCTTCCCCTTTCCCTTTATGAACTGCTAAGTGCCCATGTGCCACGCCTGTTCCCCCTGTCCAGAGGCAGTTCTTTCCCCTCCAGGGCAAATTCCTTCCCCATCTCCCTCGTTTCTTTTTCCTTCTCCCAAGTCCTCTATCTCCGGTCTTTATCTCTTATTCCTTGACCTTTGTCCCTCTAAGGCAGATAAATCCTTGTGCTGAGAACTTGGTCCTGTTTCCCCCCCCCCCCATTAAATGGTTTCAGGGAAGGGGAGTGTAAGTGTATTTGGGAGGAGTTGGGGGAAACAGTGGGGGTGGGGAGAGAGAATATAACCAAAACACACTGTGTGCATTTATGATAGTCTCAGTTTTTAAAAGCTTGGTTTACTGTTGACTATATTTGCAGCTATATAAGTCTTTTCTCTTGGCCTTTGAACTGTCTATGAATTTACAAATTTAGGATCCTAGCTAGATTGCTTGCTTGCTTGCTTGCTTTGCTTTGCTTTCTCTCTTTTCTTTCTCTTTCCATTTTGCTTGTTTCTTTTTGTTTTTCAAGACAGGGTTTCTCTGTGTAGCCTTGGTTGTCCTGGACTCGCTTTGTAGACCATACTGGCCTCGAACTCAGAGATCTGCCTGCCTCTGCCTGTCTGAGTGCTGGGATTACAGGTGTGTACCACTGTACCCAGCTACTAGCTAGATTTCTAATGGTGACATTCTATTCCTCTAATGAAGTCATTGAAGTTTTCCAAACCAAAAATGAATGAAAGAAAACACTAGAATAACCTGTTGCTACAATGCCTGTACCTACAAGCCTTAGGATAGAAGCCCTTTTCAGTAAGGCCCATGTGGCAAAAAGAGTTAAGGGAATCGTCTTGGCTCTAAGACGAGGAAGGAAAATTGTCCTCACTCAGCAGATGGATGTCTCATAGAGGCCACCATTTGTGAAGGGTTGAGTATAATTACACACTCCTGCGATATGCCAAATAGGTTGTGCTTTTTACAAGACCACATACACACAAAATAGAATATTCATGCTGTTTTGTAAATCTGAAATAACTTGAGTCTCTAAGCCCCTGCATTTTAATGTCATTTTCTTTCTTTGATCACACAAAATATGGTCAATGTTTAATCTCCATAAAGAAAAAAATGCTGTATAATATATTAATAGGCAGTAGTAACTATTTTGGGAAAGCAGTGCACTGGTTTAAGACATTTAATTGATATGCACTATGTAATGTTTTGAGAAAATAAAAGGAGAGATGGTTTTTGTAAACATGGAGCTCAGAATTTTGGGAATTAGGAAGAAGCCAGTTGTCATGGAGTAAAATAAACAGTTCTTATCTTACAGACTGAGTTACAAGCTTTTCTGAGAACAGACATTTTTGGAAGTGCTAATTTCTCTTATGTTTGTGTCTGGGCACAAGGTAGAAGCCAGATGGAACAGATGGTTTTTCATGGAGAAAGAAGGAGAGGAAGTTACAGAGGGGGAGGAAAAAACAACGCTGGCTGAGAGAGAAATTTTGCAGTGAAACTACCAAACTGGACTATGCCGTAAGTAGAAAGAGAGGATCCCAACTGCCAGGCTCTCTCCCAGAACCAGAAGTTAGCAAGTGGTAGAGTGAGCCTTGCCAGTGTTAAGGGGAATGGTAGTGGGTGGTGGCAGCCTGGTAGTTAGAATACTGGGGAGTGGGGTACATGCCAGAACACCCTAAGAACTAGTATTTGAAACGCCTAATCCACTGAGACTGCCTTGAGCAGTTTTTAGTATCTGGTAAATATCTCGTCAAGTCTGTCACAGGCTTGTTTGATGCCCTTGTTGGAGGTCGTTGGCTGTAGGAGCATCTGGGTAAGGAAGTGATGATTTTTCCTGACAAACAGAAACTCTGTGCATAAGGTTTCTGGGGAATGCTGTTTAAGTTTTGTTTATCTGCTAGCAATTCTTTTGTTTATCTGGTCAGAGTCCAGCCTGAGTTGAGTCCTTTTTGTCATTCAGGACATTGTCAGCAGGGCCACCTTTGGGGGGCCCACTTTGGACCTAACAAGAGGCAGCTAATGTGAGATGGAGGTAAACACACCTCTGAATTGTTTGAGCTTTCTGCAGAGCCTCCAGACAAGTGCTATGCATGTGATCAAAAGGCTCTTCTAAAGGAAGCTCTCTAGACTCCAATTCACAAGAAATGGTGAATAACATAGAAATATTAAGGCATAGCAAGTGCTATACCTTTTGTGCTAGTCAAGCAGCCTCTAGGGAAGCCAAAATTAAGATACAGTATCTTGACATTATATTAGCCAATCATTTGCTTCAGCCTGAGTGTTTGTGCTCATACATCTTTTCTTTTCTTTTTTTTTTTTTTTTTTTTGTAATAGCCTTTTCTCACCAGGCTTTCAGTACCCATGAGCCCATGGGGAGAAACAGATTGAGTACCTACTGTATGACAAACCCATTATTTCCTTTAATCTCACATCATTGTGTGCATTTTCCTACTTTAAAAAGGGAACAGAAAGGATCAGAGAGATTCGTTTCTAAATTTGTATTTTCGGTAAGTAGAATCTACCTAAAAGATCATTCCTAATGGCATATATTTCTCTTCATTGCTGTAATTCAAAGAAATGTAGAAGAGTTTGTATGTGTGTGTATGTGTGTATGTATGGTATGTGTAGTATGTGTGTGTATGTATGTATATATGTGTAATGTGTGGTGTGTGTATGTATGTATGTGCGCGTATGTGTACTGTGTGGTGTGTGTTATGTGTGTAATATGTATGTATGTATGTGTAGTGTGGGTTTTGTGTGTTGTGAGAGAGCCTTAGTTATCCTAAAAAGCTATATTAAGAATGTACCATAACCATTTGTAACAATCTGAGTTCTGGAGAGGAACCTGAAGAGGAAAACAGCACCCTCCAAAGCTGCCTCTGAGTAAATGTGAATCTTCGAACTGATAGGGAATATAGAATTAATTCTTTTTTATTTTTACCTTTTTTTCTTTATTAATTACACTTTATTCCCTTTCTATCCCCCCTGTGCTTCCCTCCCTCCTCCCATCCCAATTCTTCCCTTCCTCCACCCTCTGCATGCATGCCCCTCCCCCAGTCCACTGATAGGGGAGGACTTCTTTTCCTTCCTTCTGATACTAGTCAGTTAGGTCTCATCAGGAGTGGCTGCATTGTCTTCTTCTGTGGCCTGGTAATGCTGCTTCCTCCTCGGGGGGAGGTAATTAAAGAGCAGGCCAATCAGTTCATGTCAGAGACAGTCCCTGTTCCTATTATAATGGAACCCACTTGGATACTGAATTGCCATGGGCTACATCTGTGCAGGGGTTTTAGGTTATCTCCATGCATAGTCCTTGGTTGGAGTATCAGTCTCAGGAAAGACCCCTGTGCTCAGATTTTTTGGTTCTGTTGCTCTCCTTGTGGAGTTCCTGTCCTCTCCAGATCTTACTGTTTCCCACTTCTTTCCTAAGATTCCCTGCACTCTGCCCAAAGGTTGCCTATAAGTCTCAGCATCTGCATTGATAGTCTGCAGGGCAGAGCTTTTCAGAGGTCCTCTGTGTCGGGCTCCTGACTTGTTCCCTCTTTTCTCCTTCTTCTGATGTCCATCCTCTTTGCCCTTCTGAATAGGAATTGAGCATTTTAGCAAGAGTCCTCCCTCTTGATTAGTTTCTTTAGGTGTACAGATTTTAGTAGGTTTATCCTATATTGTATGTCTATATGAGTGAGTATATACCATGTGCTTCTTTCTGCTTCTGGGACAGCTCACTCAGAATGATCCTTTCCAGATCCCACCATGTACCTGAAAATTTCATTATTTCCTTGTTTTTTTTTTTTCCAAGCCTAATGTATCCAGCTTTATTAAAGATACTTTCCATAAACAATCATGGTATTTCAGGCAGGACATGGGCAGACAATCATTAACAGTATACAAGAACTTCCAACTCCCTTCTTGTATAGACTACCAAAATCAGAAAGCCACTATAAAACCCAATGAAATCTTCATTCAATGCTTTGAAAAGGGGGAAGCGAGGGTTGACATTTCACATTAAGGATGTTGTTTAACAACTTTTCACAAGCCGACCCTGACTTTCAGGAAAGGAAACGAAAATTGATATGCAATCTGAAGATCCACAATTTTTTTATAAAAAGAACCACCGTTCTTCTGAGGACACTCATGATGTCATTGCAAAGTCCAGATCGCCCAATAGACCGGAAAACCAATTTGGGGGGGGGGGAGGTCAGGTTCCAGCAGGTCTCTGGTTTTAAGGGAGTTAAGTCAATGTTGACGGTACAGGGGGAGGAGAATACAAAAATGAATTTAGTTTTCCCACACCACAAGGCATTTTGTGCCATGGCGACCACATATGCCAACACCGCAATGTCCCTTCTGGGAGCCAACAGAATCTTTCAGAATTATCAGGGAAAAATGTTTTCCATCATCAATCCAGCTTGGGAGACATTTTGTTAGTGACACGTATGTTCTTTTCCCCCAAACAATGAAGTGTTCTGTGTGCTAACACCATAGCTTAAAAAAAAAAAAAAGTAAAACAAAATTCTGCATTTTTATAAAACTTGATAAAAAATAGTATTTCAAACTGTACAGTCACCAGAAGTACACAGTTATCAAAAATGCACACACATCACTTGGCATCTCCAGCACCTTCAGGTATCTGTGCCTGATCTGTTTTGGCGTCTCCATTTTCCGCAGGATTATTTGCATCCTTACCGGCGTCAGCCTTCCCTTTCTTCCCCTTGGGTACCTTCTCTCCCTTCTTTGCAGGGGCCTTTTTAGGCTTGGGCTCTGGCTTCGGAGGAGCAGGTTTAGCAGATAACCTTGCAGATCTTCTCTGTGGCTCATCCTTCACCTTGGCTTTATCTCCTTTAGCATCCCCTTCGGCCTTTCTTTTGGGCATGGCGACGGTGGGGGACGTCGGCGCGCGCTGCTTCTTCACACTGCTCCTATTTCCTTGTTTTTTTATTGCTGAGTAATATTCCATTGTGTAGATATACCACATTCTTCATTTGAGGGGCATCTGGGCTGTTTCCAGCTTCTGGCTATTACAAATAAAGCTGCTACAAACATGGTTGAGCAAATGTCCTTATTGTGTACTTGAGAATCTTTTGGATATATGCCTAGGAGTGGTATAGCTGGATCTTGAGGAAGCGCTATTCCTAGTTGTCTGAGAAAGCGCCAGATTGATTTCCAAAGTGGTTGTAGAAATTTACATTCCCACCAGCAAGTGGAGGAGGGTTCTCTCCACAACCTCTCCAGCATGTGTTGTTTCTTGAGTTTTTGATCTTAGCCATTCTGATGGGTGTAAGGTGAAATCTTAGGGTCGTTTTGATTTGCATTTCCCTGATGGCTAATGAGATTGAGCATTTCTTTAAGTGTTTCTCTGCCAATATTAGAAGACCCTGACATAAATCCACACACTTATGGACACCTGATTTTTGACAAAGATGCCAAATCCATTCAATGGATAAAAGACAGCATCTTCAACAAATGGTGCTGGTCTAACTGGAAATCTACATGTAGAAAAATGCAAATAGATCCATATTTATCACCCAGCACAAAAAACTCCAAGTGGATCAAAGACCTCAACATAAAACCAGACACACTAAACTGCTAGAAGAAAAAGTAGGGAAGAGCCTGGAACTCATTGGCACAGGAGACAACTTCCTGAACAGATCACCAACAGCACAGGCTCTAAGGGCAACAATCAATAAATGGGACCTCATGAAACTGAAAAGCTTCTGTAAAGCAAAAGACACTGTCCTCAGAATAAAACGACAGCCTACAGATTGTGAAAGGATCTTCACCAACCCTACATCTGACAGAGGGCTAATATCCAGTATATATAAAGAACTAACGAAGTTAAACAGCAAAAAATCAAGTAATCCAATTTAAAAAAATGGGGTACAGAGCTAAACAGAATTCTCTGCAGAGGAATATTGAATGGTAGATTTAATTCTTAACTTTATAGAAGACCAAGGCCACAGTGAGCAAGTTGTTTCATTTAATTCTTGGTGATCTCATAGCCTTTATTCTTCTCTCTGTTTCTCTAGCTTCTTCCTAAAGCCTATCAACTTTCTTTTGAGCCTCATAATGTAGGTACCCAAATGCTTGACTGGCTTTGGTGGCCTTTGCACTACAGTGTCAAGTAACCCTTCAGAAAAGGTACTTGATAAAAACTTGAGTGTTCCTTTTTTCATTGCTCTTCTATTTGCCCATCTTACATTTCTTGAAGATGTTGTGTCATGAATGTATGAAAACCTTTTATTTAAAAAACTTAGTAGTGGACTATAGAAGAAAAGATAAAAGTCCACCATACAGGAGTGGTTGGGTTGTAGAATTGTGGGTTTTTCCAGTACCATGTAGACATTGCCCACTTGAAGTCTATCCCTGGACTTGTCTTATGAGCACAATGTATAACTTTTTTGGAGGAGCATCTACCAGCTGGATGCTAATGGATTCTATTTGCATAAGGGTTGTTAAGTTTGTTTTGATGGCTCAAATTAATGGAGGAAATATTATGTATTGCAGATTGGCATTAGCATAATTTATGGCAATACATAATTTATGGATTTTGAGTATTTGAGTATCTTCAAGATACTCAAGATAATAGAAGAGTTTTTCAAATTAGGAAATAGTGTCATTGTCATCCAGAAGAAATTTCTATTTTGCATGCTCTCTACCCCTATCCTTTCCTAGAATTTTACAGACAGAAATGTTTTTTCTTATGCATATAGATGAGTTTTTTAAGCCCAAATATGTTTAGATAATGATCAGAGGTATGTGAGGATACCATGGACCTTTCTTTCCTCAGGAAAATCAAATGTTCTGTGTATTAATGGGAAATGTCAAGAATAGTCCCCGCTAGATGGGAGGTGATCTGCTTGTGTTTAAAGAAAAAGTACAAACTGATGTCTAAAGCTAGATCTCAATTCAGGCAGTGTTAAGGTTATTTTTATACAATCTTGTATGTTTTTCAATGTTTCTCTTAACCTGGCTATCACACAAATAATCAAGATTCTATTGTATTAACATGTTTCAAAGCGTATGAACTGAGCAGTTATTACTCTAGTCTTAACCCTCTAAACTAATTTGGTTTCTTTCCAGCTTACATCCCAGAGACGTTTGCGCTTTGTAGCTTTCCCTGGTCCAGCTCTCTCTTGATGTCTCCTGGACGTCTGTCATGGCTGAATCCCCTACTTCCTCCTCTAACTCCTCCTCTTCTGGTTGCCAGGAAGTCCAGCCCTATTTCCTACCCAGCTCAGCGATTGATTGTAAGCTCTTTTATTGGCATATCAGGTGACAATTGGGGAGTAGTGTTTATACAACATTGAGACAGGAGATTCTCAGAACAACCAGACATGGGGGGAGAGGTACAGAAATCAGCATTTGAATAACTTTACACCTACAGAGTGGGTTCAAATCCTGGCTCGATGTAGTAACCTGACCATATGTAAGATACTAAGCTCTGTGGTGATACATATCTGGTAGTTTGAATGGCTTCATCCATTTAGACTGCGTTGAACAGTTTTTAGTATCTGGTAATACCTCAATAAATGTTCCTCCTAATCTCTTAGTAACGTTCATTGCAGGTGCATTATTTTTGTCCCATTTTAGGATGAGGAAGCTGAAATTACAGAGAAAATCTAGAGCCACACTGATGGTGACAGTGGCACAGAATTAAAGTCAGGTTTTGTAGCCCTGAACACCCCTCAAGTTCTCTGATAACTAATAGTTTCCCCTGATTTGTTTCTGAGGCTGTTGAAGTGTCTTAGTGTTAAATATACCAATAGCGTATGTCTTAGTGTTAAATATACCACTCATTTCAGATTCTCTCTTGTCACATGTGCATATACCTTCTGAAAATGAAATAGCTACATTCTACCAAGGAGCAGGGTTGTGAAATGTAGCCCATGGAGTCAGCAAATTCCCTGACTATATACTAAGAAAATAATGTTAAACCTTTCTACAAGCATGTGTGACTCTGATCTTTCAGAGAGATAGAAATGCCTGTGGGATAGGGTCCAAGAACACTGTTTTCCTTGCAGCAGCCCTACCTCTCTGAAGAGCTCATTACCTCTGTGTGCTTGAAAAGACATACATTTATTTATAAAAAGGAGGAATCAAGAAGGTACTGTTAGGCCCAGCAAGAGCCTAAATATAAGAAGGTATGAAGAGAACTCAGGAAACTAATCATCCATCAATGCAAAAACACAAAAGGTTCCTCTTGACCATTGCACAATGGGGTCACCCCTGCTGGTCAGCTAGGAGTGGCACCAGGAGACAAAGACCTTAGGTTTTAAAAGACACAAGGCGGGAATCTCCTGGGGTTGCTATCTTGGCAATTTAGGATTGGATGAGGTATTTAACTTTTAAAATAATTGGTTAGATCTGGTCACCCTTAGGTCCAGTCAGCCCTGTTGTAAATATCTGATCTTCAAGTCAGTTTGGAATTTCCTGCCATCCACAGTTAAAGGTGGGAGGGTGATTAACTCATCCCATGTCTGTTCTGAGGAGTGGGGGTTACAGGCTTTGGATCAAAGGTCAGGAGAAGGATTGGGGCCATTTGGCCCAGTTTCCAAATAAAGCCCATCTCACTGGCACCAGCCGGTGATTTTCTCTCCATTTAGTAGAGATCTCTGCTTGTTCTCTTCCTTATCTCTGCCCTCACAGATGGCTAATGTCAGGAACTTTTACATTCCTTGGCTCTCTGGAGAAGCACTAAGAGGCTTTAATTAACATGGGCCTAAAACTTGCAAATATAAGTTATAAGGCAATTAAAAGAAACATAGGTTACAAAGTTAGTCTGATTCTTTCAGTACTTAAGTCATCATTCTGTACTTGCACATTTACATTGGAGGGAAGGGTTGTCTGGTAGTTGGGCTCTAATGATAATAGCAGAATGTTAATGAATCATGGACACTGTGTGCAGGCAGAGCACAAGACCTTCACCTGAGGACGCTGGCTCTACATGGCTGTTTCCATCCCTACCTGGGCATGCCTGTTCCTCCAGCACTTGGTGTTGCATCTCTTCCCCTCACAGTCTGCATGCTGCTACCCCCACGGTACTCACTCTCAGGCAAGTCTTCCCTACAACCTTTCCTTTCCTGGGGACTCCAAAGCTCGGTTCTTGGTATGGGTTTGTATCTGACTCCAGTTTTTCACATTAACCCCTGGACACATAGCTTTGACTGTCCCCAGATTAACCTGAGCGCACAGCGTCTGCTCTGCTGCATGATTTTCCTTCCTTTCAGCCTCTATGTGCTTCTTGCACCCCATCTGTTCTATAAGTTCCAGGCAAAGCCATCTTGAGGGCAAAGCTAGAAATTTTACTCTCATACTTAAATTGCTTGGGGCCTATTGTGGGTCCTTGGGATAAAGCTCAGTTTCTCAGCATGAATTACAAGGCCCTTTGTGGTTGCGCCCCCAAACACACCCTCAATCTTCTCCAGCTCTCTCTTTCTATACCAATTTCTTGCATGTTCCTCCCTTCCCCATCTTCCATGACACACTTTAGGCTCTGACTGTATTGATTTTCTTGTCCTTCAGACCTGTGCTCTACTCCACTTTCCTTAGCTCCCATCACATCCTTGCCCATGTACTTGCAAATGTAATTATTGATCTTTCAAAAAACTGTAACTTCCTTACGATCAAGATATTAGCTTCCTGTCAAATCCATGGTTAGTACATGAAATCTGCCTTTCACATCTGCAGGTTATTTCTCTATTGACTCAACCATAGATGACAAGTATTTTAAAAGATGAATCTGGGCGCCAGGCATGGTGGTGAACATAATCCCGGCACTCAGGGGGGCAGAGTTAGGTGGATCACAGTGAGTTCGAGACCAGCTTGGTCTACAAAGTGCATCTAGAACAGCCAAAGCTACACAGAGAATCCCTGTCTCAACCTCCCCCCAAAAAAACCAGTTGAGTCTGTAATGAGCATTGTCTTTGTTGTTATCATTCTCTCTCCCCCCCCCCCCTGCCAAAAAGGCTTAGCAAGCTATGTAGCACTGGTATTGAAAGTAATCTACTGAGATTTTGGAAACCATTCATGGCTAGGTGTGTGGCTGAATTGTAGAGTGCCTGAATTGTAGAGTTTAAAACCCTGGAGTTACTCCAATACTGGAACAAATAAAATATAAAAATCTGTGTAGGTCTTTAGCAAATACGACATGATTTTACATGAGTTAAACATGCTTGGGTCATCATAGGTATGTCCATCATCATGACGCTGAAGGACAGTGGGCTACATGTGTGCAGGGGGCCTAGGTCTAGATCATGGGGCCTAGGTCTAGATCATGCATGCTCCTTAGTTGATGTCTCAGCCTCTGAAAGCCGCCATGGGCCTGGGTTAGTTGTCTCTGTTGGTCTTCTTGTGAGTTTCCTGTCCCCTCCAGGTCCTTCCATCTTTCCCCCAGCACTTCCATAGGAGCCCTGGAACTTGCCCCATGCTTGGCTGCAAGTCCTAGCATCTGTCTGATCTGCTGCTGGCTGGAGCCTCCCAGACCACTTGCTCCTGTCTGCAAGCATAGCAGAGCATCATTAATACTGTCAGAGGCTGGCTTTCTACCCTGGGGTGGGTCTCAGGTGGGTCAATTATTGTTTTGACTTTCAGTCTTTGTTCCCTCTTTATTCCTGCACTTTTTATAGGCAGGACAATTTTTGGATCACAGGTTTTGTTGGTGGGTTGTTGTTCCCCTCCTTCCACTAGTCCTGCAGGCTAGGTGGTGTTCACTTCAGTCTTCATGTCCCCTCCCTTTAGGAGTCTCAGCTAGAGTCACACCCATGTGCTCCCAGTTGTAGGCCTACAGCTTGACAGAGAGATGTCCCCACTCAGTTTCCCTTCTTGTTTCCAGCCCCCTTGCCTCTCACAGCTCCCATTCTCCCCACATCTGATCTCCACCTTTTCCCCCTCCCCATTCTATCTTCTGCCCAGTTCCTCTTCATCCACTTCTGTTGTCTGTTCTATCTCCTCTTCTTAGTGACATTCTGATATCCTTCCTTGGGCCCTCATTACTTAGCTTCTTTGGGTCTGTGAGTTGTAGTATGGTTATTCTGTGCTATAGGTCTAATATCCACATATAAGTGAGTACATACTATGTGTGTCTTTCTGGGTCTGGATTACCTCACTCAGGATGACCTTTTCTAGTTCCATCCATTTGCCTGACATTTTCATGATTTCTTTGTTTTTAATAGCTGAGTAGTATTCCATTGTGTGAATGTACCACAATTTCTGTATCTATTATTCAGCTGAGGGACATCTGGGTTGTTTGCAGTTTTTGGCGATTATGAATATAGCTGCTATGAACATAGTTGAGCAAATGACCTTGTTTAATGGTGGAGCATCTTTTGGGTGTATGCTCAGGAGTGACTTAGCTGGGTTTTGAGGTAGAACTATTCCTAATTTTCTGAGAAAGCGCCAAATTCATTTCCAGAGAAGTTGTACAAGTTTGTGTTCCCACCAGCATTGGAGGAGGGTACTCCTTCATCCAGCTTGCGTTGTCACTCAAGTTTTTTATCTTAGTCATTCTGACTGGTGTAAGATGAAATCTTAAGAGTCCTTTGATTTCCATTTCTCTGATGACTAAGGACATTGAGCATTTCTTTAAGTTTTTTCTCAGCCATTCGATATTCCTCTGTTGTGAATTCTCAGTTTAGCTCTGTACCCCATTTTTAATTGGATTATTTGGTTTGTTGGTATTTAATTTCTTGATTTCTTTATATATTCTGGATATTAACCCTATATCAGATGTAGGGTTGGTGAAGATCCTTTTCTAGTCTATATGCTGTCATTTTGTTCTGACAAGTGTCCTTTGCTTTTCAGAAGCTTTTCAGTTTCATGAGGTCCCATTTATTGATTGTTGCTCTTAGAGCCTGTGTTCTTGGTGTTCTGTTCAGGAAGTTGTCCCCTGTGCCAATGAGTTTCAGACTTTTCCCCACTTTGTTTTCTAAAAGGTTTAGAGTCTCTGGTTTTATGTCAAGGTCTTTGATCCACTTAGACTTGAGTTTTGTGCAGGGTGATAAATATGGGTTTATTTGCATTTTTTAAATGCAGAATCCAGTTAGACAAGCACCATTTGTTGAAGATGCTATTTTCCATTGTATGGTTTTGACTTCATTGTCAAAACTGAAGTGCCCATAGGAATGTGAGTTTATTTGTAAGTCTTCAATTCAGTTCCACTGATCAGCCTGTCTATGCCAATACCATGCAGTTTTTATTACCATTGCCCAGTAGTATACCTTGAAACCAGAGATGTTGATACTGCCTAGAGAACTTTAATTGTACAGAATTGTTTTGGCTATCCTATGTCTTTTGTTTTTAAATATGAAGTTAATGGCTGCTTTTTCTAAGTTTGTAAAGATCATGTTGCATCGAATCTGTAGATGGTGTTTGCCTGGATGGCTATTTTTATTCTGTTAATCCTACCAATCAATGAGCATGGGAGATCTCTCCATCTTTTAAAATCTTCAGAGACTTGAAGTTCTTGTCTCACCGGTCTTTTACTTTTTTGGTTATAGTTACACCAAGATATTTTGAATTATTTGTGTCTATTGTTAAGGGTGTTGTTCCCTAATTTCTTTCTCAGCCCTTTTGTCACTTGTATAAAGGAGGGCTACTGAGCTTTTTGAGTTAATTTTGTATGCAGATACTATGATGAAGGTGTTTATCATCCATGGGTGTTCTCTGGTAGAATCTTAGTTGCTCACATGTTCACTATCATATCTTCAAATAGGAATACTTGGATTTTTTTTCCCCTTCCAATTTGTATTCCCTTGATCTCCTTTGCTTGTCTTATTGCTCTAACTAGAACTTCAAGTATTATATTGAAGAGATATGGTGAGAGTGGGCAACTTGTCGTGTCCTTGATTTTAGCACGAATGCTCTAAGTTTCTCTCTGTTAAGTTGATGTTGGCTATTGGCTTGCTGTATATTGCCTTTATTGTGTTTAGGTGTTTCTGTATTTCTTTAAGGGATTTATTTGTTATCTCTTTAAAGGCCGCTATCATGTGTACAAGATTAGATTTATGATCATCTTCTTGTGCTTCAGCTGTGTTAGGATATTCTGGGCTTGTTGCAATAGTATAGCTCAGCTCTGGTGGGGTCATATTGCCCAGGCTCTTGTTGATTTTGCTCTTGTGTTGGCCTTTAACCATCTGGTTGTTCCTGGTGCTGACAGGACTCCTGGGTGTTTCCGAGCTGGCAGGCCGAGCCATGGCCTGGACGTTGGAGCTCAAGGAACAGAGCACAGCTTACCAGTGGGAAATAAAATTTTGAATGTATTATTTTCTTGCTGATTTACAAACATTTGTGATTACTTAGCGTATCAGATCTTGATCCTAGCATCATATTTGATTACAGAGGTCACTTTCGTGTTTCGAACTCTAAATCTACTATGAAATTCCCTCAAATTACAGAGCTTATAATGCTATGTATATACTAATAACAATAAGTAGAGATGTTTTACATGATTAAAAAATTAGAGAAATGGGTATAGGTGAGATATTTGGTAGTTAAAATTGCTTTATTATGGGAAAAATTGTCACTGTTCTGCAAACCAAGGCAAGTTTTTAAATCTGGTAATGAGTTCCCTTGTCAGGTTTACAAGTGTCTGTGGACAGAAATTAGTCCTTGTTCCAGCAGTGTTTGCCACAAATAGTTTACTTTTAATTTTCATAAATAAAGTTGCCCTCTACCGATAGTCTTTGTAATGACTGGCTTTGTCAACTTGGCACACCTAGACTCACCTGTGAAGAACACCTCTGAGCAGTCGTCCACAAGGTAGTTGGCATGTGGATGTATTTTTAGGGAGCTGTTTTAGATTAGTGGATGTGGGAGCCCATGCTCACTCTGGGTGGTGGCATTTCTTTTCTTCTCCTTTATTATTGTTATTATCATTTATTACAATTATTCAGTGTTTCCCAGCTGTGTCTCCCTCCCTCATCTCCTTCCAATCCCACCCTCCCTCCCTCTTCTCCCCTTATTCCCCTTCCCAAGTCCTCCTCCCTTTTATCTGACCCTAGCCTATCAGGTCTCATCAGGACTGGTTTCATTGTCTTCCTCTGTGGCCTGGCAAGGCTGCACTCAGTGGTGGCATTTCTTCGGCAGGGGTCCTGAACTCTAGAAGAATGCAGACAGCTGAGCACAGTAATCACAGGTACTCTTGAGGCATTTATTTCTCTCTACTCCTAAATGAGGATGTGATGTGATGAGCTGCTTCAAGCTTCCATTGCTTGATTTCTCTACAATGGTTGTAAGCTGAATAAATCCTACCTCCCTTAAAGTCGCTTTTCGTTAGAGC
Organism: Psammomys obesus; assembly: GCF_907164565.1. NCBI lineage: Eukaryota > Metazoa > Chordata > Mammalia > Rodentia > Muridae > Psammomys > Psammomys obesus. The sequence goes on from NW_026587759.1 coordinate 1,399,914, forward strand.
GTCTTATCACAGGAATAGAAATGAAACTGTAACAAGTTTAACTTAAGTTGTGTGTTTTAACTTTGTAGGAAACCGATATTTCTGAGGCACTTCTGAATTTAGCATCTACGCCAAATGTGGTAAAGCATTTTCACTGGAAGCTAGTACATCATTTTATTTTGCAGGGGTTAGTATTTAAATTCTGACACATATTGAGTACATGACAATACATTGTAAATATGCATAAGGTAGACTTTCTACAGACATGGGTATTGTTAGAAAAGAGGATTTTCTGGGTCAGAAGTTGTGAATTAGCCCTCTGACATATATGTCCCACAGATGTGTGCTTCCCTTAGAGGTAGTGAAATATTTTCATCACAAATCTATAAGCTATTTTGATCCCAAATGCTAATGCTAAAAACAAACTTTTTTTTTGAAAAGGAGAAATGTTTTGCAATAATGAACAAAATTCATGTTACAATAATGAATTGTAACCACATGGTGGCTGTTATTTTCAGACAGACTCAGTAGTCTCCAGTTCTTCACTGGTCTGCTATATACCTGGACTTACTTTATTCATCTGGGTGCATGATGTAGATTACTCTTTCCCTATTTGTGGGCAAATTAAACATATAACAAAGAATGTATATAAAGAATTTTTAAATTTTTAATTAATAAATTAAAGGCATCATAAAGCTATTTGATTTATTGTGGTTTTTTTTCCTGTTACATTGATTTTTAGAGGTGATAGAAAATACCAGAAGTAGTCAGCATTCTTCTTTACAACATTTCCCAATAAACCATTCTACCAGCTGGTGGGAGAAAAGTGACTTTAAAGTTATACTTCTTGGAGTTCTACTATTTTACGCTGTAATTTCTTTAGGGTTTTCTGTACTTTGTGTTTCTCTAAATCCATTTTTGTTTTTTGTATTTGTTGGAGAGAACTGAGGGAGTCGTGAATTGACTGAAATCCTAAAAGAGGAAAAGAGAATGTTACACTAATACAATGCATTGGATTTCCTCCCACCCCTCAACTTTTCCTTCAGCACTCCTTTCATAACTGATTAGTGTTAATTCAAAGCACATTCTATTCTATTAAGGCAAATCTAAAAATAAACAGATGAATTAGCTCATGGTGGCTTCACTGGAATCTGGCTTTCTTGTGAACACTGCTTTTTTTCCCCTCTCTGTAAGCATACTGGCGAATGAAATATTGTCTCAGAAATTTAAAATAGTTTTTCTCTCTATAGGCTTTGAGAAAAGATTTCTGGGTTAAAAAAATATCCTTGTTACCCACCTCCCACCATAAGTAACCCGCTTGAAGGAGCTAACGATGTCTGCCTGCTGCCTTCTTCCTTCCCATGCTTCCTGTCTGTCTTACTCATGTGGTCCTTCATCACCAAAAGCCTGTCAGGCTGCAAGCTCAGCTCCTACTCCCTGAAGGCTTCCACAGTTGCTTCTCAAGATCTTTTGATTTAAAGCATAGCGGAGTAAAACACTCATTTGTAGTCACTCTTTACTAGAATTCCCACTTAGTAAAATAAAGACAAAGATTGAAGAATTTTTTAAACTCTTCCTAAGCAACAATGAGTCTAATTAAATCTCTGAAAATGAAGCAGGAAGAGGGTCCCTTTTCAGAAGAGTCAGTTGAGTTTGAGATATGATTCTTAGCCACGTAATTTACATAATTCACTGTTTTAACTAGGTGGTAGGAGGCAGGATTGGGAGGGTTCTCCTAGGAAGCACACTGTACTTATATGCCACTGGATGAAAGGAGGCACCTCCAGTGCTGCTCTGTGGGGACAAAATTTTGTGGAATTTACACATGTATTTTTATAAGACTTGGAGGACACAACCTGAATGAGAGCTTTCTCTAATAAAAGAATCTGTGTTCCTCAGAATTGTGACTTGAGGCAGATGGCTGCTCCACAGCCCCAATTCCTTCTCCTTCTCTTTGACAGATGAGGCGAGCCTTTCAAATCAATCCTCTTTGAAGTCAGCTCAGCTTGACATTGCTGCCTTTAGCCTCTTAAGAAGAAAAGCAGTCATTACAAGGACTCTGCTAATTCATCTCTTTCTTACTTCTAAAGGTCAAGTTGGCAGTCTGACATCTGTCTAGGATCATTACCTGCAGTTCAATGAGAAGGGCATTTGACTTAAGTCTCACAAATTCATAATAGAGGCACAAGTCAGTTCTTTGTGGGCCTAAGAACTTGCCATTTCACAGTTCTATGATCCAAAGATCTTAGAAAGTAAACCTTCTCACAGCAATGGCATGCATGTGAGATGGCCAAGTGTAAATGAAGAGTGTTTACTCACTCATGGACCTTTCAGTGTTGTGCTGACCTCCTGTTGAGGTTTAGGGAAGCCAGGTTAACTGCACAGTGATGTCACTACTGACAAGACTGGCTGAAAATAGAAACTGTATCTCATCAGGACTGGCTCCATTGTCTTCCTCTGTGGCCTGGTAAGGCTGCTCTCCCACCAGGGGGAGGTGATCAAAGAGGCAGCCACTGAATTCATGTCAAAGACAGTCCCTGTTCCCATTACTAGGGAATCTACTTGGATACTGAGCTGCCATGGCTACCTGTGCAGGGGTTCTAGGTTATCTCCATGCATGGCCTTTGGTTGGAGTATCATTCTCAGAAAAGATCCCTGTGCCCAGATTTTTTGATTCTGTTGCTCTCCTTGTGGAGCTCCTGTCCCCTCCAGGTCTTTCTATCTCCCCCTTCTTTCATAAGATTTCCTGAACTCTGCCCAAAGTTTGGCTATGAGTATCAGCATCTGCTTTAATACACTGCTGGGTAGAGTCTTTCATTGCTAGGGTCAGATGGAAGCAGAGGAGGACCTCCCCTATCAATGGACTTGGGGAGGGACATAGGAGAAGATGAGGGAGAGAGAATGGGATTGGGAAGGGACAAGGGAGGGGCTACAGCTAGGATACAAAGTGAATAAACTGTAATTAATAAAAATAAATTACAGGATTGTTTTGAAGATTCTGTGTTTTTTGTTTGTCCATATGAAGGTGAGAATCTTTTTTTCAAAGTCTGTAAAGAATTGAGTTGGTATTTTGATAGGAATTGCATTGAATCTGTAGATTGCTTTTGGCAGGATGGCCATTTTCACAATGTTAATCCTACCAATCCATGAGCATGGGAGATCTTTCCATCTTCTGATATCTTCTTCAATTTCTTTCTTCAGAGACTTGAAGTTTTTCTCAAACAGGTCTTTCACTTGCTTGGTTAGTGTCACCCCAAGGTACTTTATGTTATTAGTGGCTATTGTGAAGGGTGTTGTTTCCCTAATTTCTTTCTCGGCCCTTTTGTCTTTGGTATACAGGAGAGCTTCTGATTTTTTTGAGTTGATTTTGTATCCTGCCACTTTGCTGAAGGTGTTTATCAGCTGAAGGCGTTCTCTGGTTGAATTTTTGGGATTGCTCATATCATATCATATCATATCATATCATATCATATCATATCATATCATATCATATCATCTGCAAATAGTGACACTTTGACCTCTTCCTTTCTGATTTGTATCCCCTTGATCTCCTTTAGTTGTCTTACTGCTCTGGCTAGGACTTCAAGTACTATGTTGAAGAGATATGGAGAGAGTGGGCAGCCTTGTCTTGTCCCTGATTTCAGTGGGATTGATTTAAGTTTCTCTCCATTGAGTTTGATGTTGGCTATAGGCTTGTTGTATATTGCCTTTACTATGTTTAGATATGTGCCTTGATCCCCGATCTCAAGCTGTACTGCAGAGCAATAGTAATAAAAACTGCATGGTATTGGCATAAAAACAGAAAGGAGGATCAATGGAACCGAATAAAAGACCCAGAAATAAACCCACACACCTATGAATACTCGATTTTTGACAAAGAAGCCAAAACCATTCAATGGAAAAAAGACAGCACCTTCAACAAATGGTGCTGGTCCAACTGGATGTCTACATGCAGAAAAATGAAAATAGATCCATATTTATCACCCTGCACAAAACTAAAGTCCAAGTGGATCAAAGACCTCAACATAAAACCAGATACTCTAAATCTGTTAGAAGAAAAAGTGGGGAATTGTCTAGAACTCATTGGCACAGGAGACAACTTCCTGAACAGAACACCAACAGCACAGGCTCTAAGAGCAACAATCAATAAATGGGACCTCATGAAACTGAAAAGCTTCTGTAAAGCAAAGGACACCGTCATCAAAACAAAATGACTGCCTTCAGATTGGGAAAGAATCATCACTAACCCTTTATCTGACAGAGGACTAATATCCAGTATATACAAGGAACTAAAGAAGCTGAAAAGCAGCAAACCAAGTAATCCAGTTAAAAAATGGTGTATAGAGCTAAACAGAGAATTCTCTGTAGAGGAATATCGAATGGCAGAGAAGCACTTAAAGAAATGCTCAACCTCATTAGCCATCAGGGAAATGCAAATCAAAACGACCCTGAGATTTCACCTCATACCCATCAGAATGGCCAAGATGAAAAACTCAAGTGACAACACATGCTGGAGAGGTTGTGGAGAAAGGGGAACCTTCCTCCACTTGCTGGTGGGAATGTAAACTGGTACAACCACTCTGGAAGTCAATCTGGCGCTTTCTCAGACAATTGGGAATAATGCTTCCTCAAGACCCAGCTATACCACTGCTAGGTATATACCCAAACTTTGCTCAAGTACACAAAAGGGACACTTGCTCAACCATGTTTATAGCAACTTTATTTGTAATAACCAGAACCTGGAAACAACCCAGATGTCCCTCAACAGAGGAATGGATACAGAAATTGTGGTATTTTTACACAATGGAATACTACTCAGCAATCAAAAAGGAGGAAATCATGAAATTTGCAGGCAAATGGTGGGATCTAGAAAAGATCATTCTGATTGAAATATCCCAGAAGGAGAAAGACAAACACTGTATATACTCACTTATATAGACCTATAAGATATGATAAACATAATGAAATCTATACACCTAAAAAAGATAATCAAGAGAGCGGACATGGGGTAAGATGATCAATCCTCATTTAGAAAGACAGTTGGGATGTGCATTGAATGTATGACAGGAGTCTACTGAAAGCATCTGAAAGACTCTAACTAGCAGTGTTTTCAAAGCAGATACAAAGTCTCATAACCAAACCTTCGGCAGAGAACAGGGAATCATATGAAAGAAGGGGAGTTAGTATGATGGGGAAAGGATAGGAGCTCCACAAGGACCAAATATATCTGGGCACAGGGTCTTTTCTGAGACTGACATTCAACCAAGGACCATGTATGGATATAACCTAGAACCTCTGCTGGGAAGTAGCCCGTGGTAGCTCAGTAACCAATTGGTTTGCCATAGTAAGGGGAACAAGGAATATCTCTGACAGGAACTCAATGGCTGGCTCTTTGACTCCCCCCCCCCCAAGGGAGGAGCAGTCCTGTTAGGCCACAGAGGAGGACTTTGCAGCCAGTCCTGAAGATACCTGATAAAACAGGATCAGATGAATGGGGAGGAGGTCCCCCCCATCAGTGGACTTGGAAAGGGGCAGGGTGGAGATGAGGAAGGGAGGGTGGGATTGGGAGGGACTGAGGGAGCGGGATACAGCTGGAATATAGAGTTAATAAAATGTAACTGATAAGAAAAAATTAAATTAATTAAACGAAAAGAAAATAGAAACTGGGAAGGGGAGGGGAGAAAAAGGAAGGGAAAGAGAGGGAAGGGAGGGAGGGTCAGGTATCTTATGCTTACCTGATTGATAGTCATTTTGCATTTTCTCTAATTCATCCCAGATCTGCTTTTCCATTTGGATTATTTTCTTGGACAGTTTATTCTCTATGACTTTCATTTTGTTGCGTTCTGCTTCCTGCTTCTGGTAGTTAATATAATTCTCCAAGTTGTTTGAAAGCTGCAGCACTTTTTCTTCCATTTTATTCTCAGACTTTTCCTAGAGAGGAGGAGGGAGAGAGAGAGAGAGAGAGAGAGAGAGAGAGAGAGAGAGATCATGTGAGAAAACTCTAGAAAAGAACAGCAGAGGGGATTTCTTCCTCAGCTTAGAGAAAGTGCTGTTTTCCTCACAGAGAACATGAACACATGTTCAAACTGTGCTCCAAAGTGTGAGTGTTGATTCCTTTGTTTGGCTTTGTTGTTTCTGAACTCTTGTGATGCTACATGTCATGTAGAGGAGCTGCCGTTGCTGGAGAGCCGGAAGGTTTGAGATTTCAGTCTGATATTTAAAGAGGTTTCACAAGGGTGATGATAATAGGCTTGAAGCTCCTTCACATGCTCCCAAGTGTTAGAACTAACCCTTGTTCCCTAGAGCCTCACATCGCCATGTGGACCCCGATCAGTGAGCACAGTGACTCTCTGCTCCAGCTGTTTGGGTTTTTTGTTTTGTTTTTTCAACCCCCTAGGTCATACCCCAAAAGTTCTGACCTAATTGGTCTATGATGGAGCTCAGGAATTGGTACAGTAGGAAGCCTCACTGGGTGACCCTGGGGTGTGAGTGAGGCACAGCAATAGCCTTAGACCTGTGAGCTCTGCCACAGAGAATCAGGGAGGAGGAGCTGGCATATAGGTTCCTCTGAGTCTGTTTCCTGGTAGTCTGTTTCTCTCTTCTCACAGGATTGCCCGGAGCCACTACTAGTGCTAAGTACTGGTAGAGGGATTTGAGTACTTTTGTAGTTGAAGAACTAGCAGACTCACTTTGTAGCCAGGAATCTGCTGCTCTTTCTGTCCAGCTCTTGGCCTCCACCTCACTCAGTTATGTGCAAACTTGGGTGTAGGCTAGAGACAGATTGTTTACTGTGTTGCTGGCAGTCCCAATAATGAAGTTCTCAAAACATCGGTTTGTACAATCTGCATGGGGGGCAGCTTACGGGCCACCACCATGACCTTGTGCTGACCATCTCCATGGACTTGTGGTGCCTCCCGCAGTGGGAGAAAGAAGCCCAGCCACGGGTATATGTCCCCAACCTCATTGCAAAGAGTTGGACTTTCTTCTCATGGTCTGATCTGGAAAAGTTTGGCCCTATGCCAGGCATGGCGGCTCACACTTTTGAGCTCAGTACTCGGGAGGTAGAGACAGGCAGGTCTCTGTAAACTCCCAGCTAGCCTAGTCTACCCGGTGAGTTCCCTGACAACCAGAGTTACATAGTAAGATCCTGTCTCTAAAACAGAAACAAACAAAACTTTGCATCTTCTAATAGATTCCAGACAGGGTAAATTTTTTTTTATGTCCAGAAGCTTTCAAACTGTCATGAGGCCAAGTATTACTTAGAAAACTTGTCTAGAGCCACAGATTCCTAATGGAGGACCCCAGAAAATTGATTCATAGGTTTGGTTTGAGAATGCATTTTTTAAAAAAAATTTGGTTCTTTAAAAAGAAAATTTCTTCAAATTATTTTAGTACAAGAAGAACATACTCTGGGAAATGGAGTCTCCCACATCTGGAGAAGAGCATCCTGGAGCAGAGGCAGACACTGTACTCTACGGGCATTAAAATACACGTAAGCTCCCAGATAGCAGAGGTTGCTATTGAGGCTGGAGTCAGACACTCATATCTGTCCTGGCCTTTTGCGCTCAGAGGACAGAGACCATGTAGTCATGGTCATGCAGTGATTAAATACAGAGCCTCTTACCAGCTTTTCCTGAATAACCTTCAGACATTCATTTATATGGCCCAGGTGGTCTTTTCTGTACTTGATAAATTGGTTTTCTGTCCACTTTTTATTGTTTTCAATTTCTTCATACAAATTTGTAGAAAGTGAGTTAAATCTAAGAAAAAAAAAACATTTTAATGGGTAAATTTAAAAATTTAGTGTTAAAAAGATGTGTTAAAAAGATAATGGCTCTGCGTGCCTGGGTAAATATTTACGGGATGTTTCAGGAGATGGGGGTCCTGCCCTAGGCTGGAGTCCAGCCCAGCCACTGTTAGTAGCCCTTTGTGTACCCCAGAATACAAACATACATGGTGACAGGTATACTGGAAGCTTACTGGGAACATCCTCATACAGAAATGCATTTCTTTATCTGTGTGGAAATCCCCTCAGGCTTGAGGTTCACTGTGTGAGGGAAAGAAATACTCAAGTCTTTGTCGTGGAGGCTGATCTGTAAAGAGCTGGACTGTAAGTATTGCAGGCCCTGTAGCCTGAGTGCTGCCACTGTGGCAGGAGCGTACCAGAAAGGGGGAAGGGGAAGCATAGCTATGCTCTGAGAAAACTGTCACCAAATATGTACAGGTCATGCAGTATAATTCTTTTTAAAAACATTCAGAAATATAAAAGTACAAAATTCATCACCTCTGGCCAGGTTCAGCTGCCCAGGCTTGCCAACCTTGCTTTACAAGCTCCACCACAGGCAAGGAGGAGAGGAAGCAGGACCCACAGTGTCAGGTCTAGCAGGGTCGGGAGAGAGCCTCGGTAGAGCCGTGTCCAGGGTTTGGCTTTGGCTAGTGTGCACCCTGGGGGCAATCATCAGTAGCATGTCCTCTGCCACTGGTGGCTCTTCATGGGGCGATGTGTGCCAACCTACTCATGTGGCAAAACGAAGAACCCAACTAACCAACCAACCCTGAAGCAGCAGATGTGCAGGAAGGAACTGGCAGCATGATCAACCATAAGAGTGCTGAGTAACAACAGAAGATTTTAACACTGCAGGTGAATGTTGTTTCAGAGGTAAAAAGCACTGTAAACAGGTGGAATTAATGTAAAAAGATAGCATCGAGTGGGGGAGAGGCACGAAGGGGAAAGATGTTTGAAAAGACTAAGATGTGGATCTGAGGAGAGAGAGAAGAAGCGTAGAGGCATGTGAGTGCTTCCTAAGATGGCGATTTCAAATTCCCTTTTGGAACAAGTCAAAATATTAGACTGACAGGAATAATGCATGCTGTTTGTCACTAATGATATAATACTTCACAGTGTATAGTATTTACAAAGTAATAATTGCTCTGATGTTTTATTAACAAAATTAGGTAGAGATTAGTTTATGGTATTAATCCTTAGAAATCACTTAAGACGTGAGGGACATATAGCACTTATGTCTGTATTTCTGGCTGCCATTAAAGTATTTGAAGTCCTGATTGAAAAACAGAAATGTCAGCTGAGTGTGTTAGCACAAAACTCTACCTCTTGCCAGCAGAGGCAGGAGGATTGTCCACAAGTTCAAGGCAAGCCTGGTCTACTTATTAAAGTTACAAAACACAGGAGAGAAGAGGGGTGGAAGACACCTCAAAACCAGTGCTATGAAATACTTTCTATTTAGACTAGTGGTTATCAGCTGCAGAAGACACTGACTAATGTCCAAAGACAATTTTCATTGTCAACACTGGGAGGTGCTATTGGCAATTTAGTGTGTAGAGACTCTGGCCACCCCTGAGCATCCTCTTGCAGCTCAAGATAAGATAACCAAGTCATAAGTAATGCTGAGGAGGGGGGACCCTTGATATGTATCTCAAAGACAAGGAAAAGGGAAAGCAAGTTAAATTCTGATCATCATTGCATCTAAATTTTCTCACATTAGTTTTTGAGTCACACAGAAATATATATCTAGATTCAGCTGAGTTCCTCAGCATTGAAGAACATGAAATCAGTTTCTCTTCTCATTGTTAACAGTGTCATGATTCCCAGTCTCCTGTGCAAATGTGTAGCTGCTATGAGTTCTCAGACAAGTAAGACCAATAAATGTTGTGTGGACAACACTGCTTGGACCAACAGGTTTTTTGTAGAATGCTTCTTTGGTTGCTCCTACTCCCATTCATTCCGACTTGTCTGTTGAGTAACACATTCTAATAGAAGCCTCTTTTTTTGTTTTTGTTTTTTTTTCAACTTTTTTATTTTTTATTAATTACATTTAATTCACTTTGTATCCCCCCCTGTGGTTCCCTCCCTCCTCCCATCCCAATCCCTCCCTTCCTCCACCCTCTGCATGCATGCCCTTCCCCAAGTCCACGGATAGGGGAGGACTTCTTTTCCTTTCTTCTGATCCTAGTAAATTAGGTCTCATCAGGAGTGGCTGCATTGTCTTCTTCTTTGGCCTGGTAAGGCTGCTTCCCCCTCAGGGGGAAGTAATTAAAGAGCAGGCCAATCAGTTCATGTCAGAGACAGTCCCTGTTCCTAGTACAATGGAACCCACTTGGATACTGAACTGTCATGGGCTACTACATCTGTCCAGGGGTCTTAGCTTATCTCCATGCATAGTCCTTGGTTGGAGTATCAGTCTCAGGAAAGACCCCTGTGCTCAGATTTTTTGGTTCTGTTGCTCTCCTTGTGGAGTTCCTGTCTTCTCCAGATCTTACTGTTTCCCACTTCTTTCCTAAGATTCCCTGCACTCTGCCCAAAGGTTGCCTATAAGTCTCAGCATCTGCATTGATAGTCTGCAGGACAGAGCATTTCCAAAAGAGTCTCAAGTACACAATAAGGACATTTGCTCAACCATGTTTGTAGCAGCCTTATTTGTAATAGCCAGAAGCTGGAAACAGCCCAGATGCCCCTCAACAGAGGAACGGATGCACAAATTGTGGTATATCTACGCAATGGAATATTACACAGCAATAAAAAACAAGGAAATCATGAAATTTTCAGGTAAATGGTGGGATCTGGAAAAGATCATCCTGAGTGAGCTGTCCCAGAAGCAGAAAGATGCACACGGTATATACTCACTCATATAGACATGTAATATAGGATAAACCTACTAAAATCTGTACACCTAAAGAAACTAATCAAGAGGGAGGACTCTTGCTAAAATGCTCAATTCCTATCCAGAAAGGCAAAGAGGATGGACATCAGAAGAAGGAGAAAAGAGGCAACAAGTCAGGAGCCTGACATATAAGACTCTTTTTATGACCACCCTGAGAAAGAGGACGCTTTACCTCATGTGGCATTCATTTGCCCCATGTCTTCACTGTTCTATTGCTCTGAAGAAACACCATGACTAAGGCAACTCTTATAAAAGAAGATGGGGTCTTGCTTACAGTTTCAAAGGGTTAGGCCATTATCATCATGCCAGGGGGCATGGTTGTACACGTGGCACTGGAGAAATAGCTGAAAGCCACATCATGATTCATAAGCAGGCAGAGAGAGAGACAGAGACAGAGACAGAGACAGAGACAGAGAGAGATAGAGATCATGGGCCTGGTGTGGGGTTTTGAAACCTCAAAGTCCACACCTAGTGACACCCTTTCTCCAACAAAGCCATACATTCTAATCTTTCCCAAACAATTCCACTAACTGGAGACCACATATTCAAACAGTTGAGCTCATGGGTCATTCTCATTCAAACCACCAGACCTTATTTGTCAAAAATTAAGTGGGCATAGTTTCTCCATTTTATTTCTAGGTCTTTGTTGTGTTGCATTGGTCTATTTTTATGCCAGAACCAAGCTGTCTTTATTAATATAACCGTATTATTATTATTGGCGATTAGGTGTTGTAATACTTCAAACATTATTTTTATTACTTTGGATTGCTTTGGCTATTAGTGTTCTTTTGTGGTTCCATATGACTTCTTATATTGTTTTTACTACACTTGTGAAATGTGATGTGAGTTTTGGTAAATTTTGAATTTGAATCTGTTTAATATTGACTTTAGTAGCATAAACATTTTTACAATATTAATTCTACCTACCCAGGAATATGAAATTTTGTTTGCCATCATTAGTATCTTCTGTGATTTCTTTCTTCAATATCTTGAAATTTTTGTTGTCTTTCAGTTTAGGAGTATGGATTTTAGTATGTTTATTCTATATTATGTGGCTAATATCCACTTATGAGTGAGTATAGCTAAATAACAAGAAAAGACCCTAGGGAAGATGCTCAATCCACATTCAGGACAAACACGATAGACATTAGAAGCAGAAGACAGGGAACAGGACAAGAGCTTACCACAGACAGCCTCAGAAAGACTCTACAGATCGAGGTATTGAAGTAGAGGCTGAGACTCATAGCTAAACTTTGGGCAGAGTGCAGGGAATCTTATGAAAGAAGGGAGGGATAGAAAAAGATGCAGAGAGGACAGGAGCTCCAAAAGGAGACCAACGAAACCATAAAAATTGAGCCCTGGGGGCCCTAAAGAGAATGATACCTCAATCAAAGACAATGCATGGAAAGGACCTAAAATCCCGGCTCAGATTTGACAAAGTCCAACACCCATTCATGTTTAAAGTCTTAGAGAGATCAGGGATACAAGGCACATACCTAAACATAGTACAGGCAATATACAGCAAGCCTATAGCCAACATCAAACTCAATGGAGAGAAACTTAAATCAATCCCACTGAAATCAGGGACAAGACAAGGCTGCCCACTCTCTCCATATCTCTTCAACATAGTACTTGAAGTCCTAGCTAAAGCAATAAGACAACTAAAGGAGATCAAGGGGATACAAATTGGAAAGGAAGAGGTCAAAGTATCACTATTCGCAGATGATATGATAGTATATATGAGCGACCCCAAAAATTCAACCAGAGAACTCCTTCAGCTGATAAACACCTTCAGCAAAGCGACAGGATACAAAATTAGCTCAAAAAAATCAGAAGCCCTCCTGTATACCAAAGACAAACGGGCTGAGAAAGAAATCAGGGAAACAACACCCTTCACAATAGCCACTAATAACATAAAGTACCTTGATGTGACACTAACCAGGCAGGTGAAAGACCTGTTTGAGAAAAACTTCAAGTCTCTGAAGAAAGAAATTGAAGAAGATATCAGAAGATGGAAAGATCTCCCATGCTCATGGATTGGTAGGATTAACATAGTAAAAATGGCCATCCTGCCAAAACCAATCTACAGATCAATGTGATTCCCATCAAAATACCAACTCAGTTCTTTACAGACCTTGAAAGAAAGATTCTCAGATTCATATGGAGAAACAAAAAACCCAGAATCTCCAAAACGATCCTGTACAACAACAGATCATCTGGAGGTATCTCCATCTCCGATCTCAAGCTGTACTACAGAATAATAGTAATAAAAACTGCATGGTATTGGCATAGAAACAGAAAGGAGGATCAATGGAACCGAATAGAAGACCCAGAAATAAACCCACACACCTATGAATACTCGATTTTTGACAAAAAGCCAAAACCATTCAATGGAAAAAAGACAGCACCTTCAACAAATGGTGCTGGACCAACTGGATGTCTACATGCAGAAAAATGAAAATAGATCCATATTTATCACCCTGCACAAAACTAAAGTCCAAGTGGATCAAAGACCTCAACATAAAACCAGATACTCTAAATCTGTTAGAAGAAAAAGTGGGGAATTGTCTAGAACTCATTGGCACAGGAGACAACTTCCTGGATAGAACACCAACAGCACAGGCTCTAAGAGCAACAATCAATAAATGGGACCTCATGAAACTGAAAAGCTTCTGTAAAGCAAAAGACACTGTTGTCAAAACAAAACGACTGCCTTCAGATTGGGAAAGAATCTTCACAAACCCTATATCTGACAGAGGATTGATATCCAGCATATATAAAGAACTAAAGAAGTTTAAAAGCAATAAATCAAGTAATCCAATTAAAAATGGTATATAGAGCTAAACAGAGAATTCTCTGTAGAGGAATATAAAATGGCAGAGAAACATTTAAAGAGATGCTCAACATCCTTAGCCATCAGGGAGATGCAAATCAAAACAACCCTGAGATTTCACCTTACACCCAACAGAATGGCTAAGGTGAATAACTCAAGTGACAACACATGCTGGAGAGGTTGTGGAGAAAGAGGAACCCTCCTCCACTGCTGGTGGGAATGTAAACTAGTACAACCACTTTGGAAGTCAATCTGGCGCTTTCTCAGATAATTGGGAATAGTGCTTCCTCAAGATCCAGCTATACCACTCCTAGGAATATACTCAAAATTTGCTCAAGTACACAACAAGGACATTTGCTCAACCATGTTTGTAGCAGCTTTATTTGTAATAGCCAGAACCTGGAAACAACCCAGATGTCCCTCAACGAAGGAATGGATACAGAAATTGTGGTATTTTTACACAATGGAATACTACTCAGCAATCAAAAACGAGGAAATCATGAAATTTGCAGGCAAATGATGGGATCTAGAAAAGATCATTTTGAGTGAGGTATCCCAGAAGGAGAAAGACACACAGTATATACTCACTCATATAGTCCTATAAGATATGATAAACATAATAAATCTATACACCTAAAGAAGATAAACAAGAAAGAAGACCCAGGGTAAGATGATCAATCCTCACATAGAAAAACAAATGGGAGGCGCATTGGATGTAGGATCAAACAAGTAACAGGACAGGAGCCTACTGTAGAGGGCCCCTGAAAGACTCTACCTAGCAGTGTATCAAAGCAGATACTAAGACTCATAATCAAACCTTTGGCAGAGTGCAGGGAATCGTATGAAAGAAGGGGGAGTTTGTATGACGTGGAAAGGATGGGAGCTCCACAAGGACCAAATATATCTGGGCACAGGGGTCTTTCCTGAGACTGAGACTCCACCAAGGACCATACATGGATATAACCTAGAACCTCTGCTGGGATGAAGCCCGTGGTAGCTCAGTAACCAATTGGTTTCCCATATTAAGGGGAACAGGGACTATCTCTGACAGGAACTCAATGGCAGGCTCTTTGACCTCCCCACACCCCAAGGGAGGAGCAGTCCTGTTAGGCCACAGAGGAGGACTTTGCAGCCAGCCCTGAAGATACCTGATAAAACAGGGTCAGATGAAAGGGGAGGAGGTCCTCCCCAATCCGTGGACTTGGAAAGGGGCAGGGAGGAGCTGAGGGAGGGAGGGAGGGTTTGGGAGGGAATGAGGGAGCAGGATATAGCTGGGACACAGAGTTAATAAAATGTAACTAAGAATAAAAAAAATAAAAATAAAATAAAATAAAATAAGATTTTATGGGTGGAATGGAACTATGGAGAGGAATGGAGAGAGACAAGAACTGGATCTGGTGGGAAGGAGGAGGAGAGATGGGATTGAGGGAGGGAATGAGGGACCCGATAGCTAGAGCTGAATGACATTCGAGAGGCTATACGGAAAGCTAGTGCAGCCGGAAGTGACCGTAAATGAACAAACAAATGCACTAACAATAAACTAATTACATCCTAAATAAACGTATACATTCTATAAATTGTAATTTAGTCCATATAAATTATATTATAAATAGACTAATAATGAACTAATTGTATTCTGCTATACTCATAGATTTGTGTTCTACAAAATGAGGTTGGAAATTTTGCAGGAAGATTTATGAACTGAAGTGTCTATTATTAAACAAGGTAACACAATCTCGAAAGAGAGGAGCTGCATGTTCTGACATGTTGAATCTACTCAATAATATATGCACATATACAGGCAAATATATGTGAAGAGAAAAGAATAAGCAAGTCAATATGTAGGGGCGAGGAGAGACAAAATGTAGGTAATGGACACAAGTTATGAAAGAGTGTCTAAGGGAATTGTTTTCTAGTTCTGACGCTGACACGGAATTTTTGGTTGTGGTAGCAAATAAGAGCATAAGATATATTCAACACTAAAAGTGCAAAATGTAGCGTGGAGTCCCACAACCTCTGTCCTCGCGGCCTGCTCTCCCTGGGCAGCAGTCCACTGAGGGGTGTGGGCTTTGGCTCTGGTTGATTTTGGTGTGTTATATTTTTATTTATATATAAGTTTTTTTTTAATATTAAGGTTTTTTAATGTAAAATACAAATGACAGAAAAAAAAAACTTGTCAAGCTATTTAGAAGCCTAATGTTTTTGACTTTTATCTGTTCTGTATCTGGGGGAAGTTCTAATCATTATGGTTTACAGGGACACTAATTCCTAGATAAACCTTAGTCTTCTGTGAATTGAGATGCCAGGCTTACCTTCGCTTGTAATGAGTGTGAGCATCTGTTCCTGTATCACACACACACACACACACACACACACACACACACACACACACACAC
>NW_026587759.1:1415810-1441900 GCF_907164565.1 Psammomys obesus
ACACACACACACACACACACACACACACACACACACACACACACACAGGATGAATGCCCCTCTGAACAAGAAAACACTAACTATGGCCAAGCAATATCTTCTGGAAGGGTGTGTTGCTAACTAATATTCTGAAATTAAAGCCAGAAACACAATTACTACTGTGACACTTTTATTTTAAGGCCAAGCTTCAATTGGAGAATGGCTTTCCTGGTAACACTGGCAATCAGACTCCATCTGCTGGTAATATATTAAAGCAGAAAAGCATTTGGAAAATTATTTTCCTTCAAATAAAAAGTAAATAGGTGTGTAAATCTTTGCTCAGATGTTCTCTAATGTCATGGACACGATTTCCCCTAAGTCTATGGACTATAGAAGTAATAGTTAAAATTGAAATATCATTAATAACTATGCCATTTACAATTTAGTTACTTGGGAGTAGGTAGTAGGTAGAGTGACAGACAGATAGATAGATTAGACAATAGGTAGGTAGGTTGGTAGATAGTCCTTTAAAAGAATTTAAAGGACAAAAACAACACTTTTAAATTATGGTCAGAGTCCACCATTTAATATACAGAATAATCCACATAATTTAATCTACACAACCTATAGAATTAGAATTAGGAAAATGCTGGCTAGTCATTTTGGTTTTGTTTAATTTTTATATAGATGAAACAAGGCTAAATTTCACAACAAGGCTAATTCAACAAGACCTACTGGAGACCGAAGTCACAGCAAGGCCTGGCACAGAGCTGTGGTGAGAGATAATGGTGCCAAGGCCTTGATTATAGTCGACATACTTAAACATACAGCTCCATTTTAAACCAGTGTTACCAGGGCCACTAATGACCTCAACTCAATGCCCTGAACTCATTGAATGAACATCTTTAGAAGATTCAAATATTTTTTTTATTCAGACTGTGGCTTTGACAAATTGAATGTAGAAAAAAAAATAAGAAAAGAGAAGACAAAAAAGCAATGGATTTTCATAAATTTATAAACACAGAAGACATTTTTAATGTATGATTATTTTTTAGGTGTATATGGTTGACAATTTGCTATTTCTCTGGAGATAGAGTCAGTTTTGAGCTTCATGTCAAAAATGAGAAATTAATTTTAATGAATATATTTTTCTCCTAAGTTCATTTCTATTAGTTCTTTTAAACTAATTTATGTTATGGCGTATGGATTTATTAATACAATATCCACCTAGCATGTATAAGGCCCGAGGTTTGATCTCCAGCACTGGACCAAATAAACAAACAAAAAATAAATGAGTCTCTTAAAGGCATCATGTAGGATAGTAACTTCCTGAGCTGTGCAGTTAGACGCTTACTACTTGTGTGATTTGGGCAGATCACTCAATCGCAATAACTCAAAATGTCCCTGTCTTTTGAGCAGCGATGAGGCTTGAGAGGCACGGATTTTGAGGTCTCGAGGACTGGCAGGCATTTATATATTTGTTTTCTGTCTATGTCATTTAGCAGTTTGATTCTTGCTTTACTTGTGTCTAGCTTCTCACTTGCCTTCTTCTCACCTGTCTGTGTCTAGGATACGTTACATATATAAATTCTTGAAGCTTACCCATTCATTCATCAGCTCCTATTTGTGTCTGATTATGTGGTGTGCTAAGTACACAAAGATGGGTGTCACAGAGTCCTGTCTTGGATACCTCTCAATTGTTTACCATGATAATATTTTCAAAGTTAGGCAATAAGACTGGTCTTTATGCTTTTGTATCACTGACCAAATGGCCTGTTTGTTTGTTTGTTTGTTTTAAATCACTATCTGCTAAACAGTGACAGCAGTAAGAACTATTTAGGGAGTGTCTGCCATAAGCTGCCCCTGTCGAACCCTTATTAAGAGGTGGCTGCTTTTAATGGTAGGCAGACTTTTAACAACAGAAGCATTATATTGTTGACTTAGGATATTACTTAGCAGACAGCTGACTAAGCTGCCTCAGGAAGGAGGTAGCTTCATGGAGAACTCCAATGTAAATGTCTGTTATTAGGACTAGTGACAGGCAAAATTATAGGTGTCACTAGGAAGCTACCATGCAACATGGATGTTTCTAAGTTCAATTAAACATGTTTAATTGGCAGACAGATTTGCTAAAGATCTCTAAATGTGAAACAGATTATTTAAGTTTAACCTTAAGGTCATGAAAATGTTTGTTGAAGCTGCTTCCTTTGTTTAGAGACAATGCTTCTTTTAAAGAAAGAAACACAAATTCCATACAAAATTCACTCAAAATGTAAATTTATATGCCTTAAAATTCTAATACTACCAGTGACTTTTATGCTTTTGGAAAGTTGCAGAGGTGTTTAAAAGCAACTTTGATGAACGTTAAATGTAATATGCCAGGTTAAAGCAGAGATTCTCTGCCTTGAACAGCCTACCCACCTTACTTTGCATTTATTAAAATGCACTTGGAACACACATCTCAGTCAAAAGGGTAACAACCCTAAAGGAAAGGAATCCTACAAGGTGCTAAGAAAATGACTTTAAAATTTTGATGCAAAATTTGACAAATGATAAGAATAGGCAAATCACAGAAAAGAGAAGCCAGCTAGTGAAGGGATGTGAATTAAAACACATGGCTTTTCATCTGGTCACCTGCAGGCCTTGCAAGGGAAGCACCCCAGTTCTGGTGAGAGCACATGGAAGCCTGTTGTCTATGTTGCTGATAAAATGCAGACACTTATAAAATCTAACGAGTTAGATGTGAAGAAGTTCACTGGTATATACAGACTTGGGTCTGGTTAATTTCACTGTGCATTGTCTTATTTGCAAGTTCCTTATAATAAAGTTTTTTAAATATACTCTTTGACCTAGAAATCATTATTTTATTATGATAATTAAAATTACAGTTACCATGCAAAGTAATGGCTTTACTATGGCATTTTTGTACTTAAGTGTCATCATATTTTGTTCTTTTTGTTTCTTTGCTTTGTTTCAAGATAGGGTTTCTTCTCTTTGTAGCATCAGCCATCCTGGCTCCGTAGACCAAGCTGGTCTCAAACTCAAGAGATCTGTCTGCCTCTGCCCCCTCCCAACCTCCCAGTGTGGGGATTAAAAGCATGCGGTTCTTATTTATGCCCATCTTTCTCCTCTTTATGGTCTCATTCCTCCCCCAAATAGTCTTCCTGTATGCATTCACATCACAGGGATTTCTTTACTTTCTCTTTCTCTGTGTGAACATCTTTTCCTTCCTCTTTTTGTTTCCTTCATACTTTCTGACCTGAACATACCACACACAGACACAGATACAGACACACAGACACACACACAAGATTCCACACATGACAGATACTATGCTCTATCTTTCTGTTGCTTATTTCATGTAACATAATCTTCAATTCTACTTCCCCATGAATTTCATGCTTTCAACTTCTTTATGACTGAAGGAAATTCCACTGAGTATGTACTGCCTTTTCTTTATCCTTCCATGTGTTGATACGCTCCAGGTCTCATACCATTTTTTTAGTTGTAAAGAGAGCACTGATAAACACAGATGTGCAAGTGTTTCTGTAGCATCTTGACCGAGTGCCCTTCAGGTGTATGTAGTTAGGAGTGGTAATATGGTAGTTCTATTTTTAGTTTCTTCAGGGGCCTCAATGCTAACTTCCATCGTAGCTGCAAAGGCTTACAGTTTAAATTGTATGTATTAAAATGTTTGTCTTTACACTTCCCCTTTGAATATTTTTCTTTGCCTTATTCCAAAAGTAAGAGGGTTAATTAGAACAACCCCAAAGCTGTTTACTGAATAGTCTCATTGGGCAGGAACTTCATAATCTAAAACTGTTGTCCTGAACATAAAGAAACTGGTAGTCTTCCTTTGCTTGAGATTTAGCAATAACTATTTATCATCTTTTTGGGTACATACGTTTTCCATTTTAATATGACTAAATTAAAGTATATGCACATTATGGCATACATTATGGTTCATTTGCTTTGTGACTTTGAGGTTCAAATATTATGGTGTCTCTTGTGGTCAGTGGGCATACAGAAGAGATGTGGAGAATGGAGAAAGCAGGGTATTACCCAGTTAGTATGGGACAGAGAGGCAACAGAACAAGATACAAAGAATGGTAAGATTATAGTATCCAAGTAACTGAAATTTTCCTTTGTGCTGTATTCTGTGACACAGTAGTCCTCTAAACAAGAAAAGGAGCCCTGGGAATGATGGCAGTCATTCAAACTTTATTTCTTTATCAAGTAGGGTTAAGTACAAGTTCCAGAAAGGGGAATACAAAGCAGTAAGTGCACAGCCACAGAGGAAGCTTAATTAAACCAAAATCATTCCAAAGTCTTTGGTAATCAATTTGTGTTCAGTAAAACTTTACATATTTCAACATAAGTTGGTAATACATTAAAACTACACTACAGGAAGTGTTGGTGTTTTGCATATCAGCTGATACACAAAGAAAACATCAAAATAAATATTCATGGGCTGGTGATATGTCTCAGTGGGTGAAGGTGTTTAGGCACTGATCCTGATGATTTGAGTTGAACCCTGGGACCCACATGATGGTTGGAGAGAATCAACACCTGCAAGTCCTCCTAAAGATTGGAAATATGGCTCCTTAAATAAATAAATGCAATAATTTAAATAATGTTAAAATCAGTATTTACATTTATTCTGTTATGAACATTGTATAAATTAACATTGTGTGGATTGTCCCTTGAATTGATTTGCTACTTTATTTCTTGTCCAGACTCAAATTTCTGAATTAGGTTCCATTTATTGCTAGTACTTTCATTATGTAAAACTCTTTGAAATTCACTTAACAGAATTAAAAAACATCCATTTACTTACCTGAATTCCAAAAGGTTCATTTCATGTTGATAATCTCCCTGGACCATCTTTAAATTTGATGTGTGCTCCGACGTAGATGACTCTATCTTTCCTAAGAGCTGCATTACCTAATGGAAGTGCAAGATGTTTGGGTGTGTGAGCAAAGTCATCAGCATTTATACACACACACATTCTTTCTGAAGAATCCCAGAGCATATCTGCATTAGAAAATGATTCACCTGCCAGAAGACCATCCCCTCCCTCTCTATTACCTCAGACCTAGTCCTCAGGGTGGCCCCTGGTGCTGCAGCAGAACACCAGCTGCAGCTCCCCACACGCCTCCTGTGGAGTCCACAAATCATCTCCTTCTGCCCTTCCCACCTCATCATTGCATCCGAGCCCCCATCGCAGGAGGACACACGCTGCTCCACCACAGGCTACGCCTGCCCACAGACCTTCCCCATTCCTCTGCTACCCAAGATACAATTCTCATGATTGCCCCTAACACTGGCACGGAACCCCAGGGGCAGCTTTTCCTCCCCTGTCCAAGCCTCTGGTAGGTCCCTCAACTATCTCCTCATTGCCTCCTCCTCTCACACCCTCTAACATCAGCAAGCACTCCTCCCCGCCCACTGCCACCCCTGTGAACATACAAGCCTAGCAAACAAGCAAAACAGACAACACTCAGCCAATACATTCTCCGAATATTTAGAGAGGAAACAGAAACCAAGGAAGAAAACTCTCAACCAACAAAGCCAAACCCCCAAGTCAACACCTAGACCTATACCCAAACCTAGAAGCCTAGACACCAGCATAAAAACACAATCAAGAATAGTCAGGGCAATATGTCTATACCACAGTCCAGCTATCCTACCACAGCAGGCCCTCAGTATCCTAACACAGCTGAAGCACAAGAGAGGGACCTTCAAACCAACTGTTTGAAGATGCTGTATACACTTAGCGAGGAAATAAATAAATCCCTTAAAGAAATTCAGGAAAACAGAACAAAGAAATGGACTAAATCCATAAATCTATTTTTTAAAGCAAAGAAAAAACAAGTAAGCAGCTGAAGAAAACAAATAAAGGTGTTCCAGAACTGAAAAGTAATAAAGAAAATATAAACTGAGGGAATCCTGGATTAAAAAAAAAATAGGAATTTGAACACGAACCACAAAGGCAAGCTTCACCAACAGAATAAAAGAGATGGAAGAAAGAATCTCAGCCATAAAAGAAAACATTAAATCTAAATACTCCTGACAAAAAAAATCCAAGAAATCTGGGAAACTATGAAAAGACCAATAACAGGAATAGAGGCAGGAAAAAAAAAATCTCAGTTCAATGGCATAGAAAATATTTCCAACAAAATCATAGAAGAAAAAAATTCTAATCTAAAGAAGGAGATACCTATAAAGGTACAAGAATCATATACAATATCAAGTAGATTGGACTAAAAGAAGAAAGCACCCTCAGTATATAATAATCAAAACACTAAACATATAGAACAAAGAATACTAAAAGCTGCAAGGGAGAAAGATCAAGTAACATATAAAAACAGACTTATTAAGATTACATCTGACTTCTCAGTGGAGACTTTAAAAGCCAGATGAGTGTTGACAGAAGTGTTGCAGACCACAGATGGGACTACAGAGACCACAGAAGGGAGCGTATGGGCTCACAGAGACTGAAGGGGCAGGCATAGGGTTTACATGTGTCTGTACTAGGTCCTCTGTGTATGTTATAGCTGTTAGCTTGGTGGTTTTGTGAGGCTTCTGAAAAATGAAGAACAAAATCCACAGTAAAGAACTTTGAATCTTATGTACCTACATCCTTATACGCTATAGTTTTTTTTATAATAAATTAATAAAATATATATTAGTGATTTAAAAATTTTAATTTATTTTAGTGTGTGTGTGTGTGTGTGTGTGTCCCATATGGTGCCCTATAAAACCACAGGAGAATATGGAGTCTCCTGAAGCTAGAGTTACAGGCAGTCATGAAACTGCCCAGCATGGGTTCTGAGATGTTAACCTGGGTCATCTGGAAGAGCAACAAGTGCTCTTAACCACTGAGCCATTTCCTAAGCCCTAGTAATTATTTTTAAATTACTTATTTGTTCTTTACTTTTCAAATAAGTAAAGCGCAAACAATTACAGCAAGATATAAAAAATACAAATTTTACTTAATAGATGTGTGCATCAGCCCATGACACTTGGAAATAGCTAGTACTCACTCATTCTTTCCCAGCAGGAGTGAACATTTGCAAGCATTGTGACCTGAAGGGAATTTCAAACTGCTCCAGATTCAAGAAGAGCATAGGCTACATGTGTGCACTGTGCTAAGCGAAAATGAATAGGAAAGAGTACGTATGAAGGAACCACGGTCCAGCCAGTTGGGTACAGAAATAGGCTTTTACATGCCTTTGACAGCTACTGCAAGGGGCACACTTGGCCTCAAGCCTGGACTCCTGGGCTTAAAGCCATGAGTGTTCTGGGTACCCTGAGCACCTTCTTGCTGGTCCCAGGTGTCTCTGAGTGCCATTCCTCACATGGGTAGTTTTCATTCAAGGAACCTGATGAAATGTTCTTCATGGCATCTCACTGAGTCCTTCCTTCCCTGTCTATAACACAGGAGTCAGTTTTCTATTTCCCTGTCTCATCCAGCTCTCTCTCCACTATTCCTCACAGACATCCCCTTAGTGAGCCTCTTGCTCATCTAATTCCTTCTCAAAGGGTCGTGACTAACGCTAGTATCAATAGGCAGGTCCATAGAATTAAGTGTCTACAATGCAGGTCTGAGGATGTGTGTGCTTCACGTGAAAACCTCACCCAGTGCAGTGCTTAAGTACACATGTGACATTATCAATGACACTAATGGTCGTCTATAACAACAGCTCCCATGGAGACTCCTTTCAGTATAATCCTGGGCTCCACAGTGTTGAAGGGAACCAGAAAGAGCACGTATCTGCAATGACAGAAGCAGCCCATGCTCACAGTGGAAGCGTGTGCTGGGACACGGAAGGCACTTTTTAAATATTTCTTGGTTCAACTGACTGAACTCATAATGTATTTGAATGAGTTTCATATTAAATCCCTCAAGGTAAAGGGTTCTCTTTTCTGAGTAGCCCTTTTACTGAGCTCTCACATGCTGATGATAGTACCTTATAATGGCCCACAAATCCCATCTCTCTTCAGTTACCTTCATATCCAAGTTCTTGGAAATGGTGTGTAGGGAAGAAACGAGTTCTTGAACTGATTTCTCAACCTGTCGGCACTCCTGCC
Source organism: Psammomys obesus (assembly GCF_907164565.1). Taxonomy (NCBI): domain Eukaryota; kingdom Metazoa; phylum Chordata; class Mammalia; order Rodentia; family Muridae; genus Psammomys; species Psammomys obesus. The sequence continues at coordinate 1,423,884 of NW_026587759.1, forward strand.
TGATACACTGGATGTCTCCAGAAAGCTTCACGATGCTTGAGTCACACCTAGTGTCAAGATGGAAAGCTGCATGAGATCAGCAGGCACACAAACTGGAAACTCCACAGTACGATCTAGCCATTCACTTGATTCCAGAGTTCTCCAGGTCTTTGACTAACATGTTGACAGATGTGAGGGGCCATACAGAGACTGAGAGATGCTAGCTTAGTCCACTTCTTTCATAAGATTCACAGAGTAGAGGTACTCTGTCCAAAGTTTGGCTATGAGTCTCAGCATCTGCTTTGATACCTTGCAGGGTAGAGCCTTTCAGAGGCCCTCTGTGGTAGGCGCCTGTCCTGTTCTCTGAAATAACAGACTTTTAAAAATCATTCATATACCACTAAACTGAACCATATCATACTTCATTCAAAAGGAAGTGTCTGCTGTTTATGTTTTTATATATATATATATATATATATGTAGGACTGCAGGTTCATTCATGTTTATCTTATTATCTTGTTGTAAAACTCACCCAAATCTTAAATTTTGCATGTATCAGATATTGTATAATAAAGATAGAATAATACATAAATGTTGTATTTATTTACTTAGTCTCTAGATTGTCAGTTAATTTTTCTTAGGTGACTTTCTAACCATAAGCATTATTTCCTAAACACTATTGAATTTTTAGAGGAACAAAGTGATACTTCAGAGCTAGAGAGTCTTCCCTAGAGCTACTAAGTTATTTTTGTTGGAGGACAGCAAAAATGCTGGCCTCCTCCTCTACCTCTGTCCTTTCAGCTTCCCCTCTGAGCGCCATGCCCATTCTGGGTAAGATCCCACAGTCTTCTCAGACGTGACAGGTTTTCGAGCAAGGCATCATCAATTTTTGCTTCTCCCAGCTGCTTCTTGTTTCGTAGTTTGTTCCTCTGCTGAATACTGGGGAACAGGCAGGTATTCAACCAGACCCCATACCAAAAATTTAGATACTTTCCCCCAAATTTTTTAATATGTATTCCTCTATCCTAATCAATGTTGATTCATGTAGTAACTCTGTGGAGTCTATTTTCCTATGTCTGTCCTCTGCACTGGGCATCCATGGGTAGCGACTTAGTTTGGGCCCTAGGCACCTCTATCCTGGGCTGCTGCAACAGACTGCCTCTGATCTTCTGCCCTCCCTCTATATGCACCAACCATTTAGATGTTATTAGAATGCCACTAAATATAGCATCACCTTACCTAAAATCTACTTATGGATATCTATAATCTACATGAAGGTCACTTTAGCCCACAGGGTCCTTCAGTTTTCAACATTGGTTGTTTCCTTGGCATTATCTCCCATCTTTCCTTGAATGCATACTGTAAAACACCATAACCAGCATACTCTTCTCACAGGCAGGCCTTGGAACGTGCCTCAGCAGACCTTCCCTTTGCTCATTTCCATACATTTTTCTCCTATGTGGAGTGTCTTTCCCAACTTTCTGGGCTCATTACTACAAATCCCTCAAAAAACCCATCCCGAGTATTGCCTCCTGGGGCAGCCTCTTCTGCCCAGGCGGATGTGACATTGTCACGGCAATACCAGGCTCTCTCAGGAGAGCATTGTCTTCACTGCTGGCAAGCTGTTGATAGAACTGGTTTTGCCAGGTAGACAGCGAGAGCTAGAGAGAGACTGGGTTGCTGGACCTTATCTTGGCATATGGTAAATGATGAGTGAATTGAATGAGTTGTAGGCTTTATTTTTGGTTGTTTTGAGATTGGATCTCTCTAGATAGCCTTAGATGTCATGACACTCACTATGTAGATCAGGCTGTCTGCCAACTCACAGAGCTCCCTTTGGTTCTCCTTCCTCATTACTGGGATGAAAGGCATATGCCACCATGCCTGCCGATGAATACATTTTTATTTAACTGATGAAATAAATATCCTAGAATTCCCTACCTTAACTGTCTATCATCCAAAATTCAAGCATTGTTGGTATGATAAAATTAGGAGGCCGGGCATCTGACCACAGGAGCTCCTCCTAGATGAATAGAATTGAGGCCCTCATGGACGTCTTCAGGTTTCTGACAAGCCCTGGAAGATGCAGCCCTCACAGGACATTGGGGCCTGCTGTCCTGGAGTGTGCACTCCAGCCACTGAAACTGTGAGAAACCCAAGCCTTTGTTTCATAATACCTAATTTCAGGTGTTCTGTGATAGCTGCATACATAGACTAAGAAATTTGACTTAGATGTCAACCATCTAATTCTCATCTGGTAATTTACACTTTGGAAAGAATAAGGTGAAAATAGAAACTTCAAGGACCAACACAATAGATTCAGGCGGACTATACAGAGATGGACCATATCTATGGAAATACAACCACAAGTAATTTCTCATGTTAGAGTTTCTAACATTTCCATCATCTATAGATTTTTTCCTGATTCATGCACTATTAACGCTTCATTTAAACATACAATACAAAAGATGTTACTCAAAACTTCATCTGCTGGCATACTTTAAATACTTTATTTCTCAGAACGTGTGCTTATGCAAGTATTCTGAGTGTAACTTTTGGCCTTTGCTCAGCAGAAGGCTATAAAAACAAGGCTGTGGTAACTTTCAATAGAAAAAAACTGGACATTCTATGTAAGCGTTCATGGAACTGGAAGCAAGCATCAGACTTTCAAAGGTTTATGAGATAGTTTCTTAACTACATGTCATCCACTTAGCTCAGTGTAAACTGACACCTCATCTATTAAAATGTGAAAATGTTTTGTGAGGAATTCAGGGGCCAAAAGCTGGCTGGCAAACTTTGATTAAACACACTTCTTCTCACCTGGCTACTCTTCCCCGAAGGTCTCCAACTCCTTGCAGGTGTTTGATGTTTAAATCCTGCACTGCATAGTTAGTTCCTGTGGCTGCCTGGTCTCGGATTCTTATTTGGTCTTCTAGGATCTGTAATTTTGGGTTAAGAACATCATTAATTTCCCAATACTCATGAAAAGAGAACATTACTAAAATACATACTATGGTTAAACAACATCTGATGAAAAGGGAGAGGGAGAGGGGAGAGAGAAGGAAAGGGGGAGAGAGAGAGAAGAGGGGGTAGAGGTATAAGGGGAGGGGAGGGAGGGGGAGGGCGACAGAGAGGGAAGGGAGGGGGGAAGGAGAAGGAGAGGGGGAAGGAGATTGTTCAGAGAGAATTGAACTTTGCTTTAACTGAGGAAGGCTGATGTAATTTCAGTTGAGTGCTGCCAGGGACAAATAAGGTCTCAATAATTTCTGAACACTAGCCAGATCACCAGGCTTTATATGAAATCTCTCAATTAAAAAATACTGTCATCTACTATGGAAATCAACATGGCGGTTCCTCAACGAGCTGGGAACAGATCCACGTCGAGATCCAGCTACACCACTCTTGGGCATCACCCAAAGGACTCTACATCCACCACAGAGACACTTGCTCATCTGTCTTCATTGCTGCTCTATTTGTAATTGCCAGAAATAGGAAACAACCTAGATTCTCATCAACAGATGAATGGATAATGAATCAAAATTGTTCAGCTGTTAAATAAAAAATAAAATCATGAAATTCTCAGGTAACTAGATGGAGCTAGAAAAGTAAAACCATCCTCAATGATATAATTCAGACCCCAAAAGACAAACATGTATGCGTTTTCTTATATGTGGATGCTAGCTCTTAAATGTTCAATAGGCATGCTACAATCCATATTACCACACTGTTTAGGGATAGAGTACGGGTCAGAGGTAAAGGAGACTCTATCAAGGAAGGGGAAATAATATGGAGAGGTATGGAGGAGACTGGCACCGGAGGACTGAAGAGAAGGGACAGCTAACAGTAAAGGCCCTTTGAGGGGTCACATGGACACCTACTAGAGTAGAAGCTTATTAAAATATGTACATATATGAAAAATATGAAAGGAGCTGCCAAATAAGAGGAGACAAAACCCAAACTGGACATCATTTCAAGACGCTCTTCTATGCATGTGTGTTCAGATTTTATCTCGGCTCTTAGTCATATCTCAATCACATGCTGGCATTCTCCTATAGTACCAAATTGGAGTGCTGAGAATAGTGGTTTTAAAAATATTATACACCAATTTGTAACTATGTTACTATTAAGTTAAAACAAAAAAATACCTATCCATTAAAAGTAATATTTCAGTTGCCAACGTCAGTGTACACTGACAAGCAAAATGTTAGTTGGGAAAAAAGAGCACAGCACTTTGGAAAAACAAGCTTGAGTTTAGTTACACTTGATAAATGCCTGAACTGTGTTTAAACTTGATGAATTTTACAAGGCAAAAGTTTTTAAAAAGTGAGTGATAGGAATGAAAAAGACCATATATACACAGATTTAAAAAAGAAAAAACTGGCAGATTGGGACAATCTAGGAGTGCAGAAAACCTGAACCGCAGACACAGGAGTCAGGAGCTCGCTGATGCCAGCCTCTTCTCTGTAAAGCTGTGGCTACCTCATGCCCATGAATATATGAACTGCACAAATTGGACTCAAATTGGGTTTAAAATTTTTTTTAAGGATAAAAATGTTGGGATGGGTTGAAGAAGGGGAGTGAATATGGGAAGACTTATGGGAGAAATGAGAATGAATCAAAATATATTACATGTATGAAACTCTGAAAGCTTTAATAAAAGGTTGCATGTTTTAGAAAGTAAGCATCAGAAACATTTTTGGATTTGTCTTTTGCATTGCTTTTTTCCCACTTTTGTAAAAACTTTTATTAATTATACTTTTTTCATTTTGTATCCCCCCATAATCCCCTCCCTCCTTCCCTCCTAATCTCACCCTCCCTCCCCCTTCTTCACATATTCCCCTCCCCAAGTCCACTGATAGGGGATTTCCTCCTCTGCTTCCTTCTGATCTTAGTCTATCAGATCACATCAGGGATGGCTGCATTGTCATCTTCTGTGGCCTGGTAAGGCTGTTCCCCCCTCAGGGGGAGGTGATCAAAGAGCAGGCCAATCAGTTCATGTCAGAGGCAGTCCCTCTTCCCATTACTATGTAACCCACTTGGACACTAAACTGCCATGGGCTACATCTATGCAGGGGTTCTAGGTTATCTCCATGAATAGTCCTTGGTTGGAGTATGAGTCTCTGGAAAGACCCCTGTGTTCAAATTTTCTGGTTCTGTTGCTCTCCTTGTGGAGCTCCTGTCCTCTCCAGATCTTACTATTTTCCACTTCTTTCATAAGATTCCATGCACTCTGCCCAACAGTTGGCCATAAGTCTCAGTGTCTGCTTTGGTAGTCTGCAGGGCAGAGCTTTTCAGAGGCCTGTGGCAGGTTCCTAGGTTGTTTCCTGTTTTCTTCTTCTTCTGATGTCCATCGCCTTTTGAGATGGGGATTGAGCATTTTAGTCAGGGTCCTTCCTCTTGATTAGTTTCCTTAGATATACAGATTTTAATAGGTTTATCCTGTATTATATGTCTATATGAGTGAGTATATACCTTGTATGTCTTTCTGCTTCTGGGACAGCTCACTCAGGATGATCCTTTCCAGTTCCCACCATTTACCTGAAAATTTCATTATTTCCTTATTTTTCATTGCTGAGTAATATTCCATTGTGTAGATATACCACATTCTTCATTTGAGGGGCATCTGGGCTGTTTCCAGCTTCTGGCTATTACAAATAAAGCTGCTACAAACATGGTTGAGCAAATGTCCTTATTGTGTACTTGAGCCTCTTTTGGATATATGCCTAGGAGTGGTATGGCTGGATCTTGAGGAAGCGCTATTCCTAGTTGTCTGAGAAAGTGCCAGATTGATTTCCAGTGTGGTTGTACAAGTTTACATTCCCACCAGCAGTGGAGGAGGGTTACCCTTTCTCCACAACCTCTCCAGCATGTGTTGTCACTTGAGTTTTTCATCTTGGCCATTCTGATGGGTGTGAGGTGAAATTTCAGGGTTGTTTTGATTTGCATTTCCCTGATGGCAAATGAGGTTGAGCATTTCTTTAAATGTTTCTCTGCCATTCGATATTCCTCTATTGAGAATTCTGTTTAGCTCTGTTCCCCATTTTTTAATTGGATTAATTGGTTTGCTGCTTTTCAGCTTCTTTAGTTCTTTATATATACTGGATATTAGCTCTCTATCAGATAAAGGGTTGGTGAAGATTCTTTCCCAATCTGTAGGCATTCGTTTTGTTTTGATGATGGTGTCCTTTGCTTTACAGAAGCTTTTCAGTTTCATGAGTTCCCATTTATTGATTGTTGCTCTTAGAGCCTGTGCTATTGGTGTTCTGTTCAGGAAGTTGTCTCCTTTGCCAATGAGTTCTAGGGTCTTCCCCACTTTTTCTTCTAACCGATTTAATGTGTCTGGTTTTATGTTGAGGTCTTTGATCACTTGGACTTTAGTTTTGTGCAGGGTGATAAGTGTGGATCTATTTGCATTTTTCTACATGTAGTTATACAGTTGGACCAGCACCATTTGTTGAAGATGCTATGTTTTTTCCATTGTATGGTTTTGGCAACTTTGTCAAAGATCAGGTGTCCATAAGTGTGTGGGTTTATTTCTGGGTCTTCTGTTCAGTTCCATTGATCCACCATTCTGTTTCTATGCCAGTACCATGCAGTTTTTATTACTATTGCTCTATAGTATAGCTTAAGATCAGGGATGGAGATATCTCCAGAAGATCTTTTATTGTAGAGGATTGTTTTCTGGGTTTCTTGTTATTCCATATGAAGTTGAGAATTTTTCAAGGTCTGTAAAGAATTGTGTTGGTAATTTGATGGGAATTGCATTGAATCTGTAGATTGCTTTTGGTAAGATGGCCATTTTCACTATGTTAATCCTGCCAAGCCATGAGCATGGGAGATCTCTCCATCTTCTGATATTTTCTTCTAATTCTTTCTTCAGAGACTTGAAATTTTTTTCATACAAGTCTTTGACTTGCTTGGTTAGGGTTACACCAAGGTACTTTGTGTACATTTGTGGCTATTGTGAAGGGTGTTGTTTCCCTAATTTCTTTCTCAGCCCTTTTGTCTTTTGTATACAGGAGGGCTACTGATTTTTTTTGAGTTAATTTTGTATTCTGCCACTTTGCTGATGGTGTTTATCAGCTGTAGGAGTTCCCTGGTAGAATTTCTGGGGTCACTCATGTATATTATCATATCATCTGCAAATAGTGATAATTTGACTTCTTCCTTTGCTTTTTTAAAGAAAAGACTAGACAGATGTGAGGCAAATTCTGAGAGCCTGGTCTATATAGAGCTCCAGGACAGCCAAAGTGACATAGTGAGACTTTATCTCAAAACACAAACAAACAACAGAGCTAAAGTAGCTGGCTCTGTTCAGTATAGAATATTTTCTAGGTCAAAGCCAAATAAATCAGTGTAGCAGTGGCATATTGAAAACTCTTTCAGTATAATGTAGCATTGTCCTGTAATGTAACATAGCAATGTAATGAAGACTTCTCTAACCCTGGGCAAGAAATAGCTACACTAAGATGTGTGTGTGTGTGTGTGTGTGTGTGTGTGTGTGTGTGTGTGTGTGTACAGTGTGTGATGATGGCGGTGATGGTCATAGGTGCACCATAAGGCAGGACCATGACAAAAAATGGCAGTATTTTGGGTCACTTTTTAGTTGCAAAGCAGAATATTTGACTGTTTAACTTTATATAAAGCCATGTAAATTCACTTAAAAAATTAAGATATAAGACATTCACAGTGGTACACTCCTGTAATCCCAGCACTTGGGGGAAGCAAAGTCAGGTGGATCTCTGTGAATTTGAGGGCAACCTGGTCTACAAAGTGAGTCCAGGACAGCCAAGGCTGCACACGGAGAAACCTGATTCAAAAAACAAACCAAAAATTTAAGAACTAAAAGCACAAGGAGACATTAGAGATGCTGTTGCCAAGGGTTTCACTGATGTTGGGAAGCCAGCATGCGCCTCTTCGTGAGGCTGGACTACACATCTTCCTTTCTTCCTGTGCTGTGGTGCCAGGAGGCTGGACTGAAATCAGAGCAGAAATATTAATACCAAAAGGAAAACCACACACCACAGAGCAGGAATTTTTCTCACAGAAAAATATGGTTGCTTATTGTTAAATGTTAATAATGTGCCCTGGCTATCATCCTTACTATATAAAAGAGCTTATTACATTAAACATAATTAAAAAGTGCTAAAACCCCAAAAGATATATTAGCAAAATACATGAACAGATTATTGGCAGAGGGAATACAAATTATCATAGTCAGATTAATAAGTGGATTCAACATATTCAAGGGATAAAAAAAAAAACCCAGCACTTAGTTTCTGTATATTAGCAAGGATTGAAGTAATAAATCTTGATGCTGGCATAGGCCCATTGCAAAGCATCTCATATAATGCTAATGGAGTGTAAATTAGTGCAGAGCTTGTAAAGACAATTTAGCAACATATATCAGGAGCTTTTATAGTGTCTACACCCTAGTAATTCCATTTGCAAGAATATATGTTGTGGAAGTAATCCAATAGACAAGGATATTTCAATATTGAGAAAATAATTAAGCAAATCATGATCTATACACTATGTAAAAAGATTTTAATGATGTGAGTTTATTTTATGCTAAAGATTGTGCTTGCACTTATAGTCTGTCTCCTAAGTGGAATGCTTACTAGGACATAGAGGGACATTTCTTTGGGTGTTTGTAGAAATCACCATTTGGTGGTAGAATTGTGAGACTATTTTCCCAAGTTTCAAAATTTCTTCCTGAATTTTCAAATGAATTATAATGAAGAAAAATTATTTTTAATAACTAGGAAAAATTCTCCCCAACAAAGCAGTTTTAAGGATAAAAATTTTCTTTACTGGCTTAAAGAATAAATTAATTTTTAAAGTTACAGTGAATTCCTGGGTAAAATGTTTGTTTTTCTAGGCTTGGTGGTGCATGTCTGTGACCCCAGCATGTGGAACACAAAGGCAGAAGACTCATAGGTTCAAGGCCAGCATTTGCTGTCCAAAAGGAACAAGTCACTTAGCTGCTACAACTGTGGTAAGATACCCCTCCCCCAATTCTTTCAAGGACTCGAGTTAAGCATTATTTCATAGTTCAATATATTTTTAGGGCCAATATGCAAATGGACTAACTAGGGTTGATGAGTCCAGTTTCCTTTAAAATATTGGAATAGCATTCATTTCCTTATAAAATGTTCGTTAACTGAGCTATTTACTAATGCTAGCCTAGTAGTTCAAGCTTTGCAATGTTTAATTAGATTATCTTAGAACCTTGAATGTCTTTTTGCAGTCTTAGGGCTCAGCTCCAGGGCTTGCACATGCTAGGCAAGTGTTCTACCACTGAGCTATACCGTCTGGATTTGCAAGACAAGGTCTTACAGTGTAGCAGCCTGGCCTGGAACTTGAGATTCCCTCGTGTCTTGCCTTCAGCTGCTGAGATTACAGGCAAAGGTCAGCATGTCTGGGTATATAAACACCATAATCACATCCAGTGGGGTGACTTCCCAAAGATTTTTTACTTCCTCCACTCTCTCAGTTGCATTATGAATGCCACTAGATTTACATACAAATATCAAATTTATACGAGTTTGTGAGCCCATGGGTGATGTCTGGTTTTCTTTCTGTTAAAAAAAAAAAAATCTGTCCTAAAATCTCACTGGTACTAAATGGGGGCAAGAAGTGCAGGACATTGTTGTCAACTTTCACGACTCTACAAGCTTTTGAACTTTTGCTTCAAGTATGCTCTCCAGATTCCTCACCCAGGTGCCATCGCCTAGACGCCTGATGCATATACACTCTCAGGACTCTGAATTAAAGGCTTGTAGCAAACATTTGTTTTATTTAGTCTAGGGGTTCTGTTCGATCAAAACTTTGTTTCCTTTAACAGATTAAAAATCTTTTTTTTTTTTTTTTTTTGGTCTCTTATGTTGATTAGTAGTGAATGAACAAAATCTCAGCCCCATGGAGATTGTGCTTTGGAAGGAAAACAGACTTTGAATGATCACTGTAGGCTGTGAGAGCTACAGACAAGAATAACATCTAAGGAGAAGAAACTGCTGAGGTGGGGAGGGCCTGCCTAGTGTGGAGGAAGCGCTATCATGCAGGGCAGCATTGGAGCAGGAACTTGAGGGAATAGAGAAGCACCACCATAGAGACAGCTACAGGAAGACGGTCTGACTAAAGTGAACGGACTGCAGAGTTAGGAGGCTAGCACAGCCAGAGAGAAGAGAGGACTGGGAGGTGGTCATTGTTGGTTCCATTTCTTGATGCACATAAAAAGCTCTACTTGAACTCACTACAGTCTTGTAGATTTAGACTAATAAAGCCTATTATTAGTACAATATTTGGCACATTAAAGCACTTTCTTTACTGGCTCACATGGATGCATAGTATTTTCTAAGGACAGCTTTGTTCTCATTACTTTTTACCATAACAAACAGTTCAAATTTAACTCTTTCTCTGGAGCAGTAGCTGCACATTTCTGTAAATGAAAAATGATTTGATCTGGTAAGTAACTTAAACTTAAAAGCTTCCCTTAAACTTCATGTCTAGTCATAGCTGTCCCATCTAGAATGATCTGTTTATTTTCCTTCCAAAAGACAATCTCCATGGGGCTTACATTTTGTTCCGTTCACCACCAACCCACATACCAGACCAAACACACTCATCCCAGTTGTTCAGCAGTGATGCCCACGCATGGAAACAGATGTACCTCGATGTTTTGGTTGAGTTTCTTGACAATGCTTGTGATGGTCTGTATGTGACTTTCTAGTAACTTCCTTGCAAGAGATTCTTCTTTCCGAAAGCCCTGGGTCCCCTGGAGGCAAGCAGAGATATCCTCCTGGATGCGGAATGCTTGCTCAAGGAGGAAGGCTATGGTGCGCTCCTGGTTATTTATCCTGTCTTCTAGTTGACTTGTCTGGTTGCTTTGAATGACAGGAAGGAAGGGACAGCCCCTGTTCAGAAGAAGAAGACAGTGTTACAGGACTGAACACCAGTCCCTTAGTCCTTGTTCTCCTGCTGTGGAGAGACGCCATGGCCCAGGCAACTCTTACAAAAAGAAAACATTTACTTGGGCTGGCTTACAGTTTCAGAGGCTTAGTCTGTTATCATCCTGGTGGGGAGCATGGCAGCACATAGGCATGAAGTAGCTGAGAGTTTTACATCCTGATTCATAAGCAGCAGGCAGAGAGAGACACTGGGCCTGGTGTAGGCTTTTGAAACCTCAAAGCCACACCTTCTAATCCGAGGTTCTCAACTTTCCTAATGCTGCAACCCTTTCATACAGTTCCTCAAATTGTGGTGATCCAACCATAAAGTTATTTTCATTTCTACTTTATAACTGTAATTTTGCTACTGTTATGAATCATAATGTAAATGTCTGATGTGCAGGGTATCTGATATGCATCCCCAAAGGGGTCAGCACCCACAGGTTGGAACCGCTGTACTAATCTTTCCTAAACAGTTTATCACCTGGAGACTAAGCAAACATGGGCCAATGGGGGCCATTTTCATTCAGAGCAAGGCTCCAGGAACTGGAACTCACTTTTCTACTGCTACTTTTTCATTTTCTTTCCTGTGTCCTGTGAGACATTTAAACTCTTTCAGAAGCTCAATTTGTGTCTCACCTAAGGAACAGCTCAGACTTCTGCCTTGATATTGTATTAGACATCCTCGCATGCTTCTCAGGCAAGAGCTATTTCATATGCAACGATGACAAACTGTAAAGCCAAAATGGTAATAGCTGAGAAGGAATTAAGAGTAGTCCTGAGGGAAGATGGTGGAAGCCTTCTTCAGTGACTTATGTCTCTCTACGCCCTTGTATACAAAGTCTGTTTTAACCTAAAAATATAAGTTCTTATATATAACTTTAAAAATGCCAAACTGGGGGCCTGGGGAAGACCAACCAGGGGGTAAAATGCCTGCTGCGGAAGCATGAAGACTGAAATTCATATTTCTAGAACCCCATACGAAGCCAGCACAACAAGGTACACCTATTTTCTGTCCTGGGGAACAGAGGCAGGCAGCTCCGAGCCAACATAGCCACATCAGTGAGCCCTATGTTCGGTGAGAGACCCTGTCTCAAAATATAAGAGGACAGACGATTGAGAAAGGTACCTATGTCAACCTCTATCCAGCATCCACATCCACATACATATGTCTGTGTATCCACAGACATACACATACTCAGGCATGAATGCACACACATGTATGTACACACAAAGTGACTGTTTGGACGGTTTCTGTGAGGTTCTGTCTTGGAATAGTAAATAAAATCAACTACTGCATAAGAATTTCATAGCCAAACAAACCTTAAAAAACATTGTATACAATAACTCTCTCTTGGTGACTTACATTCTGCATTAGCTTATCAGTGTTTAACAGTATTATATTAAAAAAAACAGTATTATATTAATTTCACCAAAAAGGAAAATAGTTTATACACTAGGTAAAAGGCTGGCCCAAGGATCATTCCAGACACATGACTAAAGCACTTGATTATTTTATTCCTGAGTACGGGTCACTTCCAATGTTCTTGAGGGCAGATTTCTGTCCTCTTAAATGGCTACAATTTCGTTTGATTTATGTAGAAGAATTATATTAACCTTAAACTAGTCTGCAGTGCTATTTAGTTTCATGGGGGCTTTTATTAAGGTATCATAAGGGAGCCTTTTTCTTGGAGCTTTGTTTAGCACACCAAGTTTCTGCAACAGTGCCTACTCTAAAGGAGTGTTTCTGTGTGAACCCCGATGTGCTCTGAAAACTTTGAGTATCACCTAGTGTTGTAAACAGGTGTGTATAATAAGTACTCCAAAAGAGTGACACAAGGAAATAGGGACTTGGGGCTGTATAAACAGAAGTCTACAGAATGCTGCCCCAGCAGTAGTGTGGCAGACTGGGAAAGGCCTCAAATAAGGCAGGCTCCTCTGGAGTCCTGACCACCACAGAGCACACCTTTACCAGAAGCCTGAATGCTTTACCACTTCGGCACACTGTGTCTCTATTTCAAACAGAAAAGAAAGAGGGTGAAGAATATGATTTACCAGGTGAGCTTGTCCACCCGTCTTTCTTTAAAATGAGAAAGTTCTAGAGGCTTCATCATGACACTTCTGTCTCTTCCATTGATTCAGACTATGACCTATGGACACATTTTGTGACTTACAGACAGTTTGTGTGAGTACAAACACTGATGAATCAGGCAGCCTGGAACTGAGAGGTTCTGCCAGCAATGTGCTAGCGAGTTTAGGTATTTCAAGAGAGATCTTCCAACCTTTGGATGATAACCAACTATGACCTTGTGAGGCAATCTGAGCCAGATCACCTAGTGAATCACTCTGGACTCCCAGTCCATAGAAACTGTGTGACATGGCAGCAGATAAGAAATAGGGACAGCGATTTATCTGAAACATTGGTGGCCTGAGATTAAGATGGTGATTCTGGACACAAAGGGAGGACAGCCATCACAGAGATTAAGCACCCAGGAGTTAAAGAGATTGGAAAGGAGCTTGGAAAAGGCTCATTCTACAGGTTCTAATTTGTGTTTAATGAGCAATGATTCCTTTAATCAAAATTGCAATTAAAAAAACTCCAGATGTAGGGGAAGAGAATAAACTTGAGATAGTTATATAAAGTTGCCCATTGGATAATCTGACATGTTTCTAGAGATAGAGATTTAGGTGATTCTGAAAATTAAGGGTAGTTGAAGACTTGGTGAGGAGGAGGAGCAATGAGATTGTGTGACTTGCTATGTGCCTGTATGTGCACACTGTGTCATGGGGAGAAGTCATTTTCAGTGTGTTTGGTTTGAGGTAGGGGCTAACCAGACATTTCCCTGCAATCTTATAGGCACCCGACTGGGATGTCTGTCACCCAGAGACTTACAGTGCCTGAGCGGGTGGCTACAGAAGGGGCGAGCAGCTGCTGCCGACGTTATGGTCTGATTGCATCCTCACAGCCATCACTTAGAAAATAATTAAATTACCCACCGTGGCCCGACCCTATCCTCCTCTCCACCTGGGCTGTGTTGTCAGCCTCGGCTCTACCCAAACCTAGATGCTGCTTGCCGTTGACTAGAGGGCCTGGACTCCGGTAGGAAGGAGTCTGTGGAATTCCTGAAGCAGCTTTGGGTTCTATGGAAAATGGTGCCTTTCTGTCTGCCTGTGAGTCCGAGTGACTGCAGAATCCCTGGTGAGGCTGCTCCCAAGACTACACAGTTCTAGTCTTAGCTCTAGATGATACTTAAGGGGCCACATTTAGGTTTAGCTGTCTTTAAAAACACAGACTTTAAAGGAAGAACCAAGACCACTGCCAGGTCTAAAAGGAACCCCAATTCCCCTGAAAGCAGTGGCTAACCCCAAGATGTGTGTCTTTGCTCAGCTCAAGCTGCACCACAGGAGCAGCAGTTCTCAGGAACCAGTGAACTTGGTGTCTGCCTGCAAGGAAGGGCCACTTCCCTTGGCTATACCTGTGGTTGCAAGTCAAAGCCCAGGGTAGCCTCCAGACTCCCCCAGTAACTATCACACGTACCTGTTACACATTTCAAAGCCCACCCTAGCATCCTGGCCTTTCCTAGACGGTTCCATATGTCCTTCTTATAACCCTCATGGTTTTTCTACTACCTGTTTCTCTAGCTCTGGACATGGCCAGTCTGCTTGCTTTTTTCTCTGTTCTTCCAGATGTGCTCTCTCTGTGAGAGAAACCATTTCAGGGGTTTCTTTACTGTGTTCTGACTTACAACCCTGACAGCTGATATACATCTGCCCTAAAAAACCATAAATCATCTGAGACAAAGCACAGAGCCAAAGGACCTGAATGATACAGTTCATTGGAGTAAATGATACAGTTTACAGGGGGTAAATTTTCTGGGTTAATGATAGTTTTGACAAAAATGCTGAATTAGCATGATTACCCTCTTCCCAACCTGAGAGAATTCCTGTAAAAACTTGGAAGACCTGGAGAAAGCATGCATACTGTAAGAAATTCTGGGACTGTGTGTGTGTGTGTGTGTGTGTGTGTGTGTGTGTGTGTGTGTGTGTGTGTGTAAATACATTGATATTATAATGTGCTAGCCACTGTGCTCTCAGGAAGGAAGGGTTTATTCCTCTCACCTGCTGGGAGATCTCAGTAGGCAGATCTCAGCAGGTCACGTGCTCTGGGACTTTATTTAGTGGAGAGAGTCACCTTGTCAAGGTCATATCTACTGGGATGGCTTGCATGCAGTGTGAGAGCAGAAAGGCCTGGCTTTGCTTAAATTGGGACAGCTTTCAAAGGCCATCTCCACTTGTTTGGAGACGCAGCCTGAGTCGATGGCCACTGTGACCTGGGGTAGGAGACAGCTCAGCCTGGCTGTGGGAGGGTGGAGAGGAAGCAACCATTACCTGTGGCTTCTCTGTTGGCCTGCAGACAAACTACTCTTGAAACTTCAGACTTTCCTGGACTTTTGAGAACCATGTCTGGCAGAGTTCCGAAAGAGGTAGAATAACAAGAAACAGGAAGAGCAACTGACTCTGGACAGTTTCCTTCCTAGAATCCAGTGCAAATGGCTCAAAAGCTCAACTGCTCTCCTACAGAAAGTAAAGCCTTGGCAGAAGGTAGGTCCTTCGTATGTCTGACAAAGCTTGCCTGTGATTTAGCCACAACTTCCCATTTCTGGACCCATGGTGTGAGAGAGACATAAGATAAATATCTGAAAAGCCTTCCTCACCAGGACTGTGTGTAACAAACAGAGCATGTCTGTGATACACAAAAAAAGGCAGATGGCATACAAACAACTGAAGGGATCAGCATTCTCCAGGCACTTTCTGTCCTTTACCTTCTACCTCTGGGAATGCCACTTTCTCTTTCTCAATAAACTGTTTTTATTTCTGTCATGATTCATATGTTCAGTTCATCGTTCTGGGAGATGAGAACTGGAAAATCTCATTAGGCATGCCTTCTACTTGTACTTATAACACGCCTCCTGGGTGTATGTTCCACCCCTGCCCAACCCTGGGGTTACAGGCGCCTGTCAGCACATCTGGCTTTTATTTTGCACTGGTACCAGGAATCTGAACTCTGGCCCCCACTAACCTGTCTTCCCTGCAGTGCCTGTGGAGGCTACAATAATGTTGGCCAGACAGTCGATGGCTGTCATATGGGTGCTAGGAATTGAGTGTGGGCCCTCTGCAAGAGCAACAAGCCATCTCTCCAGCCACTTCAGTTCTTTTCTGTCCGCTGTCACCGGACATTATTTTCTACAGTCCCCTCAGGAGGAGTGCATGGTACATAGGAGGAAGTTAAGCAATTACAGCTGACTAATTTTTCTGTTTTCTTAAGGCTCGGTAAACAACAACAACAACAAAACAAGTCAATTAGGGTTTACATTTTGCTTTCCAAAGCAAAATTAAGTAGCCTTGGCTCAGGCAGTATTGTTCCTTTCTATTATCCAAGAAAGAAGAAGAGGAGGAAGAGGAGGAGAAGGAGGGATGTGCTAGGGCTTTTATTAGGCACAGTCAACCTACTACTCGTTTGGCTCAAAATGTTCTGGAAAATTACCAAATGGAATAGATACACATTCCTCTAAAACTGAACCATGAAAACTGACAGCGTTACCCTCGATCCGGTGTGTGAGTGGAAGCAGAGTGGAAGAGGATGCCAGGCCCTGCTGATGCTGACGTGTAACCTAGCAGTGATCTGTAGATTTGCACATTAATTTCTTTGAGCTAATGCTTCTTTATGGTCTCTAGGCAATCTTCAGCCTGCATTGTCAATAAAGGGGATCTCTAGTTTTCAATTCTAGACCATGCTTATAAATGACACTATCCCCTGCCCTGCCCCTTTAAGATTATTTTCTTGGATGTTTTCATTGTGACAGACACTGTTGATCACGTTCCTGAATTTTAATGGCCATCACAAACTTCTGCATGGTTTGGCTCACGTGCCTGTCCCTTGTATCCTGTATGTTAGCTCCATTCTTTCAGCTTGAGATGAGCAAGGTTTAGATGGAAACATGTGAAGCAGCTCTACAGAAGGAAACTTGCTTAGAGGATCTTGGCCTCCAAGAAGGAAGATGAAAATGAAGAACCAGCCTTTTCTGCTGTTGTCATGCTATTTGGTGCATGGAACTGTTGAACTCATCTAGTGAGCACAAACCAAAAGGAAACACAGGGAAAAAGACAGAAAACAACTGGCTACTTGACAATTTTTTGAGGCCACCAAATTAACCAAACTCTAGATCCCATTGCTATTGTGGTTACATAAACTAATTGGTGTTTTTATAGTCCAGCATTTTTGCTTAAAGGTTTCTGTTATGTGCAGGTAAACGCAACTTTTCTGTACCTAGTGACTTAAAAATTACATTATTATTAATTTATTTTGTGTGTGTGCTCTGTGAATGCATATGTGTTTGTCTATCAGTACATGATGGCTACAGCACGTGAGCGGTCGTCCTGGGGATCCAATTTAAGTAGTCAGGATTATTGGTAGGTTCCTTTGCCTGCTGAACCATCTTGCCTGCCCCTATATTTAGTGGTTTACCAATAAACATACACCAGTTACTTTCTACTCTACTCTGTGACTTAGTGTAATTCGGTGTTTCTCATCAGACATTTGAATTAGTGATACAGGAGGACAGGGAGAAAAATACATTTGTTGATTCTACCATAGACCTATTAGATCAAGTGGGTCAGGAGAGCTAGGTTGTGTGTGCATAAGGAAAGCACTTATATGATTTAAATGTACGCTAAAGACTGAACACCACCGTGTCGGTTAAGACTGGTAGTGTGATCTGGGAATAAGAGAAGGCAGGCTATATAACGAACTGCTGAAGTGTGAAATGAAAGCACTCGAGTTCTGTAGACATTTTCAGAAGCATCTTTGCACGCTGGAAAGCATGCTAGTCTGAGGGAGCAACACGGACTCCACCACTTCAAAACCAAGAGTTACAGTTGTTGGATCTTCAAAAACAGGGCCAAGAGGCCTGGCTCGCTGTTAGCTTTTAAGTGCTGTGACAGTGAGAAGCCTGTGACAGTGAGAAGCCTGTGACAGTGAGAAGCCTGTGACAGTGAGAGGCCTGTGATGGTGAGAGGCCTGTGATGGTG
>NW_026587759.1:1441910-1500600 GCF_907164565.1 Psammomys obesus
TGTGATGGTGAGAGGCCTGTGACAGTGAGAAGCCTGTGACAGTGAGAGGCCTGTGACTGTGAGAAGCCTGTGATGGTGAGAGGGCTGGAGCAGGTGGAAGACCAACCAGCCATAGAGGTCTGCTACAGTCCAGGGTTATAAGGAGCCCCAGTATCCTCTCCTCGGGGGATACTGTGAGCTGTGATCGAGATTGTCCACAAGAAGACCAACAGAACCACCTAACCTGGGCCTGGGGGGAGGGGCTTGCGGAAACTGAAGCACAAACCAAGAACCATGCATGGACTGGACCTAGGCCCCCACACCGGTGTAGCTGATACACAGCTCAGTCTCCATGTGGGTTCCCTAGTAAGCAGTGGGGTTTTCTCTGAGAAGGATGCTGTTGCCTGCTTTTGATCATTCCCTGTTGGCTGGGCTGCCTTACCAGGCCACAGGAGAAGAGGATGTGCTCAGTCCTGGTGTGACTTGATGTGCTGAAGTGGGTTTGTGGGGGTGGTGCTCCCCTATTTGAGGAGTCAGGGAAAGGGGAGAGGGGGAACAGGGAGAGAGGATTGGACTGGGAGGAGAGAAGAGAGGGGACTAGACAAGGATATAAAGTGAATTTAAAAAAAGATTGTTCCTACTCAGAAAGTGCAGAAGCAGACCTTTGTCAGAAGAGGGACCAATGGGCAGGGCTTCCCCCACCCCCACCCCCGTCTCTGGTCCTGTCATAGCTGGCTAAGTTGTATTTCTATTCTATAGGGCATGTTACTGAAGCCTCTAAGGAGACAGCTCATACTACTACGCAAATGCATTTTCTTGCACCATGGAGACACCTAAGGACTTACACAAACGCTGGTGTATCTCTCGTCTCCTGTGGTTTTAAAGGCTTATTTGTAAGTTATTTTATATCCACAGAACTGCCTGGAGCATTCCTTCCTTGTCATGCCTAAGGCTTTCTGTTACCTAGCACATAATTATCATGCTTGTTAGTAATGCTCTGCAAAGCAATAACCAACGCCTTGTTCGCTTTATCACGGGATTCTTAACTGACAAAGGCCTTACTTTCTCCTGCCAATGCCCACTGCTATAAGGAAAGTGCTTTCCTCACTTCTGTGATAACTGAAGAACAAATTTATGAATATTTTTAATGTAATGGAAATTCCTGATGGAACTATTATTCAAACCACCAGTTTACTCCCAAAGGTGATATAACTGGAGACCTTTCACTGGAACGGTGTGTCTACTCTGGTTTTATAAACACAAACAAATAAACCAGATAACTCTAACTGACATGCTACACTAATGTGGCCTTGATTTAAAGTTGACCTCGGAGGGGAAGAAATAACTGAATATTCCAGACATTGGAGTTACTAACCACAGGATAAAGAAATCCTGGGGCCTCTCCAGAGAGGCTTTGCACCCAGCACTGACTAGCTGAATCTGAACAGATTTTTCCCCAGACTCGAGAGTTCTGTTTCTCTGAGCTGGTGTGACTTACACCAGCTGTGCTGTGGCTGGCAGAGGCCCTGGTACATGAGCCCTCACTTTGCTGCCTATTCTGTCCCTGTGAAGAGAGCACTAAATTTACTTAGGAACTTCTGATAACTACTGTGGAAACCTGTAAAAGCCAGAGACAAAAACATGAGAACTTAAGCCCTCTTCTGAGCACAAAAAGCCACGCTGAGAAGATTTTTCTACACTTTCACAAGATCAACTTTAAGGAGTAGTTATCCTCAGAGCGCACAGTGTACTGTAAGAAAATGTAAAGTAAAAATGTAGTGAGTATTCTGGTGGCTTACAAAAATAATTCTATGAGCATTTTGGGAAGGATGAATTAGAAAGAAATATTTATTGTAGTTTCTGCATTTCTTGTCTATAAGCACCTATAGTTCTGCACTGCTTTCTGTTATCGCTTGTAGTTCTGCATTGCTTCTCTATAACCACCTATAGTTCTGCACTGCTTGTCTATAAGCATCTGTAGATTCTCCATTGCATGTCTATATCCATGTATGGTTTCTGCATTGCTTGTCTATAACCACCCGGTAGGTAGACTTGGGAGTCGGGGAAACAAGCTTCTGCTGCTGAGTTTAACGTAAGCCTGAGTGCTCTGAGGGCTGAGAGAGGCCATGCAAGTTTGGGGCATAGAGCTGAAAAATAACCAGGACTGGTGGGGTTGGGCCAGCAGAGCCTGCCTGGGGACATCCCTGCAAAAGAGACAACTCCAAATGGTGGCACGGCCAAGAGGAGACGAGAGAGACTGGCCACGGGGCTGCCTTGTGAAAAGCTGTGTACTCTATGATGTGAACACCTCCTATTCAGTGAGGTTTTAAGAGGATTACAAAATTAAAGCCATACGTGACGCAAAGGACATCCTTTCTTTGTGGAGATATTAGAGTGGATCAAGGTTGTAAGGAACACCCTTGTGGGGGCGGAAGCAGGGTGGACATCTGGGTGGAACACATAAATAAAATGTGTGCCTGCAGCAGTAGGAGCTGAGGATGTTTGCAGTTCCCCTAGAGTTTGTAGCCTCGCTAAGACCTTTCCCATGAAAACTTTCTCCCTTCCTCTCCCTCCTCTCTCCCTGACTCTTCTTCCTCTCTCCTTCTCTATGACTCTCTCTCTCCCCTCTAAATAACATATATGTCTATGTGACTTCAGTATGAAAAACATATATGGAATTGGAAGACCTGGGTTCAAATTTTTGCTATTTTTATGTAGCACAATGAGCTGACCTGTGGCCCATGAAATATGTTGAAGTCTTAATAGCCATTATATCAGAATGTGACTTCATTTGAAAGTAGAATCATTGCAAATATTGCTAAGATGAGGTCACAGTAGAGTATCAGGGGCCTTGAGCCAATACGGCTGGGGTCCTTACATGAAGATGGCCTTGTGAAGGACAGAAAGGGGATGAGCGGAGAGGGAGACATTAAAGTGAAACTTCTATAAGCCAGGAATTGCCGAGGATTGCCAGCTAGCATCAGAAGCCTGTGGAAAGCGGTGCAACAGATTTGCCCTCCCAGCACAGACGAACCAACCCTGCTGACTGTGAGTTTGGCCTTCTGACTTCCAAGACTGTGAGATATACATTTTGTTTAGCAACAGCTGACTGGTGGTGATCCTGGCAGTCTGATATCAAATTTTGATATCTACCTGATATCCAATTTTGTTCGTATTTCTATGCTTCTTACTCCACCCATCCCCACTCCCCCTGCATTCCTGCCTGACAAAAGACCTTGCCCAGGTGTCTACATGCCCATATTCTGGTCTGCTCAAATGCTATCCTGTCAGCAAGCATTGTCCTGGCAGGCTGACTAGAACTTTGTCTCTCTTCCTTTTCTGGAATTGGAGATAAGTGACATGGGAACTGGTTTAATTTGCTTACCGGTGACGCTGCAAGTGCTGGCCTAGTGCTTGCATATGCTAAGTGCTCAATAAACACGAAGGTGAGTAATCACCAGCTTCTGAAGGATGAGAAGGGACCTCAGGAAGTTCCAAGGTGAGGAAGAGAAATTCTTCCCTTATGGGAGAGCCAATTAAATAAGCATAAGAGATTCATGAGGACAATTTGCTTTCCATTCAAAATTAAATCCTGTGCGAAGGTAATATATGTTCTAAAAGTATAACCCACCCAGCTTATAGGAAGGTGTGGATGAAAATCATGGTCAGAACTGAGAAGTATAAAGAGTTCATCATTGATTATTTGAAACCCTACTCTATTACACAGAAAGCAGAAACTGATCAGAGAATGGAAAGGGGCTTTGTTTCTCAGTTACAGCCGATTGAGCCACGGACACAAGAGCTCACTGTGGAAGTCCTGGACTCCATTTGTGTGCCTTGTACCAGCAGGAGAAAAGCCATGAGAAACATGACTGTTCAGTCCAGTAAGCCTAAATGAGCATGTGTACACTGGCATAAAGTCCGTGTGTCTGCTTATTGTGAATTAACAAACAAGTATGCGCTTCAGAATGATTTACTCCCTTTGATATGGCGACATCACCATCATTGTCCTATAAATACTGGCAAACATCATGCTCCCCCACACATGCGTTATTAACATGACCTAACATTTAACAAGTGTTGATAATTATGTGGATTCTACTCCGATTGACAGGCCAAGAAAGAGTCCATGAACACAGCCAGTCTGCCACCCTCTGTAGTGTGTATATCTCTAGCTAAACTTTTTTGTAGTCTAGGCAAGATCTTTTTTGCTCAAGTTTTGCTTTGGGGGCTTATTATTACATTTTTAGTACAGCCCTTAAACATATCGATATTTGTCTGTAAGGATGAATGCCTGACGCTGTATGATGTCTACTAAGGTAGTTCAGTGAGTGGATAATGGCTTTTATTTGTCTAAATGCCTCATTTGCATTCCAGGATGTCTGTTGCCAATTGGTGATTAAGAGGGTAGAGTTATTTAAAGACAAAACCTGTTGAACTTTTTTGATTCAATCTGTCAATTCAGAATTGTGCAGTGATAGTTGCAATGTCTGAATGACATTGTGTTTTTCTGCTAGTCAGCATCCCATAAATACTCCTGTACGTAGAGCTTACACAGTTCAGTCCTCCCAGCCACCTGCCTTTCTCCATTGTATTTGTCAGCTGCAGTTCGCCAAAAATTGATAGTCAATGCACCACGATAGACTTCTGCCGGGCAATTAAAAAACATAAGGTTATGGAGCCTCTGTGTGTGAGTCTGCAGCCTGCGAGAACAGAAGTGAAGAGAACAGTAGATCTGAGCACCTCGGGTGGTAAATAAAATAGGCACATGACTTAGGCAGTGAGAGGTGGGTGTGTGATTGTGAGTGTGACTGAGGTAGACATGAGTGTTGGAGCCAGGCAATCTTTGTCTGGCCTCCATTTTGCTGTAATCCACCTGGGTGAGATAGCTAAACTTATGAAGGTGCTTGCTGCCTGGTGACTTGGAACCCACACATGCAAGAACAGAACCAATTCACAAAGGATGACCTCTGACCTCCACATGGACATCCTGGCCCACATGCTCCTATATATATATATATATATATATATATATATATATATATATATATATATATATATATATATATATATATACACAAATACATACATAATAAATGTATGTAATTAACCTTTTCTTGGCCTGAAACCCAAGATAATGTTTTGTTGTTGTTGTTTGTTTGTTTTTGGTTTTTAGAGACATGGTTTCTTTGTGTGGAGCCTTGGCTATCCTGGACTAGCTTTTGTAGAACAGGCTGGCCTCAAACTGAGATCTACCTGCTTCTGCCTCTCCAGTTCTGGGATTAAAGGTGTGCGCCACTGCAGCCTGGCTCAAGATAATGTTTTAAAATTTAAGGTTGTTATTATTCTCCAGTAGTTTATTCTTATATCTCTAACTTCAAACTAGACTTATCTTAATAAATCAAAGGAATAATTTCTAGCTTCCATTTATCACCTGAAGACAGGTGGGAACAACTGTCCTTTTTTCTAGGATACTAAAGTTAGGTAGCATGTCCTTTATAATTAATTTGGGGAATACTACATTCATTGATCCTAGTTCATTTATCTAAATGGCACATTTTTAAAACACTAAAAAAAATCATTTCTCCTGTTTTGATCCTCACCCCAAATGGTAAATCCATGCTCATGCACACAATGGCAGGGTATGGAAAGCATGAAAAGAACTGAAACACTGGATTACTAAAATGAATTAAATTTATTTTATTGAGAACAGAAAAATTCTTAACTTAAATATTGCTATAAAAGAGCAGAATTTAAAATCATCATTTCTATTGTCAAAGATGACTTTAAAAATCAGTCTACTGTTTATGATTTGTCTTCACATTTACTCATTTCAATTATCTGTCCACATTTCTTCTGTGGTTAGAATACGTATTACAGAGTCAGAATTATTTTAAGGCTGCAGTAAACATCAAGAACTTGTAGTTCAACCTCCTTATTTTACAAACGAAAAGAAGGAACTAAATATCCCAAGTACAGGGGTGACAGCAACAGTGGAAGGGCCCAGACTAAGTCGCAACTGCTTTGAATCTATTAACAGGAGTACAGATAAGACCCCTTTCCTGTGCTGAATAGAAGACAGCTCCAATCCATATCATTACTCCTGAAACTCTAGACTGCCAGGGTCATGTGGACAACAAGCATCCACCGATAGTTGTGTCCTAAGGACCAGAGCTGACCTACTCGTTTGGACCACCATGAATGGGCTCCAAGTATAGCGCTGTAAGTAGGAATGTAGTGGAATTTGATTTTTTTTAAAAAGTCAAATTTTGTAAAGGGTGTTGTCTCCTTAATTTCTTTCTCAGCCCATTTGTCTTTCGTATACAGGAGGACTACTGATTTTTTTGAGTTGATTTTGTATCCAGCCACTTGGCTGAAGGTGTTTACCCCAATTTTGGGGTCACTCAGGTATACTATCATATCATCTGCAAATAGTGATACTTTGACTTCTTCCTTTCCAATTTGTACCCCCTTGATCTCTTTTAATTGTTTTATTGCTCTAGCAAGGACTTCCAGCACTATGTTGAAGAGATATGGAGAAAGTGGGCAGCCTTGCCTTGTCCCTGATTTCAGTGGGATTGATTTAAGTTTCTCTCCATTTAGTTTGATGTTGGCTCTAAGCTTGCTGTATATTGTCTTTATTATGTTTAGGTGTGTGCCTTGTATCTCTGATCTCTCCAGGACTGCAAACATAAATGAATGTTGGATTTTATCAAATGCTTTTTCATCATCTAAAGAGATTATCATGTGGCTTTTTCTTTCAGTTTAGGGTATCAAAACTTATGCTGAGACTCATAGCCAAACTTTGGGCATAGTGTAGGGAATCTTATAAAAGAAAGGGGAGACAGAAAGACCTGGAGGGGTCAGGAGCTCGACAAGGAGAGCAAGAGAACCAAAAAATCTGGGCACAGGGGTCTTTTCTGAGACTGATACTCCAAACAAGGACCATGCATGAAGATAACCTAGAACCCCTGCACAGATGTAGCCCATGGCAGCTCAGTGTCCAAGAGGGTTTCCTAGTAATGGGAACAGGGACTGTCTCTGACATGAACTCAGGGGCTGGCTCTTTGATCATCTCCACCTGAGGTGGGAGCAGCCTTACCAGTCCACAGAGGAAGACAGTGCAGCCAGTCCTGAGGAGACCTGATAAGGTAGGGTCAGATGGAAGGGGAGGAGGACCTCCCCTATCATTGGACTGGGGGAGGGGCATAGGAGAAGAAGAGGGAGGGAGGGTAGGATTGGGAGGGGATAGTGGAGGGGGCTACAGCTGGGATGCAAAGTGAATAAACTGTAATTAATAAAAATAAAATTTTTTAAAAAAAGTAAAATTTTTCTGATGATTAACATGTCTCGGACTTTACTGGGTTTTCATCACAGTGACAACAGCAGATCTGCTTGGTTTAATTTGAAAGTTATAACTATCTATGTATTGTGTTATTTGTCACTCCCTGCCCCAGTTGTATTATTTCCCCACAGATCTACAAGGAGTCCATGAAGTCACTTAAAGAGAAGGCAGCTCTACGTGTTTACCATGAGCTTTGCCTGTTTGAGGCTGTTCAGGCTTTTCTGAGAGCAGAGAAGTACTTACTTAGGTAATTTCAAAGGTTTCATTCAGCCAGTCTAATCTCTACTGAGTCATTAAATGCAGTAAGTACTTAAAAGCATCAATGTATAGACTTACTTGTCAGCATATTCAATTAGATCTGTTGCGTTCTTGGTTGACATGTTGGCTGGAGATAATCTTACCTAAAACAGAGGTGAGAGTCAGAATGTGTCATGAGATGCTTTGGTGGGCTACTCTTCATCCAACTTGTCTTTAAAGAAATGTTCTTATTTAAAATAAAAGATATAACCAGCTAACCTTACATACGTCATGTTTGCATCATTGGTGACGAAGATTGAAATTAGGCTCTGGCGCTCTCCTAAAGAGCTTTGCTTCATAGGTTTGGTAACATAACAGGAAAAGCTTTTTGGAAGTTAAAGCCATACATCATTCCTAGATGAAAACTCTATGATTACTGACTGAGTTTTGAAAAAAAGTCCAAAGACAGTCAATTATTCCTTACAGGGTAATTTCCTAGGGGAATCAGCTAATTTTCAAAACAGCCTCAAACTAGAAAGTAAGTAAATTGAAGTAATTTTGTATTCTAAAATACCCTACATGTCAGATTATTATAGATGAAAAATAAAAAGCACAGAACAGCTATATGTATAATTTAGAAGCATGAAACAAGTTGGCTATATGAACACTTAGCTAAAAAATCTCTAATTCTCTATTTTCCTACTTCTAGAAGGTTTTATTTCTTTCCAAACATTGATAATTTGGTTACATTCCTATGAGGAGAAAAGGTACCAAATATCTTCACTATTTCCATATGTGGAAGAAAACTAAAGATCTAATGCCTTTTTTTTTTTTTTTTTTTCAAGACAGGGTTTGTCTGTGTAGCCCTGGCTGTCCTGGACTTGCCCTAGACCAGCCTGGCCTTGACCTCACAGACTTCCATCCTTCCCGAGTACTGGGATTAAAGGCGTGCACCACCACCACCGTCCACTCCAATGCCTTTTTAATGGTTTAAAAATGCAGCACGTTTTATTCTAATTTTAATAGTCAACAGCGGAGCGAATGCAAGTGGTAGTCTTCAGTTAACAAATTAGACAAGACACGTTTGTTGGCAATTTTACTTGGGTTATGTCACTGCATAGTGAAACAATAGAATAAAATATTAAGATTCGTGTTCAAAGATTAGTTCTTTAGCAAGTGTTAGTGGGATCAACTGTTTTCTGGCTTAGGGTCAAAACACTTAATTGCAAATACCCCTTCTCCAAATAAACTAAAATTGAAAACCAGGCAGCTCTAATATCAAGAAAGCTTGTAGTGGTCATTCTGGCTTGATCCCGCCTAGTTGGCAGGAGGCTATCAGAACAGGCTCTAGGCTGGTCAGGATGGGTCAGCGAGCCCTGGACTACTGTGGATTAGGGTTTGCAAGAGCTTGGACTGCAGTCCAGACTCCCCACAACAGTGTTTCTCAACCTGTGAGTTGTGACCTGTTTGGGAGTCACATACTAGATATCTTGAGTATCAGATATTGACATTCCAATCCTAACAGTAGGAAAACTAGAGCTATGAAATAGCACCAAAATAATTTTGTGATTGGGGGTCACCACAACATGAGGAAAGTTGAGAAGCCCTGCCCTGGAGGATGCGCCCCCTGGATACTCACGCATTTGTGTTCTGGATGCCGTCCTATTCCCTAGAGGACCTGACAAGATTTTACCCTAGTACCTCTTCTCATTTCCTAGTGCAAATGCTTTGGGTCCTGAACTGGCCATTCACTTCATGCCACATATTTTCTCACCTCTCCAAGGAACCCCAAGGGTAGTGGGAGTCTGGTCTTGCTGTTTCCTCATCAACTGATTAATCTTGCCTTATGTATTTGATAACCAATAATGCTGTGTAAATAGTTATGGAATGAATGTGTCCAAAGGAAATGAATTACTAGAATATTCTCATCACTTCTACTTTGGGGGCATAATATATACATATTATACATAAAATATATATGCTTTTAACAAGTACTCTTAGAGTCCAAGATGTGTTTATATGTAAAAACTATTTCACAAATAACTATGAAATTTCTACCTACGAGTCAATTTTCATCATACACAATAGCATTTATAATGTTACAATTTATATACTACAAAATTCCTTCACAGATATTGTGATTTCATTTTTCCAATAGTTCTATTAGATCAGTTTCATTGCTTTTTCATATATGACAGAAGTTCCTTTAACTTTCATAGGTGAAGAACTTGAGGGTTGGGGAAGTAATAGATCACGTGATGATGATCGCATTATACATTGAGCCTCTTTTGCCTGCTAATGCTTTACTTAAATAGCTCATCACAACTCACAATAAAAGGTAGGCCTAACTAACCTATTTTATATAAGAGGAAACTGAGGTTAAGCAACCATCCAGTTTAACACGGAAACTCAAAGCTCGATGCATGCTTGCTTTCTGGTACTATTTTCATAAAAGGAGACTATAACAATACTCAGCTGTTATTATACCTACCAAAGTCCAAACCACAACTTGCTTTGCATAGTCTTTATCATTAATGCAAAGTATGAGAAGTACTGAAAAAGGAAATATTGCATATGACTATTCTTTTTCTTAAAGAATCTTTATCATAATAAATCATTATCAAATTTAGAAACCTAACTCCATATTAAAATCAGTCCAGTTAATATTTTTAGAAACTGAGATGATTTTTTTATGGTAGCCTTGCTCTGCTCAGTCACGTTATCAAGGCAGAGCCAACAGGAACTGCAGAAAAACAAAAACGAAAGCCATTTTTCTTGGATTCCTTCAAACTCTAAACAACCCTGAGAGACTGAGAGACTGAACAAATTATTCCATTCTTAGCATGAATATCTGAAAGTACTTGCTTTCTTTTCTTCATCACTGACTGAGCCAGGAGGGGGGCCATCAGGTGGAGCAGGCTGTTCCTCGGCAGGCAGGGAGGCACTTTTGTTTACATCTGTATCTAGGCAACGAGAATGCAGACTCAGATCAGGAACTATGGCAAGTGGATCTTTGCATTGACGGCATTTTAAAATTTGAAGCTAGTTTTTATACAGGTGGCGAAACCTAGAGAGGCTTCCAACTTGTTTGATGTTTGCCTAAACCTCCCCCCAACAGGTCCCTCACCTGCCAGCACCACATCTGCTGCTGATGAGCAGAGCATATCTCAACAGGGACTTCAACAAAGCACTTAAGAGTTTGTTGAGGTCAAATAGTTCTAAAATATTGGGAGATACATCCTATTGTGCCCAGGAGAAGAGCTAAGGGCCTTTGAGATTTTTTTTTTTTTTTTACTTTGTTTATATATAGTAAGAAACGTTAAGAGGGAAATATGAGAAATTTAAAAACTGAGTTGTCCAGGGATAAATACCTGAACTCATCGAGTTGATTTCCCAGCTTTACTGTTATACTTTTTGTTGACTTGTTTTTTTTACTTTTGAAAGGGAACAGAAATATGTTTTTCTTCTTAAAAAGCCAAAATACTAAGGAATCCTGACTGCATCAAAACTGAACTCTTCATGCTTCTGAACCATCTTCCCAGTGGCAGTTCAGGAGAATTGTGACTTAGGAGGGCTCTGTGATGTTAACAAGTCCCTCTTATACCGCAAGTACTTAAGTCTCTAGGATTATGGCATTTCTTGGGGGGTGGGGGTGTCATTGATTTCAACTACTCATTTCCTTTGTCTAGTTGAGTGAGAAGTGATCCAATGTTTCACACTCTACCCTAGATTTAGCTGATAAGCCTAACAAGAGTACAATTTCCAACAAGTGAGAGAGAAAAGAAAAAACAGTTACTTTATTCCTTAATCTTTGTCTAAGTATGCTGGTTGAGAAAGCTAACTTTTTTTGGGGGGGGGGGAGTTTTTAACTTTTATTAATTACACTTTATTCACTTTGTATCCCCCACAAACCCCCCTCCTCCCCTCCTAATCCCACCCTCCCTCCCCCTTCTTCACGCATGCCCCTCCCCAAATCCACTGATAAAGGAGGTCCTCCTCTTCTTCCTTCTGATCTTAGTCTATCAGATCTCATCAGGAGTGGCTGCATTGCCATCTTCTGTGTCCTGGTAAGGCTGCTCCCCCCTCAGGGGGAGGTGATTGAAAAGCAGGCCATTAGCAATCAGGCAATCAGTTCATATGACATAAACTGAAAGCTAACTCTTTTTTTTTTTTTTAATTTTTTTTTTGAAAGCTAACTCTTTAAGGCCATTAGGGGAACATACAGACAGTTCAGTAACAAAGGCAAATGGCATGGGTAAGACTTACATAAATACTGGATTTTGGCTTAGAAGAAAATTTTTTTCAGTAATTGCACAGTGAAGTGAATTAACTTAGTTTTAAAATGTTTTTCTTCCTCAGTTTCCCGGCCCAATTATACCTTTATCCCGCACCAAGTAAGACGGACACTAAATCGGCCACTGAGTGCAATTAGGTTGTTCTGGATTCTGAGAGAGTGCCTTGAACCCTTGACTTCTTATGCAGTGTGGGCAAATATGCACCATCTCTCCAAGCTTTAGCTCACTCTCCCAGAAGAGGAACTGATAGTGATCCCTTCAGGCAGCTGAGTAAATGCAACACACTGTGTCAGCAGTACTAGGCCACTCCACCTGGGGAGAGTCACTTGGTTCTAGAGTGTTCGATCCTATATCTAACAGAGGTTAATATCCAGTATATATAAAGGACTCAAGAAGTTAAACAGCAACATATCAAATAATCCAATTAAAAAATGGGGAACAGAGCTAAACAATTCTCAACAGAAGAATATCGAATGGCCGAAAAACACTTAAAGAAATGCTCAACATCCTTAGTCATCAGGGAAATGTAAATCAAAACGACTCTGAGATTTCACCTTACACCCATCAGATTGGCTAAGATCAAAAACTCAAGTGACAACACATGCTGGAGAGGATGTGGAGAAAGGGGAACCCTCCTCCACTGCTGGTGGGAATGTAAACTTGTACAACCACTTTGAAATCAATCACTTTCTCAGACAATTAGGAATAGTGCTTCCTCAAGATCCAGCTATACCACTCCTAGGCATATATCCAAAAGATGCTCAAGTATACAACAAGGACATTTCCTCAACCATGTTTGTAGCAGCTTTATTTGTAATAGCCACAAGCTGGAAACAGCCCAGATGTCCCTCAATTGAGGAATGTATACAGACATTATGGTACATTTACACAATGGAATATTACTCAGCAACAAAACCAAGGAAATCATGAAATTTGCAGGTAAATGGTGGGAACTGGAAAAGATCATCTTGAGTGAGCTATCCCAGAAGCAGAAAGACACATAGGGTATATAGTCACTCATAAGGGGATACTAGACATATAATATAGGATACACTTACTAAAATCTGTACACCTAAAGAAACTAATCAAGGAGGACTCTGGCTAAATGTTCCTCTGGGTCTTATATCCTTTTCTTTGTTCTTCTGATTTCACCTGTCTTGGTTCCACCTCTAATCTGTGCATGCCATTTCATATTTATAAATTATGTCTCATGCTCTACTTCATGATTCATACAATAAGGAACATAGTACAAGCCTCCAACTATTACAGATAAAAGTACAAAGAAGTTCAGAGACGTTAAATAAGTCACATGAGTCAATGATGACGTGAACTTGCTCCCAAGTGTCTTAAACCTTACTCTTGTGCCCATTCCCCCAGCCCCACTTAGGACACATCCAATGGAATTCTGCTAAGGCATGGAAATTTGTCTTCCTTGCTAAAGTGGTTCTCTGTGTTTGAAACCAAAGGAAAGCAGAGTGTTGACATGTTAGCAAGGAGACCTGTAAAAGCATGTTTTTGTTGGCCGGAATGAAATGACTTCTCCCAGGACGGAACAAGCAGACTCGTTAACTCTTCCTTTGGACCATTCAGTTCTTCCAGCTACTCACTGGAGGATAACCTTTTCTAAAAAAATATTTTTATTAATCCTTTGAGAATTTTATACAATGCATTTAGATCGTATTCACCCCAGTTTCCAACTCTGAGACACCCCCCCCCCCAAGCACAACTTCTGTTGCTGAAATACTCTTGAGTATCGGGCCTGCCCTAGAGTGTGGCTCACCTTCCCAGGGGCAAACCCTTAAAGAAAACTGGCTTCCATGACAAGCAGCTACCAAATGCCAACAGATCCTTAGCTAGGGACAGGATTTTGCACCCACCCACCCCCACATGCTAGAATTTTGTCTTGCTTGAGCTGGTAAAGGTGTTGTGTAAACTGTCACAATAATCTGTAAATTCGTATGTGCAACTACCATAGTATGTCCAGAAAACATTTTTTCTTCTAGCTATCAACAATCTCTAGCTGTTATAATCCTTTTGCCCCTCCTCCTCTACAAAGAATCAGAAGCCCTGTGGGGAGGGGCATGATTTTTCTGTCCCATTTAAGGATGAATACTCCATAGTCTCTTCTCTACATGTTCCCGGCTGTGGATCCCTGTTTCAATGCCATCTACTACAAAAAGGAGCTTCTTTGATGAGAGCTGAGAGATGTACTGATCTATGGGTATAACGATAAGTCATTGCGAGTCATTTTAGTATTATGTCCATTTAGCAGAATAATAATAGTAGGTTTTCTCCTCAGGGCTATGACCTGTTTAGATACAGGTTCTAGGCCATGATAATGGTGCCAGGTGTGCATGCCATTTCATGGAGTAGGCCTTAAATTTAATCAGAAGGTAGCTGGCTACTTTCAAGAGGTACATGTCACTATTGCACAGCCAGCTTATCTTTCCAAGAAGGTCATTGTTATAGCTCATAGGATTTGTAGCTGGGTAAGATTAATGATTCCTTCTCTAGTTCTATGACTAGCACCTTCCAGCACTGTGAAAACTAACTAATATCGATGAAGCTTCTAGGACAATTCCAGCTTGATTTCTTCAAGTTTTATGACTCGGGTATGTTTTTTCCTTCAGCGATATGATCTTACTGGCAACTTCTAACCAAGAGCAGCAGCAAAGGCCTGTAATGTTCTGGGGTCAATGGAACATCACTGGCCAACAACTCAACAAAAGAAGCAATCCATTTCTGGCACTGGGATAGCCCATGGTGTCTAGTTGGGTATTGTACTCCTGTTATGGGGTTTTTCCTATTAAACTCATTTTATATATGTGTGTGTACATAGATGAGTAAGTTTCTACAGTAGTAAGTTTTCATGTGGCTCTTTAGAAAGTCCTTACTGTTATTCCTCTCCATATCTCTTCTTCTACCCTGCCCTTCCATCCCTGCCCCCAGCCAGTATTTCCTGTTTCCTTATTCTCCTTTTCTACTTTACGTCATTATATTCTATGTTCCCTACTTTTAAAATAATTTCCCCTCTTCTATAATCCCTTACTAGTTTCCTAACCTCAATGGGTATTCCAAATCACACATATCTAAAGACTCAAAGATAACGTACACATATTAAAAACAATTACAATGTTTGTCTTTCTGGTTCTAGTATACTGAACTGTATCCTTCATACTGATTTTCATAGTGTCTCCCTCAGTTTTCACTCCCTCCAGCAGTGAATAGCATTTCCCTTTCCCCTCATCTACCAGCATTTGTTGTTAATAAAAACAAAACAAAACAAAAAAACAGTCTTAGCTATTCTGTCTGGCATAAGATAAAATCTCAAAGCAGTTTTGATTTGCATTTTATTGATGGCAAAGGATGTCGAACAACTTAATGGCAGCCCACATATTGGGAAAAGATCTTCACCAACCTGACATCTGACAGAGGGCTAATATCCAAAGTATATAAAGAACTCAAGAAAATAAAATCCAACAAACTAAATAATCCAATTAGAAATGGGATACAGAGCTAAACAGAATTCTCAGCAGAGGAATCTTGAATGGCCAAGAAGCACTTAAAGGAATATTAAATGTCCTTAGTCATCAGGGAAATGCAAATCAAAATGACTCTGAGATTCCATCTTACCCCACTCAGAATGGCTAAGATCAAAAACTCAAGTGCCAACACATGCTGGAGAGGATGTGGAGAAAGGAGAACCTTCCTACATTGCTGTTGGGAGTGCAAACTTTTACAACCACTTTGGAAATCAATCTGGCGCTATCTCGGAAAATTGGGAATAGACCTACCTCAAGATCCAGCTTCACCACTCCTGGGCATATACCCAAGAGATTCCCTACCACACAATAAGGATACTTGCTCAACTATGTTCGTAGCAGCTGTATTTGTAATAACCAGAAACTGGAAACAACCTAGATATCTATCAACTGAAGAATGGATAAAGAAACTGTGGTACATTTACACAGTGGAACACTACTCAACTATTTAAAAACAAGGAAATCATGAAATTTTCAGGCAAATAGGTGGAACTAGAAAAGACCATCTTGAGTGAGGTAACCCAGACCCAGAAAGACACACATGGTATGTACTTCTCTTATAAGTGGACATTAGCCTTATAATATAGGATAAACATACTACAATTCAAAGACCCAGAGAAGCTAAGAAACAAGGAGGGCCCAAGGGAGGATGCTGAATCTCACTCAGAAGGAGAAACAGAATAGTCAGTAGAAGTGATTGAGGAGAGAGAACAGGTTAGGAGAGGGCTCACTGAGGGAAATTAAGGTGGGGAGCCTATGGTGAGCGGGGAGGCGAAGACAGAGGGCTTGCAGAGAGAGGAGTAACCATGAGCAGGATATCTCTGAGACCATCTGGAGAGGTGAAACAGGGTGGGCTCCTGGGAGGATATGGGGGTGACTCTAGTTGAAACCCCTGGTGACAGGGGTCGTGGAGACTGGAGAGGATACCTTCTACCCAGGCAGGACTCCTGGTGGAGAGAGGGAAACACCAACCCACCCACAAAAACTTTTACCTAGAATTTATCCTGCCTACAGGATATGCAGGATTAAGAGAGCAGACGTTGAGGGAATGTGCAACTGATGTCTGGCCCAACCTGAGACGCACTCCGTGGGAGAGAGCCAACCCCCAACACTACTGATGTTCTACTGTGTGTGTGCGCATGGGTGCACGGTGTCACAGTCTGCACATGGCAGGAAGAGGACAACTTGAGTGAGTCGGTTTTCTCCTTCTGTTTCATGGGTTCACACTCAGGTCTTGCCTATTTGGCAGAAGGATCTGAAGGGAAAGGGTAAATAGAGTAACAGGATTCGTGTGTAAAAAAGCAGCATGGAAGAGTATCTGTGAGAAGAAAGGTGGCAGATGGGTGCATGGGGCGTAAGGGAGAGCCGACAGGAAGGGAAACAAAGGAAGACAAGGTACAATAACACTTGTGTATAAAAGGGCTGTCCCTTACTCTTGGCATCTAAAACATGTTCCGGGGACTTCTTCAAGGACAGGAAGTAGCCACCAGTCCATAGGCTTCCAGAAGCCCCCTGTCCCGGATCCCAGGACCACACACTGAAAAGCTCAGAGGGTGGGGCATCAAAGCCTCCAGAGGTTGTTTTGGTTATGTGATGGCGTTGGTATCCTTAACATTGCTGCCTGTTCCGGAAGAGCACCACTCTAACCATTTCTCTGTGTTCTTCAGATCCTGCGTGTGAGTGAAGTTTCAAATACTCTGGCCAGGGCTGGAGGTGCCTTCTGCTTTCCAAACATCCTCTGTAGGTCTTAATTTCACCGGCCCCTCTCCCAGGGCCTTACCCCACCCCCTGGGAAATCCGCTCCCAGTGCCAGCTAGCAATTTGCTTTTATCCCTACTTTGTGTTTATCCCTGTACTACTCCTCCTCCCAACCTTTGCCCAGGCTCTTTTTCTTTTCTCTGCTTTCCTAGTTTACTTTTTTTGAACAAAAAAACTTCTTTGTTCAAACACTTAATTGTAGTGGAGCTGCCATGGCAAATTCCCACTGCTGTCTCTATTGTCTCTAAGGCTCTTTACTCGGCTTTGACTGTAACATCAGCTGAGTCTTTTGATTAATCAATAAACTGAAATAGAAAATTTCTTGTGATGAAATAAAAGTGCCAAGGGAAAAACATTCTCAGGGGAACCATAATCCATGTTTGTAGCTACATCTAGTAATTAGTGGCCGCACACATTTCTATTTGCATACAGTATCAAACAAAAGTCTAAAAGTTAACAAATCCCACATGATGGGGAGTGCAGAACAACGCTTAGGGAGGGACAGATTCACACCCAGACCGCTGGAGTGGTGAGTTTGCCATCGGCTGCAGGACCCACAGGCCTTTCCGGGGTGACAAGGAAATCCATGCTTGTTTTTAAATCGGCTTATAGAGTCTCTGGCTGCAGGAGTACTGAGTCTAGCTGAAACCTGTTCATGCAGGTTTCTCTCTGAGTCCCAAGCATCCAGCAGTCTACCTGAAAGTTCCTAGTCGGTCCCTCCTCCTCTGAGAGTAGCAGTCCAAGGAACAAGCAGGAAGTGGGCGGAATCCAACTGCAGGAACTTCAGGAACTTGTTTTTGTTGACTCATGAGCCTGGTGGCCCCAATCATCAAGCTTAGGCAGACAATTGTGTTTCAAGGTCACCATAGAGAGCTGTTTGAAAACCATAAAAATAGATTCTACCTTTGAAATCAATGAATGTGCTTTTGGCCCCAGACAACTATACATTTAGCCAAAAGCCTCTAGGACAGATTTTAATATTTTATGCTCCCTGTTTTATCAATAGAAAGGGCAATGAAAGCCCTGGGCGAGTTCTTGTGATATTGGAATACCCCTGTGCCCATCAGCAAATCTCATGAGGTTTTATTCTCTGTAAGAAGTACCCCTAAATAACTCTCCCACAGGAAGACTGGTTTCAGGACATACCAGTTTTTTTTCTTTATCAAAGACAATTTAATTTTAAAACAATGAGATAATAACAAAATAATAAAAAAAAGCTTGAAATAATAAAATGAACAAAATAGATGGTAATGATTATTAAGATAATGAAAAGTAATTATGGTAGTACAGTAAAGTATGTTTATCATGATTCCATTGTTTGTTTCATTGTATGTTCATGTGAGTATGGACATACATGAAAGAATGCACAAACAATGTGAAAATGGAACGAGGGCCAAGAATATGTCCTCATGACCTTTTGAATTATTTCAAGTATTTTTTACCAGCATATGTACAACTTCTATGTTTAAATGTTGTTTGTTTGTTTTGTTTTGTTTTTTGAGACAGGGTTTCTTATGTAGCCTTGGCTATCTTAGACTCTCTTTGTACACCAGGCTGCCTGTCCTCAAACTCAGAGATCTGCCTGCCTCTCCCTGCCAGGGTGCTGGAATATGTTTAAGAAATTTTAAGACAAATAATTATCAAAGTCTTCCACATGTTTTAATATGACTGAAGAATCTGAATTTTTAAATAAAATTTCCATTTTATTAAAGTTTTTTAGATTTGTCAGGACATCTTTATGGTCATAATTTCTCATCTTGTAAAAATCTATTTTTATTTTTATTTTATATATGGTTATTTTGCCTGCATGTATCTCTGCGTACATTGTGTGTGCTTGGTACACGGAAGCCAGAAGAAGGCGTACCCTCCTTTGGAATGGGGTACAGAGGATTGTTGTGCCCCAGATCGGGCTGGGAACTAAACCCCGGTTCTCTGCAAGAGCAGCTCTTACCCACTGAGCCATCTCTACAGCCTGGTGGTTTCTTATCTTTTAAAGTTTCAGCATTATCACCTTTGTGCAGCTGTCATCTAGCAGGACTAACGGTTTAAAAAAGTAAAAAATCATTGTCAGTCTATTTTTCGTTAGAAGAAGTTTGATTTCTTTCGAGATTTTTCTTTAAACATATTTTGGGTTTCATTTTGACATTTTCACATTTCTGTACTGATCTTATATGGTATAGAAATATCTAGATTAAGCTGTACAGGACAACGGTTGGGAAAAGTCAAATGTCTTGCTGAATTCGTTCAATATGCAAGGTGTTTTTTAAAATTTTTAATTTTTTATATTAATTACAGTTTATTCACTTTGTATCCCAGCTGTAGCCACTCCTTCATTCCGTCCCAATCCAACCCTTCCTCCGTCATCTCCTCCCATGCTCCTCTCCAAGTCCACTGATAGGGGAGGTCCTCCTCCCATTCCCTCTGAGCCTAGTCTATCAGGTCTCATCAGGACTGGCTGCATTGTCCTGCTCTGTGGCCTGGCAAGGCGGCTCCCCCTTTGGAGGGGGGGAAGTGATCAAAGAGCCAGCCACTGAGTTTATATCAAAGACAGCCCCTGTTCCCCTTACTAGGAAAATCACTTGGACACTGAGCTTTCATGGGCTACATCTGAGAAGGGGTTCTAGGTTATCTCCATGGATGGTCCTTGGTTGGAGCAGGAGTCTCAGAACAGACCCCTGTGGCAAGGTGTTTTTTGAGTGTGCACATTAATATATTTACATTTCATTAATCCTCACAGCAGTTCAATGTGCATAACTATTCCATTTTGTAGGAGCAAAGGAGAAATTCCTCAGACTGAAAAAGGCCAGTCTTTCCTTAAGGCCTTAACAGTGAACTCTTTCCATTTCTTTGTCTTTCCTTCCCTTTCCTTCTTTCTGGTATTTTTCCACTTGTACAGTCACCTATGCTGGAGACGCTTTTGTTTCCCACTGAAAAATTCAGTCATCAGCTCCCCCTTTCACTTATTATTTGGTCAATCAAGCATGCAAAACCTTTAGACATTCATTGGATACCCTTTTCTTGGCAATGAAATACAACAGTAAACAAAACGGTAAATTCTCTGGTGTTGCCAACATTGTAGAAGAGAATGATCAGTAAGTTTGCATGTAGCTGACATGTGATGTGGACTGAATTCATGGAGGACAAGTCCATTGCCATAAGAGTACATTCAAAGAGAATGGAGTTTCTACGACAGAGAGAGGAAAGAAAACTCCTTGCAGGCCATCACCTATCTAGCTGTGAGCCTGGCAGACCCTGGAGCGGACAAAAGGTGTTTCCAGTGAAACACTGAATCAGGGAAGCAGAGGGAATAAGTTAGTGATCCTGGACTCACTTGGTTTGGTCTGTGCACCCACCCGTAGCAGCGCACATCCCACCCCAGATCCTCGCCTGTGTGTCCTGTGTACCGTACCGTTCTAACAATGCGCCTGG
Organism: Psammomys obesus; assembly: GCF_907164565.1. Taxonomy (NCBI): domain Eukaryota; kingdom Metazoa; phylum Chordata; class Mammalia; order Rodentia; family Muridae; genus Psammomys; species Psammomys obesus. Next base: position 1,462,496 of record NW_026587759.1, read on the forward strand.
CAGCATTGCGCCGGTCCCAGCTGCGCTGAGCTGCAGGCACACTCCGCTCCAAACAATGAAATTCCTTTCTTTCCCGTAACAATTGTCAAAGGAGCAAGGATGGGTGCCTAGGCAGGGTACTAATCTAGCCTCAACCGAGCACATGGACTGTAAGGACACTGCTTCCTCCGAGTGAACTATTAAAGTCAAGCTTCTCGTGCCTAAGCGTAACCAGGCTTGCGTAAGTTTGAAATCAGGTGCATCATCGGAAGAGACGTGCGCAATGAGCATGCGCACTGCAGCCCTTAGCAACAAGACTTCTCTTTACCTCCAAAGATGATGTCCCAAACAAAAGCCAGTGCCCTGAGTCCGCTCACTCACGGTGTGTGCTGTCAAGAGTGACAGTGGGCTTCTCTGATCTACACTGTTGCTTCACCTTTGAATAAAAATTCTTACTACTTTCCAAATCTATGTGAGCCCTTATTTCAGTTCCTTGAGTAAGAAGCCAAGAATGTGGAAACACACGGTCTAGACCCCCAATACCAGTAGCACATAGCAAACAGTGAGAGCAGCAGAGGTTGTCAACGAGAAGGCTGTAGAGTTGAGGAGAAGCCAGACGATACTGGGCCCTGGGTCTTTTTTGGCACAATAAAGAATGTGGGGAGGAAACCAAGCAGTTAAGCAGCATTAATGGATGAGTCTTCTGGTCCTGTGTTTGCACTTAGACATTAGAATAAAACCTAAACAGGCTCTTTGACCACCTCCCCCTAAGGGGTGCAGCCTTACCAGGCCACAGAAGAAGATGATGCAGCCAGTCCTGATGAGACCTGATGGACTAGGGTCAGATGGAAGGGGAGGAGGTCCTCCTCATCAGTGGACTAGGGGAGTGGCCTAGGGGGAGAAGAGGGAGGGTGGTACTGGAAAGAGACTAGAGAGGGGGCTGCAGCAGGTAAACAAAGTGAATAAATTGTAATAAGTATATAAATAAAATAAAATTAAAAAAGAATAAAGCCCAAGAAGAAGCTCATGACATATAAGCATGTGGCCTCTGTTTTTAATTCATGATGAAAAACTTTTTTTGTTTTTTTTTCAATTTTTTTCTTTTTTTTTTTTCCCATTAATCCCAATCCCAACTTCCCTCCCTCATCTTTTCCCATGCTCCTCCCCACATCCACTGATAGAGAAGGTGGTCCTCCTCTTCCCTCTGAACCTAGGCTTCAGGTCTCATCAGGACTGGCTGCATTGTCTTCCTCTGTGGCCTGGTAAGGCTGCTTCCCAAACAGGGGGAGGTGATCAAAGAGCAGGCCAATCAGTTCATGTCTGAGACAGTCCCTGTTCCCATTACCCATTTGGACACTGAGCTGCCATGGGCTACATCTGTGCAGGGGTTATAGGTTTTCTCCATGCATGGTCCTTCGTTGGAGTATCAGTCTCAGAAAAGATCCCTGGGCCTAGATTTCTTGGTTCTGTTGCTCTTCTTGTGGAGCTCCTTTCTGCTCCAGGTCTTTCTATCTCCCCCTTCTTTCATAAGGTTCCCTGTGCTCTGCACAAAGTTTGGTTATGAGTCTCAGCATATGCATCGATACCCTACAGGATAGAGTCTTTCAGAGGCCCTCTGTGGTAGGCTCCTTTCCTGTTCCCTGTTTTCTCCCTCTTCTAATACCTGTCCCTTTTACCTTTCTGAGTGAAGATTGATCATCTTATCCAGGGTCCTCCTCCTTGATTAGCTTCTTTGGGTGTACAGATTTTAGTATGTTTATCCTATATTATATCTCTAATAACCACTTATAATTGAGTATATACCATGTGTGTTTTCTGCTTCTGGGATACCTCACTCAGGATGATCTTTTCTAGATCCCACCATTTGCCTGCAAATTTCATTAATTCCTTGTTTTTAAATAGTTGAGTAGTATTCCATTGTGTAAATGCATGACACTTTGTGTATCCATTTCTCAGTTGAAGGACATTTGGGTTGTTTCCAGATTCTGGCTATTACAAACATGGTTGAGCAAATGTCCTTGTTGTGTACTCGAGCATCTTTTAGATATATGCCTAGGAGTGGTATAGCTGGCTCTTGAGGAAGCGCTATTCCTAATTGTTTGAGAAAGCGCCAGATTGATTTCCAAAGTGGTTGTACAAGTTTACATTCCCACCAGCAATGGAGGAGGGTTTCCCTCTCTCCACAGCCTTTCCAGCATGTGTTGTCACTTGAGTTTTTCATCTTGGCCATTCTGATGGGTGTGAGGTGAAATCTCAGGGTTGTTTTGATTTGCATTTCCCTAATGGCTAATGAAACTGAGCATTTTTTTAAGTGTTTCTCTGCCATTCAATGTTCCTCTATTGAGAATTCTCTGTTTGGCTCTGTACCCCATTTTTTCATTTGGATTACTTGATTTGTTCCTTTTTAATTTCTTTAGTTCTTTATATATTCTGGATATTAGCCCTCTGTCAGATTTACGGTTGGTGAAGATCCTTTCCCAGTCTGTAGGCTGTCATTTTGTTCTGAGGACAGAGTCCTTTGCTTTACAGAAGTTTTTCAGTTTCATGAGGTCCCATTTATTGATTGTTGCTCTTAGAGCCTGTGCTGTTGGTGTTCTGTTCAGGAAGTTGTTTCCTGTGCCAATGAGTTCTAGGCTCTTCCCCCCTTTTTCTTCTAATCAATTTAGTGTGTCCAGTTTTATGTTGAGGTCTTTGATCCACTTAGACTTTAGTTTTGTGCAGGGTGATAAGTATGGATCATTTGCATTTTTCTACATGTAGATATCCAGTTAGACCAGCACCATTTGTTGAAGATGCTATTTTTTTTTCCATTTTGTGGTTTGGGCATCTTTGTCAAAAATCAGATATCTATAAGTGTGTGAGTTTATTTCTGGGTCTTCTATTCAATTCCATTGATCCACAAGTCTGTTTCTATGCCAGTACCATGCAGTTTTTATTGCTGTTGCTCTATAGTACAGCTTGAGATCAGGGTTGGGAAATCAATCTGGCACATTGAATCTGTAGATTGTTTTTGATAGGATGGCCAATTTCACTATTGATCCATTAGCATGGGAGATCTTTTCACCTTCTGATATCTTCTTCAATTTATTTCTTCAGAGACTTAAAGTTTTGTTTTTTTCAAACAGGTCTTTCACTTGCTTCATTAGAGTCACCCCAAGGTACTTCATGTTATTTGCAGCTATTGTGAAGGGTGTAGTTTCCCTAATTTCTTTTCAGCCCTTTTGTCTTTCATATGCTGGAGGGCTATTGAATTTTTTTGAGTTAATTTTATATCCAACTACTTTGCTGAGGGTGTTTATTTGCTGAAGAAGTTCTCTGATTGAATTTTGGGGTCACTCAGGTATACTATCATATCATCTGCAAATAGTGATACTTTTATCCCCTTGATCTCCTTTAATTGTCTTATTGCTCTAGCTTGGACTTCAAGTACTATGTTGAAGAGATATGGAAAGAGTGGGCATCTTTGCATTGTCCTTGATTTCATTGGGATTGATTTAAATTTTTCTCCATTTAGTCTGATGTTGGCTATAGGCTTGCTGTATATTGCCTTTACTATGTTTAGGTACGTGCCTTGTATTCCTGATCTCTCCAAGACTTTAAACATGAATGGGTGTTGGATTTTGTCAAATGCCTTTTCGTCATCTAAGGAGATGATAATGTGGTTTTCTCTTTCAGTTTGTTTATATGGTGGATTACATTGATGGATTTCCATATATTGAATCACCTTTGCATGCCTGGGATGAAGCCTACTTGGTCATGTTGGATAATAGGTTTGATGTGTTCTTGGATTCAGTTTGCAAATATTTTATTCAGTATTTTTGTATCGATGTTCATAAGAGAGATAGGTCTGAAGTTCTCTCTTTTGGTTGGGTCTTTGTGTGGTTTAGATATCAGGGTGACTGTGGCTTCATAGAATGAGTTTGGTAATTTTCCTTCTGTTTCTATTTTGTGGAATAGTTTCAAGAGAAGTGGAGCTCTTTGAAGGTGTGGTAGAAACCTTCTGGCCCTGGGATTTTTTTTGTTTTGTTTTTTTGGAAGGGAGACTTTTGATGACTGCTTCTATTTCCTTGGGGGATATAGAGCTATTTAATTTATTTACCTAATCTTGGTTTAGATTTGGTAATTGGAATCTATCAAGAAAATTGTCCGTTTCATTTAGATTTTCAAATTTTGTTCCATATAAACTTTTGTAGTAAGACCTAAAGATGGTTTGGATTTCCTTAGTGTCTGTTGTTATGTCCCCCCTTTCAGTTCTGATTTTGCTGATTTGGATAGTTTTTATCTGCCTTTTAGTTTGTTTGGCTAAGGGTTCGTCTATCTTGCTAATTTTCTCTAAAAACCAGCTCTTGGTCCCATTGATTCTTTGAATTGTTTTCTTTGTTTCTAATTCATTGATGTTAGTTGTGAGTTTGATTATTTCCAATCCTCTTGTCTTCTTGTGTGTATCGGCTCCCCACCCTTGGGCTTTTAGGTGTGCAGTTCAGTTGCTTCTATGAGATGTCTCAAACTTCTTTCTGGAGACACTTAGTACTATGAACTTTCCTCTTAGCACTGCTTTCATTGTGTCCCATAAGCTTGGGTAAATTGTGCCTTCATTTTCATTGAATTTTAGAAAATCTCTAATTTCATTTTTCATTTCTTTCCTGACCAAGTTGTCACTGAGTAGAGAGTTGTTTATTTTCCATGCATATGTTGGCTTTTTGTTATTTCTGTTGTTGTTGAGGTCTAGTTTTAGGTGTTGGTGATCTGATAGGATACAAGGGATTATTTCAATCTTCTTGTATCTGTTGAGGCTTGCTTTGTGCCTGACTATTTGATAAATTTTTGAGATGGTTCCATGAGGTGCTGAAAAGAATGTATATTCTTTTGAGTTTGGGTGAAAAGTTCTGTAGACATCCGTTTGACTTGGGACCTCTGTAAGGTCATTATTTCCCTATTTAGCTTCTTCTGTCTAGATGATCTGTCCCTTGGTTGGAGTGGGGTGTTGAAGTCTCCCACTATTAAAGTTTTGGGATTGATGTGTATTTTAACCTTTAATAATGTTTCAGTTACAAATGCAGGTGCTCTTGTATTTGAGGCATAGATAGTTCAGGATTGTGACGTCCTCCTAATAGATTTTTCCTTCGATGAGAATGAAGTGCCTCTCCTCATATTTTTGATTAATTTTGGTTGAAACTCTATTTTGTTGGATATTAAGATAGCTACCCCAGCTTGTTTTCTGTGTCTATTTGCTTTAAAAGCATATTCACAGCTCTTTACTCTGGGGTAGTGTTTATCTTTGTTGCAGAGGTATGTTTCTTTGATACAGCAGAATGTTGGATCCTGTTTCTGCAACCATTCTGTTAGCCTGTGTTTTTTTATTGAAGAGTTGAATCCATTGATGTTGATAGATAATAGTGATCAATGAATGTTAGTTCCTTTTATTGTGGAGTTTGTGGTATTACTGTGTTTCAATGCTTGTTTTCTCTTAATTCTTTGTTGTCTAGTTACCTATATCCTGTGTTTTCTTGGGTGTAGATGATATCATTGGATTATAATTTTCCTTCTTGTATCTTCTGAAGGGCTGGGTTGCTGTGTAGATATTCTTTTAGTTTCACCATGAAATATTTTGTTTTCTCCATCTATGTTGACTGAAAGCTTTGCTGGGTGTAGTAGTCTGAGTTGCCATCTGTGGTCTCTTAGAGTCTGAATGACATCTGTCCAGGCCCTTCTGGCTTTCATACTTTCTGTTGAGAAGTCTGGTATGATGCTTATAGGTCTATCTTTATATGTTACTGGGCCTTTTTCCCTTGCTGCTTTTAATATTTTTTTGTTTGTTCTGTAGATTTAGTGTTTTTATTATTATGTGATGTGAGGAGTTTCTTTTCTGGTAGTCTATTTGGTGATTGGGAAAATTTTCTTCTATGATTTTCTTGAAAATATTTTCTGGACCTTGTAGCCTGGAATCTTCTTTTTTGTCTATTCCTATTATTCTTACATTTTGTCTTTTCATGGCATCCTTGATTTCTTGGATTTTTTTTGTGTTTGGAACTTTTCTGATTTTACTTTTTCTTTGAGAGGTATCACTTTCTCTAATTTTATCTTCAGAGTCTGAGATTCTCTCTTCCATCTCTTGTATTTTGCTGGTGATGCTTACCTTTGTGGTTCCTGATCTTTTCTCTAAGTTCTCCAGCTCCAGGGTTTTCTGTTTGTGTTTTCTATTGATTCTAATTCTTTTTTATGCCTCACACCATTTCCTTCATCTATTGATTGTGGATTCCTGTCTTTCCATGATGACCTCTATTTTTTTGTTTGTTTCCTCTCTCTATGCCACTACTTGTGCCTCTACCTGTACCTCTATTTGTTTGGCTGTATTAGCCTAAATTTCTTTGAGAGCTTTGCTCATTTCCTCTTTATGTGCCTGTAATAACTTGATAAGCATAGCTTTAAAATTATTTTCCTGTGTTTCCAATGGGTTAAAATATCTATTGATTTTGAGGGTTGCTGGTGAAGCCATGATGTCCTGATTTTTATTGGATGTGTTCTTATACCAACCTCTAGCCATCTGCTTATCTGAAACCTTTGCTGTTTGTTCCTGGAGTCTGTACTTCAAACTGGGTCTGTCTGTCTCTGGAGTCTTGAGTATTCTTCAGGAGAGGTCCACTGGTTTGAGAGTGGATGTTGGTGTTTCAGCTGTAGATTAGGGAGGAAGTTCGCAGGTGCATTTGGGCAACCGTGGGCATGTGTGTGGCAGTGTGCCTTGAGGGAGAGGGTTCTAGAGCATGTAGATGCCTGGAAGGGTGGAGCTTAAGTGCGGGAGAGGGTGTGAGTGCTGGTGCTGTTCACAGGTGCAATTTTCACGGGCGCTGGTGACCTGAATATCTCAGTGGACTACAGGCCTCTTGTACTGTCCTGGATTTCAGATCTGTCTGGGCTCCAGGAATTGGTTAAATGAATTGAAAGTTGTAGAACAGTCAAAAAGATCCTGTGGTGGCACACTTCATTGGTTAACCCCATGCAACCTAGAATCACCTGGCATCAATGAAGTTTTGCCAAAATTTGGCTGGCTTATGGGCATGTCTGTAGGTGACTGTCTTAATTATATTAAGGATATATATTAAGAATACAAGAAGACCCAGCCCACTGTGGATGACATCATTCCCTGGGCAGGGTGTTTTGTACTATATAAAAGTAGAGAAATGGAGCTAAATACACACAAGAAAACATGTGTGTTCTTATCTTTGTTTTTGACTGTGGATGGAATGTGGCCAGCTGTCTTAATCTCTTGTTGCTGTGACTTCGTCTTGATAATGAACTGTAACCTAGAATTGTGAACCAAAATAAACCTTCTCACCAAAAAAAAAAAAAAAAAAAAAAAAAAGAAGAAGAAGAAGAAGAAGAAGACTTGGGGGAATGGAGGTTTTTTATTTATTTATTAAAAAAAGATTTAATATATTTATTTATTAAGTATACAGTATTCTGCTTGCGTGACAGAAGGTACTAGATCTCATTACAGATGGTTGTGAGCCACCATCTGGTTGCTGGGAGTTGAACTCAGGACCTTTGGAAGGACAGTCAGTGCTGTTAACCTCTGAGCCAGCTCTCCAGCCCAACTTGGGGGAATTGAAACACATACTTTTCTTTATAGTTTAAATGTTATATTCATTTTTGTTTATATGCATGCATATGTAATTTTATATGAACACATAATTGTGATATCATAGGGCTGCCAGAAAGATTAATATCTTGAATACGTAAAAATCTATACCAAGACATAAAGAAAGGATTACTTGAAGTGATTTCCATTGAAATAATCACTGCACACATTGAAATTTTTACTACATACTATATTATTTATTCTTTGAGAATTTCATTCATACATATAATTTATTTATTTCTGTTGTATTCATTCTCCACTACCCCCAACTCTCAGATCCCCTCCAGCCTTTCTCATCATGCCCCTTAACTTCATTTCTTTCTTTTTTTTCCTTTAAATAACCCACTGAGTCCAACTAGTGCTACCCACATCTGAGCAGCATGGGCCCACCCCCTGGAGCATGCTCATTCTACTAGGGTCCACAACTCTAAAGAAAACTAAGCTGCCATTTACAAACTATCAGTTGTCAAGAGTTAGCAATGGAGGCTTATGCGTCCCTCCTCTAGCCATGCTTTTGAATAAGGATTGGCTTCATTGATTTTGTGTAGGTCTTGTGCAGGCAACCATAAGTGCTGTGAGTTTGTGGGTACAGAGTTCTGCTATACCCAGAAGATACTGTTCTCCCGCTTCTCCCTAAACTCTGGCTGCTACAATCTTTCTGTCACCCTTTCACAGTGATTTCTGTGCCTTTGGGGAAAGAGTTTGGTATAGGTAACTGACTCATGGCTAAGAAGCCTGGCGACACTTATTCTCTGCATTTGACTAGTTGTAAGTCTCGGCAGGAACTGTGATTCACTGTAGAAACTTGGTTCTCTGTTGCGAACTGAGGGCTGTGCTGATCTAAGGGTACAGAGACACGCATTTAGAAGACAGTTTGATAGTATGTCCATTTAGCAAAATAATAGTAAGTGCGCCTTTGGGCCTCCGGGTTCCTTAAACTCATGTTCTCAACCAGATTTGCAATACCAGGAGTGAGCTTCCTCTTGTCCAGAAAGCTTCCTCTTGTCTAATCAGAAAGTGGATGGACATTATTTTATCCTTGGGCATACCTGGCCAGACCAGTCATTATTGTAGTTTTCGAGGTTCACCATTCAGTAAAGCTGTTAATGGTTTTTCTCCCCCAACAGCTAGTGAGCAAACAAGTGTGGCAGCAGTCCCCTGCCTCGTTCTGAGTTCTGAGTGATCTCCATTGATAAGAGCACTATACACATTGACTTTTTTTAAATTATGTACTACTTTTTAAAAACTATTTATTCCTTAAGAATACATATGCATACAATTTATTTCTATTATATCTCTGGAAACTTCTAACTAACCACTTGAGGGGAAGTAGCCCTTGTTTGACACTGGGATTTTTATTTGGCAACGTACAACTTCATGATACAGCATATCACTAAAGCTAAATGAAAAAGTCTGGGAACGAAATTACATGTATGAAATGACCTAAGCTATATGTAGATATGCACCTGCATGTTCTCTCCCTTTCTCTCTCACACACATTTATAGAAAAAAGTTAGGAAGTAGCATATCAGAATGGAAATCATATAATGGAAACGTGGCACTTACAGTAAAATTTTATGCGGCTGTAGAGAAAATTGAAGTCGACAAGCAAAGGTGTGAAACTGCAAAGCATTACACTGTGTTGGTATCACTCTGACCCAGAAAGACCCGGAGAAAGTCTTTGCTTAACGTCTTATTGCTGGTATGTGGATGCGGGTATTAGATTATTAGATTTGTGTGTTTAATTTGGAGCAGCTTTAGAAGACAGGAAATCAAAAAGAGGCCATTTTGGGGGCATCTTAAGGGAGGGAAAGTAGTGGAAGATACACACATTTGATATGCTTCTTCCTAGCCTTTTTCTATGAACACACGCATAAACATATGTATATACTATAAAGCATGCGTACATCTAATATAAACATTCATCTAATCAAGATTTTATATACCATATTGTGACTTTTTATCTGCTATTACATATTTTTAAAACTGTGACTTTAATGGCTGTTTTAAGAACATTCATTGAATGACATAATGTTGTTTAACTGCTTTTCTATTTTCTAGCATTTCATATGTATTTGGACTAGAAGGTGGAAATACTTGTGAAGATAGTGATACATATTTTCACATTGCCTGATAAAGTTTATTGTATTTTTATAAAGCAAAAGGCATTTTAATACATAAGAGATAAACATTTTATATTCAAATTCAGTAATTGTCCATGTAAGAAACATAGAGAAATATACTTTCACAGGGAAATTAATTTAAGTATATCAATCACAGTGTTTAGATAATAAAAAATTGGGACCACTCAAAATCCAACACTAGAGAGTGTTTAAGTATTACTTCAGTGTGACTTAATTGTGACAACTACTAAAACTGTTCAATATAAATATTTATGGTACAAAATGTGCTACAATTTTAAGTGGAAACTTGGCATATGAATATCATATTCAGCTTATTGTACTTTTTAGCATATATATTACTACTATTTTTAAAAAGGACTTATGAAAGTTTAAAGTAAAATGCAAATTTTCCTTTATTTCATTTTTCAAATATCTTGAATGATGTCATGTTTAAAATAAAACTTCAATACAATTTTATTATATAATATATGTTAGTTTTTACATTTTGATTAAAAGCGCAGTCAAAACCACAGGGATTTCTTTTCACATTGGTGATTTAGTACTAGCATACATTCTTTTATTTTTTAATGTTTTATTTTTTTATTTTTTTCACTTTTCTTTTTTTCTTTTTATTATTAGTTACATTTTGTTAACTCTGTATCCCAGCTGTATCCCGCTCCCTCATTTCCTCCCAATCCCACCCTCCCTCCCTCATCTCCTCCCTGCCCCTTTCCAAGTCCACTGATTGGGGAGGACCTCCTCCCCTTTCATCTGACCCTGGTTTATCAGGTATCTTCAGGACTGGCTGCAAAGTCCTCCTCTGTGGTCTAGCAGGACTGCTCCTCCCTTGGGGGGTGGGGAGGTCAAAGAGCCAGTCATTGAGTTCCTGTTAGAAATAGTCCTTGTTCCCCACACCATGGGAAACCAATTGGTTATTGAGCTACCACGGGCTATATCCGAGCAGAGGTTCTAGGTTATATCCATACATGGTCCTTGGTGGAGTGTCAGTCTCAGACAAGCCCCTGTGCCCAGATATATTTGGTCCTTGTGGAACATTTATTCTTTTCACGTCATACTAACTCCCCTTCTTTCATATGATTCCCTGTACTCTACCGAAGGTTTGGTTATGAGTCTTAGTATCTGCTTTGATACACTGCTAGGTAGAGTCTTTCAGGTGCCCTCTGCGGTAGGCTCCTGTCATACGTTCAACGCACATCCCATTTGTCTTTCTAAATGAGGATTGATCATCATACCTCATGTCCGCTTTCCTGATTATCTTCTTTAGGTGTATAGATTTCATTATGTTTATCATATCTTGTAGGTCTATATAAGCGAGTATATACCATGTTTGTCTTTCTCCTTCTGGGATACTTCACTCAGAATGATCTTTTCTAGATACCACCATTTGCCTGCAAATTTCATGATTTCGTCCTTTTTGATTGCTGAGTAGTATTCCATTGTGTAAAAGTACCACAATTTCTGTATCCATTCCTCTGTTGATGGACATCTGGGTTGTTTCCAGGTTCTGGCTATTACAAATGAAGCTGCTACAAACATGGTTGAGCAAATGTCCTTGTTGTGCACTTGAGCCAATTTTGGGTATATACCTAGGAGTGGTATAGCTGGGTCTTGAGGAAGCACTATTCCTAATTGTCTGAGAAAGAGCCAGATTGATTTCCAGTGTGGTTGTACCAGTTTACATTCCCACCAGCAATGGAAGAGGGTTCCCCTTTCACCACAACCTCTCCAGCATGTGTGGTCTCTTGAGTTTTTCATCTTGGCCATTTTGATGGGTGTAAGGTGAAATCTCAGGGTCGTTTTGATTTGCATTTTCCTGAAGGCTAAGAAAGTTGAACATTTCTTTAAGTGTTTCTCTGACATTCGATATTCCTCTACAGAGAATTCTCTGTTTAGGTCTCTTCCCCATTTTTTAATTGGATTACTTGGTTTGCTGCTTTTCAGCTTCTTTAGTTCTTTATATATACTGGATATTAGCCCTCTGTCAGATAGAGGGTTGGTGAAGATCCTTTCCCAGTCTGTAGGCTGTCATTTTGTTTTGATGATGGTGTCCTTTGCTTTACAGAAGCTTTTCAGTTTCATGGGGTCCCACTTATTGATTGTTGCTCTTAGAGCCTGTGCTGTTGGTGTTCTGTTCAGGAAGTTGTCTCCTGTGCCAATGAGTTCTAAACAATTCCCTACTTTTTCTTCTAACCGATTTAGAGTATCTGGTTTTATGTTGAGGTCTTTGATCCACTTGGACTTTAGTTTTGTGCAGGGTGATAAATATGGATCTATTTTCATTTTTCTGCATGTAGACATCCAGTTGGACCAGCACCATTTGTTGAAGGTGCTGTCTTTTTTCCATTGAATGGTTTTGGCTTCTTTGTAAAAAATCGAGTATTCATAGGCGTGTGGGTTTATTTCTGGGTCTTCTATTCGGTTCCATTGATCCTCCTTTCTGTTTCTATGCCAATACCATGCAGTTTTTATTACTATTGCTCTGTAGTACAGCTTGAGATCGGGGATGGAGATACCTCCAGATGATCTGTTGTTGTACAGGATCATTTTGGAGATTCTGAGTTTTTTGATTCTCCATATGAAGCTGAAAAGCTTTTTTTCAAGGTCTGTAAAGAACAACTGGGTTGATATTTTGATGGGAATTGCATTGAATCTGTAGATTGCTTTTGGCAGGATCACCATTTTCACAATGTTAATCCTGCCAATCCATGAGCATGGGAGATCTTTCTATCTTCTGATATCTTCTTCAATTTCTTTCTTCAGAGACTTGAAGTTTTTCTCAAAGAGGTCTTTCACTTGCTTGGTTAGAGTCACCCCAAGGTACTTTATGTTATTAGTGGCTATTTTGAAAGGTGTTGTTTCCCTAATTTCTTTCTCAGCCCTTTTGTCTTTGGTATACAGGAGGGCTACTGATTTTTTTGAGTTAATTTTGTGTCCTGCCACTTTGCTGAAGGTGTTTATCAGCTGAAGGAGTTCTCTGGTTGAATTTTTGGGGTCGCTCATGTATACTATCATATCATCTGTGAATAGTGACACTTTGACCTCTTCCTTTCCAATTTGTATCCCCTTGATCTCCTTTATTTGTCTTATTGCTCTGGATAGGACTTCAAGTACTATGTTCAAGAGATATGGAGCTAGCATAAATTCCTTACTAAATGTGGTTTTCCGGTGACATTTCCTCCACCCCTGCCTCTTTTTCCAGATGGTCTACTTTTATATCATATGTATGAAACACATACACATACACATACACACACACACACACACACACACACACACACACACTTTCACACTAGAACAAAACTTGCTATTTGTTGCTGTTTTTGAGTCTGGCCTGTTTTATTTTATTTATTTATTTTTTAAACACTGTGATCACTGTTTTCATCTCATCTCAAAATTTAAGAAGTACAAATGGCACAGGACTTTTGTGACGTTGCCTTGGGCAGGCTGTAAGTTCTGTTGATTTGGATCTCACAGACTCCTCCTGACAGATGCACAGACTTAGGACCAGGAAATCGGACGGGGCTTCTTGCTTTTCCATTTCTCTTCATGTATTAGAAAGCAGTGGCAAGGGAAGCCCAGGCATCTTTTACTGATCTGTGCAGAGGCCTCAGGGCCTGTTTTAGAGGAGAGTGCTAGCTTTACCTTGGGAAAGCATTTTCACTACAAATCTTATCCTCAATTTCCATCAGTTAATAATACTGTGGGCTTTAATTTGTTTTTATTTTTTAAGGCAGGAGAAAAATATTTAATGTGAAATAAAACACATGTTGAGGAGGTTCAGTAAGAGTTTTTGTTTTAAATTGTGAGCATGGGGTGCTTATACTGTTTATGTCTTAAATTGTATATTCAACATGTATATAAATGTACACATTCATATATAATTTTATGCAAATGTGCAAAAGAGATGAGACTTTTGGTGATGATCACTTCTATTTTGCTTCTTCTTTCCCTGAGCTCTCTCATCTATGTTAATTATCTACCCTTAGCCTTAGTAGGAGACCTTTACAGCTTCAGAATGCACCAGGCAGATTAAAACACCCCTTTCCACTCCCACTCCTGGCGGATGTCATGCTTCAAATGCTAGCCTGGACTGGAAGTGGCAACAGACTCTCCATTACTAATGAGAATCTTTGCTAATCACACCCTAGGAAAGTGGTTCCTGCTTGTGTGTGAAGATTCAAAGACCTGCATGCTGTTCATGACAAGTGAGCAGACTTTCATAAAAGCATGCTACTTAGGGTAATCCAGGCAAACAATCCCTGGATCTCAGTCAGAACTGTGTAATAGTGGCTTGCAGGCCACTGCAATAGTCAGAGAATCTGCGCATGCACACTGCGCCGGCTAAAAGCGCACGCGAATAGCGCCAGCGTCACATTCCTTACTTAGGCAAAACTGAAACCACAGTGCATACTCCCAAACCAGTGAACCTCTCTCATCTTCCTGAAAAAACAGTCCAGAAAACAGAAAGAGACGATCATAGCCCGAACTACAATCTCAAGGAACAAACAGTGAGGATTATAAATAACCAGATGGCTAGAGGCAGACGTAAGAACACTCCCAACAAAAATCAGGACATAATGACCTCACCAGCAACCCAACAAAACAATGGACACTTCAATTCACTAGATATACAAGAAAACGACCTCAAAACTATGTTTCTCCAGCTATTAGAGGCCCATAAAGATGAAATGAACAAAGCCCTCAGAGAAATAGCCAAAGAAATTGAGACTAACCAAGAGGAAACAAATTGAGCTCTCAGAGAAATGACCACAAAAATTGAGGCAAACAAATGAGATTATCATGTTTTTTAAAAACCTTGTTTATATTGTGGATTACATTTGTTGGTTTCTGTATGTTGAAACATCCCTGCATCTCTGGGTGGGATAAAGCCTATTTGATCATAGTGGATGATCTATGGAAGCATTTTGGATTTATTTTGGATTCAGTTTGAGAGTATTTTATTGACTATTTTTGCATCAATTTTTTTATGGTTTTGTCAGTTTGGATATTCTGTCTTTTAAACTAGATAAGATTTTATCAATCTTATAGTTTTTCTCAAAGATCCTACTCTTTATTTCATTGATTCTTTGAATTGTTCTTTTTGTTTCTAATTTATTGATTTCATGCCTCGGTTTGATTATTTCCTGCCATCTACTCCTCTTCTACAGCTTTCAGGTGTGCTGTTGAGTTGCTAGAATGAGATCTCAATTTCTTGGGGTTTTTATTTTATTATTTTATTTTATTTTATTTATTTTATTCATTTTATTTTATTTTATTTTATTTTATTTATTTTATTTTTAGACAGGGTTTCCCTGTGCAGCCTTGGCTATCTTGGATTTGCTTTGTAGACCAGGCTGGCCTCAAACTCACAGAGACCTGCCTGCCTCTGCTTTCTGAGTGCTGGATTACAGGTGTGCGCCACCACACCTGGCCCCGATTTCTTCTTGAAGGCACTTAGTATTATCATCTTCCTCATAGCACTGCTTTCACTGTGTCCCAATAAGTTTGGGTGTGCTGTACATTCATATTCATTGAATTCTAGGACGTTTTTAATTTTTTTTCAGCCTTGACCCAGTGGTCATTCAGTAGAGTTGTTCAGTTTCCATGAGTTTGTAACTTTTTATTTCTGCTGTTGAAATTCAGCTTTAGTCCATGGTCTACTTATAAGTTTAGAAAATAGTATTTTATTGATTTATTTAAACTCTGAATACTTAATCTTTCTTTCTTTTTGTGTGTGACAGCATTGTACTTACTCTTCCAAGGAACATGTAACTTTTGGATGATTTATTTTGTGAACCTATTAAGCACTGGGAACAGTGGCTTTGCAGATCACAGGATGTTACTCAAGAAAATGGAATGGCAGATGCTTACATTGTACCTTCATTCTGACACAGAAGTAGCTCTTTGTTCCTCCCAGAGCCTCTTCAAGGTAGAAGCAAAAGACACAAAATGAGGCCATTCTTGATTCAGTGTCATGGTGACATAGTCTCTCTCTCTCTCCTTTTGTCCTTTTCTTTATCTCTCCTTTTCCCTTGGTCTTCTTTTTTTTCTGTCTTTTATTACTCTATTAAACGTAGGTCAAACAGAGAGGTTTCTACAAGTTAATAAAAGCATTGATTCTGATCCAAGCAATTCTTTAATTTTAATAGTCTCTTCTAAGGGAGACTTGGACAGAAATTAATTGGTTCTTTTATTCAGTTTACTTTAATCAAGGTAACCAATAAATTACAGTTCAAGAAATGGTTATACATTGCATCTCACTTTAAAACACTCTTAGTTCGAAATAGTGAAGTGTAGATTATGAAATTGGCAATGCAGACAAATTCATTTTTTTCCCACTGACCCAACATTTGGCCCTATAATTTGCACAGTTCTTGAAGTTGTATGTTTTCAGGGAGACACTGCCTCTCAACTAACAGTAAAAGCAGCAATGCTTTAGATAATGTGCATTCTTTACTTGATGTAACTAAATCATAGAGAAGGTGCATTTATTCTGACTTCAGGTTTAGCAAGGAAGCTGGGAAATTCAGAAGATGCATGCAGAAAGGATTTGACAGGGAACTAGTCTGAGGATTGCAAGGATGGTGTTTGGGAGCTTCTGGGTGAAAATGTGTGATCAGCGTGGGAGAGCCGTGTTCAACATCCGCTACCACCTCCACTCAAACTCTTACTTCCTAGTTTCTTTCTAAGACTTACACCAAAAGTGTATATTTTTAGACTCATTAAGTACTTGGGAAACAATATTTGTTTGCTTCTGGAAACAGTGAACAGCAGCTTGACTGTTCTGTATGGAGAATGATCTGTGATAGTTGCATGTTTTGAATGAGTTTGCTAACTAAAGAGTATTTTAGTTACTTTCTTGTTATGATAAAATACATCAACAAAAGCAACTTAATCGAGAAAAGGCTTATTACGGCTTATAGTTTCAGAGGGAAATGAGGCAACAGTCAAGGAAGGTACAAGGAAGGTAGGAGAGGAGGCTGGCTGGCATCTGTACTCAGGAAGTGAATAGAAAGTGGAGCTAGCCTATAAAATCCCAAGGTACTTGCAGCAACTCATTTTCTTCAGCAAGGCTCTTTTTTGTAGAGTTCCACAACCTATGCAAACAGTGTTGCTAGCTGTAGATCAAGTGTTCACACATGTGTGCTATGGTGGCCAGTTCACATTCAAACCACAACAGCCAGCAAAATGAAAAGAAGAGCCAGCAAGTATTGCATAGGTAGAAAGAGTAGATGCATAACTATTTCAGGATCTGGGAGGAATGTCTTGGGACACATGCTGAGTTTGTCAGGCTCAAAGTTTCTTATGGAGAGCTTTCCAGGCCGTGTCCATACTCTGCACAGTGAGCTTCTGCCTCCTGTTCCCATGCAGGCATTGCTTTTATAAGGAGGTGAGACTTATTTTAGCTCACTACTTTAGAGATTTCAGCATGTTGTCAATTGGGTCCTGTTGCTCTGGATTTGTGCTGCGGCAGTGCATCATGACAGGTACATACTGGAGCACCCTTCTGACTCTATGATGATCTGGATACACAAATAGAAAAAAAAAGGGTAAAGAAAGTAGGAGGATGAGCATGTTCCCAATGACCCAACTTCCTTGCACTCCTGAAGAGTATACCACCTGCAAACAGCCCACTGGCTGCTGACAAACCTTAAACATATGGCTCTTTCAAGTTATAGCAAAACATTTCTAAGCTACACCTAATCTAAAGAGAATCCCATTGGTAGTGTGCATTCACTCAGGCACAGGGAACCTTAGCTGAGGGTGGAAATTGTTGAGCCAGGTGTTTGTGTTATCCTTGTGCGAGTGAGCACACTCAATTGTTTTCACGTGATGCTGACACACACTAAATGGTTTCTCAGTCATTCAGGATGCAAACTGGTTCTGTTGCCTCATTCGTTTCTTCCATTTTTGGCAATAGAAGTAAACCACCAAGCATTTTCTTTTTTTTTTTTTAATTTTATTTTTCTCATTAGTTACATTTTGTTAATTGTGCATCCCAGCTGTATCCCTCATTCCCTCCCCAATCCCACCCTCCCTCCCTCATCTCCTCCCTGCCCCTTTCCAAGTCCACTGATGTGGGGGGGGACCTCCTCCCCATTCATCTGATCCTGTTTTGTCAGGTATCTTCAGGACTGGCTGCAAAGTCCTCCTCTGTGGCCTAACAGTACTGCTTCTCCCTTGGGAGGTGGGGAGGTCAAAGAGCCAGTCATTGAGTTCCTGTTAGAAATAGTCCTTGTTCCCCTTACTATGGGAAACCAATTGATTACTGAGCTATCACAGGTCACATTTGAGCAGAGATTCTAGGTTTTATCCTCTCATGGTCTTTGGTTGAGTGTCCATCTCAGAAAAAACCCTGTGCCCAGATATGTTTGGTCCTTGGTGAGCTCCTATCCTTTCCACATCAAACTCCCCTTCTTTCATATGATTCCCTGAAGCATTTTCATACTACAGGAAAGAGCAGTAACCTTTACAGGAAATGGCTGACCTTTTAGCTGTTTTCAAGGGCACAGTATTGGTTTTATTTTATTTTATTTATTTTTATTTTTTTTATTTGTAAAATACTCTTAGCTCTTAATTATTAACTTTTCTTCCTGTTACAATGTTAGGGGCAAGCCTGACCCAAGACACAGAGTTTTGGAGGTTGCTTGAGCTAAGCATGACAGGGACAACAGAGCCCTCTTCATCCTCAAATTCTGCATTCATTGGCCACCAACAGCAAATGAAAACTTACTAGTATAATTATCTTACTGAGACTTTAGTCACATGGATAGAGACAGAGAGCTAAGCACAGCTGTAAGAGCCAGACTCCTGAGAGGACCATAAGGAAGTAAGCCCCGAGGATTTCACACAATCCAGTTTGAGGGAGAAAATGAACTTTTATCAGGGCTAACGAAAGTGTTTGGATAAGATGAAAATCATGAGAGACAATGAAGAAGAGGAGGATATGGGCTTCCCAATGGGTGCTAAAACTGTAGCACAAACAAACCTTAAAGTCTTTCCTACATTACCCTTTTAGAAACAATATAACACCTTGATTATATAAATTAGGTAGAATTATCTGTTACTCAAAACAGAACCATCCTGTTAGTAGAATTATTATTATAGCGTGTCATTTATGTTTTAAGTGTATAACTGTTAAATGTTTGCCTTAAAGAGTCAAATAAGGAAATCAAAATTATTCAACAGCCCACTGTCCTAGTTGTATTTTATGTATAAGAGAGATATTGAGACATTTGCTATAGAATTTCTGTAAAAGATTATTTAAACTTTAAAAAGTATAAAAAATTACCTCGTCTAGCATCATGTTTAGCTCTACTTCCAACTCAAATGGCCACAGTTTTAATGATAATGCACACATAGTTTTTAAATAATAATGTACAATAAATTTAGTCTGAAATAAACTCAAGTTTTCTCTTTGCAAAAGCAAATTTCATTTTAGAATTATTTATAATTGCTCAGAGACTTGGTGGTACTTAAATAGTGGAGAACAGTTTCTCCCAAACTCATACATAATCACGTTTTCTTATGCTTTTGTAATAACTCAGTGTTTTAAGCTTCAGGCATAAAAATATTTTGCCCCCACTCCTTCGGTGAGGAAAGAAAAGACCTTGTGTTTTAAGGGTAGCAGTGCAGTTACGGACCATTTGAAAATTAGAAGGCCTTCAGTCTTGCCATATGTGGCTGGAAGAACACACTGCAGAGAAGTTTAGACTATTACTTCTTTTCATGAAAAGCCATTGCTCTTGTCTTTTTGCATTTTCACCTCCAAGCAGTGTTGGGATCTGAGCCTGTATGGATTTTTCCCTCTGACAACTCTTGTTAACTTTAAAAATTCTGCTCCTTGTTTACTGAAAAACTGTGACTTGTACTCATGGAACCTTGCCCTTGCAACACATGTATGTTCTTGTGTGAGCCTCGGAGATTTTCTGAAAAAGAGGAAAAATTGATAGAGAGCAGTTGACCTGCCTGCATTCTGCTTTCCCCAGTCTGTAAACACCTGCTGACAAAGCATGTCTCTCTGCGGAAATGGAGGAGAGTGGCCTCAGGATGTTGTAAGTTAGCCACGCAGTTCTCGCATAAACTCTAGAGACCAGGGAGATTCACTCACCCCGTTAATCACAAGCAAGGACGTAAGCGGGGTCTTACTGTAGTGAGCCAAGCCTGTAAAGCGTCTAACTGGATGACTCTGTCCGGATTTCAGGGGATCGCCTGTCTGGGTCACGCTCCTAATCATAATGAAAGGCTAATAAAGCCTGACAAAGGAACTTTTAAGCCAAGATGGGGTATATTTATAAGTAACGCTCCGTGGACATGAGAACATGTGAGGAAGTCTTAGAGAGCAGTAGAGATAAAACCAGTTGGTGATATAGGTTGTTGAGACAAGAATTTTCAAGCAGGAAATATGTAAAAAGAGGTTCTGTTAATGCAGATTCTAACCCTGCTTTTGCTGGCTGTTCACGATGACTCCCTTTGTAAACTTTGTATACTTTTCAGGAAAGTGTCCGGGCCCCTGACGGGGTAGCGCCAGCAGCCAGTTTGGGCCACTTCTAACTTTTGCCTCTGGGTTCCCCCTCCATCTTTCCTGGGTGCCACCCCCTGTGGTCACAGAAAGGGGTGTTCGGATATACAGGCTGTGCTGCTGGCTTCTTTACACCCCTGGACAGCAATACCTCAGGACTCCAGAATGGCCGAGGCTAAATCTCCACAACCTGGAGACCTGAGATCAGATCCCTGGAGAAAGTGAGAAGCGGAGGCCACAGAGGAAGCAGCAGCACCTGAGGCATTAGTAACAGCTCCTGCTGACAGGCAAGGAGGCGTGTTCAACTGGAACTCTTCTGTGAGCGCCATCACCATCTTTGTGGCAACAATGTATAAACTAGCTATTTTCCCAAATCAGGTAGCTTTGCATGGTTTGGCGCTGTCAGCCAGGAACCAGGACCGGAAATCTGATCCCTTAGCATAAATTCATAGTTTAGTTAAGGAAAGTTGTTTTGTTTAGCTTGGAATTCAAGTCTGTGTAAACCCCGTAAGGCTTGAGTTAATAGACCCCTTCCCCACTCCTCTCTGTCAAACTGCCAATTTCAGCCTATAATTGTGACAAAGGCAACCTCCAGCCTCTCAGTGTTACCCCTCCCAGATTATGTTAATTTTAGGTGAAAAGTCTGAACAAAAACCCACCAATCCCTAAACTCCCCAAGCTCAGGATTTGAAATCCCACCGACCCTCACTCTGGCAATCTCTGTCCTAGAAAGCTCTGTCCCCTAAAAATTCTCTATAAAGGCGGTGTCTGCTCAATCCTGTGCTGCCTTCTCCTGGGAACAGAGGCAGACGCTCCTGGATTCATCCCTCCTCTCCTGGAGTGGTTCCTTCAATAAATCTTCTTTAAGAGATTTGCTGACTGGTGTGACTCTCTCTCTTTTATTTTTTTATCAGTTACATTTTATTAACTCTGTATCCCAGGCCTGTCCCGCTCCCTCATTCCCTCCCAATCCCACCCTCCCTCCCTCATCTCCACCCTGCCCCTTTCCAAGTCCACTGATGGGGGGGGGGACCTCCTCCCCATTCATCTGACCCTGTTTTATCAGGTATCTTCAGGACTGGCTGCAAAGTCCTCCTCTGTGGCCTAACAGGACTGCTCCTCCCTTGGGGGATGGGGAGGTCAAAGAGCCAGCCATTGAGTTCCTGTTAGAAATAGTCCTTGTTCCCCACACTATGGGAAACCAATTGGTTACTGAGCTACCACGGGCTACATCCGAGCAGAGGTTCTAGGTTATATCCATACATGGTCCTTGGTTGAATGTCAGTCTCAGAAAAGACCCTGTGCCCAAATATATTTGGTCCTTGTGGAGCTCCTATCCTTTCTCCATCAAACTAACTCCCCTTCTTTCATATGATTCCCTGTACTCTGCCAAAGGTTTGGTTATGAGTCTTTATATCTGCTTTGAAAACACTGCTAGTTAGAGTCTTTCAGATGCCTTCAGTAGAATGGTGGGATCTAGAAAAGATCATTCTGAGTGAAATATCCCAGAAGGAGAAAGACACACAGTATATACTCACTTATATAGACCTATAAGATATGATAAACATAATGAAATCTCTACACCTAAAAAAGATAATCAAGAGAGTGGACATGGGGTAAGATGATCAATCCTCGTTTAGAAAGACAGATGGGATGTGCATTGGTGTGACTCTCTCATTGGAAGAAGCCAAGACGCCTAGCTGAGGAGAAGGGAGAAAGAGCAGGGCTTAGGCTCCTGAGCGCCTCAGCTCAGCTGGGATTGGGGAAACCCTCCCTTAGGAGCTCCTCTATAGAGGAGGCCTCCTCAGTGCTGTGTGGTTCCTGGCTTCTGTGACTCAGATTTCCGTTCCGTTGGGACTCTGTCCCACCTCAGAGCTGTATGGTTTCAAGGCTTCAGAGTTGTGGGTTTCCTGGACACCTTTCCACTGGAGCAGGAAGGCCAACATCTCTTGCTTGGAAGTGATATGGCCAAAGACAGTTTGAGTGAGAACAAGGTCACCGGTCTTACTTTGCTTACAACTTTCCGGCGCTGTTACTGTTGGCTCAGGAAACCCGTCAGTGGAGTTCTCATCCCGAGGAATCTGATGTGGCACTGGTGACTGGAGACCTTGAGGAAGGTGTGCTCATAAATACATTTTTTTGACCATGACCATTCAATATAAATGCAAGACAAATATGATTTCCCTAACAGGTTTAACTTCATAGCAATTTCAGAGAGATCAAGAAGGAGAAGGAGAATTGGGTTTGTTGTTGTTGTTGTTTTCTTTTTAATGAGGTTTCAGGTTATTCCAATATTCCCACAGGGTAGATAATTGGAGTCAGGCTTTTTGGGTATCTTACTGGGCTCTTAGACCTATTACCCTTCTCCATTCCAATCCCTTCCAACCCCCTAACACTAAGGTAGGTGAGAAAGAAGGGTAGAGGGGAAAGAGGGCTTATATCTCTTTAGACTACTTCCTGCTGATTAGGGACATCGAATTCCTTGGGGCAAGCCCAGTCTTCATCATCAGGATATCTCCAACCAGCAAACAGCAATCCAACAATCCATCAATTTATTAACAGCAAAATTAGCAGCAGGAACCAGAAGCAGCAGGGACCGGCCGCAGCATGGGTAGCAGCAGGGACCAGCCACCACATGGGCAGCAGCAGCCAGCCGGAGAAGCCACTGCCACAGGTCCACTTTGGGCTCTCACGTTTATACACTCTGAAGAGTCCCCAGAATTCCAAACACACAATACCTGCCACTGGCAAAAATCATGCCCTTGCTAGAACACATGACAAATCAAAGATAGCAGCTGTGGACAATTTGAAGCAGCCCATCTTCCACATGTGGGATTAAAACAAAAACACATAACTGGGCTTTTTAGAATACCAAAATTCTCACTACCTTTTCTCTTTTCTGCTATAAGCCATTAATTGAAACAGAGACCTTTTAAACTAAACACCTTTTAGGTCAGGGGTCAAGGTTTTCAGGAGACCTTTCCTGCTCAGTTCTAATCTTTGTAAGTTTTGGTGCTATCTCTTTATTCCCCATAGGAGCATAAGCAAAACCGTATCTTCAATGCAAAATGATTGTAGGTTTCCATTCTGATGTTACCGCTTCCTTATAGTATATAGACTGATATGATTGCACAGTTCATTTCTTTTTTTTTTACTCTCTCTCTCAACATCAATTTATTAAATTATTAAAAAAAAAGAATGTTAAAAAACACTAGTGAGCATTTGTGAGAATTGGGTAAGCTATAAATATTAAGTACTTAGCAGGGGAACTAGCTTGCCGTTCACATTCAGTTAAGGTTAGACTTTTTTTTCTATAGTTGTTGGCTATTTTTATTTTTTTAACTTTTTTTATTTTTATTAATTACACTTTATTCATTTTGTATCTCCCCATAAGCCCCTCCCTCCTCCCCTCCCAATCCCACCTTTCCTCACCTTCACGCATGCCCCTCCCCAAGTCCACTGATAGGGGAGGTCTTCCTCTTCTTCTTTCTGATCTTAGTCTATCAGTTCTCATCAGAAGTGGCTGCATTGTCATCTTCTGTGGCCTGGTAAGGCTGCTCCCCACTCAGGGGGAGGTGATCAAAGACCAGGCCAATCAGATTATGTCAGAGGCAGTCCCTCTTCCCATTACTAGGTAACCCATTTGGACACTGAACTGCCATGTGCTACATCTGTGCAGGGGTTCTAGGTTATCTCCATGAATAGTCCTTGGTTGGAGTATGAGTCTCTGGGAAGTTCCCTGTGTTCAAATTTTCTTGTTCTGTTGCTTTCTTAATAACCCATTGTCTCTCAGCTGCTGTTGTTTCTTTCTCGTTAACATTAAGTGAATTTAAAGTTAACAAAGCGCTATCTAGTCTGTCCCTGGGAGTGGTTACTCCTCCTTTTTGTTTTATAAGCATTTCTTTTAAAGTGTGATTAGATCTTTCTACAACTGCCTGTCCTGTAGGACTGTGTGGTATACCCCATAATGTGACTTATATGCAAAGAATTGCTTCATCTTACTGCATACATATTCGAGGGTATTATCAGGTTTAATTTGTGTAGACATAATAATTGACATTATTTCCAATAAATGTGTAATTACAAAATGAGTTTTTTTTTTTTTCAGAACTCAAAGCAGTTGTGCATTGAGACCCTGAATATGTATCAATGGTATGGTGTACAAACTTTAGTTTTCCAAATTCTGAAAAATGAAACATATCCATCTACCAGATTTCATTTCTTTTGATACCCTCTAGGGTTAATTCCAATGGATAATGGAGTTTGGTTATGTAGAGAACAAATAGTACATTTTCTTATAATTTCTGTGGCTTGTTGCCAAGTGAAAAAAAATTCAATTTTTTTATTTAAAACTTTACTGTTAACATGATGTTTTTCACAAAAATTTGAGGCTTCTAACATTTCCTATTAATAATTGGTCAATTTTCTCATTTCCTTGTTCCAATGGACCTGGCAAACATGTATGAGACCAAATATGAGTAATATATAATGGAAAGTTTCTATTTTAGATTGAGTGTTGCAAATGCATAAATAACAAAGTTAATTCTAAATTATCAGAAATAAATTCAGAAGTTTCTATATGCACAACTCTTTCTCCATATTGAGGGTCAGTAATTATATTAAGAGATTCAGGAAAATCCAATAATACCCTAAGGATTTCATACAGCTCTGATTTTTGACCTGAAGTATATGGGCTTTGGATTACTTTGCTTATGTTGTCTGACTTATAGCCTGCCATTCCCAACTTATTTGCATCAGTATAGAATGTAGGTGTTTCAGGAGTTGGTGTTCCCTTTTCAAAATGTGGCAGAATAAAATTACTTCTTTTTATAAGTGGATGCTTGCTTTTAAGATATTTGTTATTAATTTCTCTCAAATAGTTACTACAAGCTCTTTGCAAACCTTTATTGATTACCCATTATGATGGAAGCTTGGCATTTGTAGGAGGCCCTGAAGAGTTTAAGTTAGCCTGGATATAGTTAGCCTGAGTATAACTCCATTTTGAAATAAAGAGCCATATTGACTGGGAGCTGAATTCAGGTACCAGGAAATATCACAGAATGTACACCTGGCAGAAAACAAAGTTAACTCTCCTAGCAACACCTTCAGGAAATATCACAGAATAAATACTTCATAGAAAATAGAGACAATCTCCCTGACAATAGTCAATGAGAATAGGTTGGGAATCGGGTGGGAAAACTCTCCCCAATGTTTCAGATGTGGTTTAGAAAAATAGCCATTGTGATTATATGCTTTACCCATTGTGATCATATGTCTTAGGCCACTGTGCCTCAGAGAGGCATATGCCTTGGGTAATTGTGATTCAGAAAAGGTAATCTCGCCCCTCTAACTTTTACCTAATCCTGTAATGTCAAGGCATATGCCCCCTCCCCGTTTGCTGTCATAGAAACATGTGCCCCCCCCCCCCCCCGCTTGCTGCCATGGAAACCCCCTGATCACAGACTTTCCCTTTAAAAACCCTGCTCACTCAGGGCTCAGGGTCCCACTTCTCTACTGCTGAGTCTCTACTGAGACTTGGGTCTCGAGTTTGATCACTCTCATAATAAAGCTCTCTTGCTATTGCATCGAGTCGTCTCCTTGTGGTCTCTGAGGGTCCTATGAACCTGACATTACAGCACTACAATTTTGGCTGGGTCTGTTTTTGACAATCGACATAGTCTTATTGTACCTTTTATGATTAATTCAGAAAACTTTTCTATGTATGTCTCTTTTTACTTTGTTTACATGCTAAGAAAATCTATTTCATAATACTATCTTCCCTTTGCATAATGATCTCAGTAGAAGAATGAGTTGAAGATACCAAAATACAATCAAGTTTAGGATCAATTCAACCCACCCACGCATGGTGCAGTCTGTTCTACCAGAGCTAACTCTTTCTCTCTGCTTTAATTATTAACCATCTTGGACTATTTAAGTCTGAATCTTCTTGTAACATTTGAAATGAATTACTTAACTCATGAATAATTAGTCAATTGTAGGTCATAGCCAATTAATGTCTTCTATTAATTTTTTGAAAATCATTAAGAGTTTGTAACCAATCTCTACAGATCTGTACCTTCTGTGGTTGAAATTTTTGTTGACTTATTTTATAAACTAAATGGTATAATTTTGTCTATATATTTTTTCAGGAGCAATCTGTAACCTTGATAATGGCAAAATTCTTTGTGTTTCCTTAAATGTTTTCTCTATAGTATTTGCACCAGAATCAGCCAACAAAATATCATCCATGTAACAATAAATAATAAATTGAGGAAGCTGCCTACCAATTATTTCTAGAGGTTGTACAAAACATTGACAGGAAGTTGCACTATTTAGCATTCCTTATGGAAAGTGAAGCAGTTTCCAATGCCCTCTTTTTCCTGGACCACTGTTATTGTAAGTAGGCACTGAGAAAGCAAACCTGTCACTGTCATGCTTACGCAAAGGAATTATGAAAGGCAATTTTTAAAATCAATTACTATCAGATGCCATGACTTACATAACATTACATAAAGAATTCCAGACTGTAAAGGAACCATTTGTCGAATCACTCTATTCACCACTCTGCTCTTATTCACTGCTTTTAGATCACTTCTCTTAGATCATCCTCCATTTTCATCATCAGATCTAGGACAGCACTGCCTTCAGTAGCATACATGAGATTCAATACTTAGTTTCAGTTTTTCTGCTTGCTTCTTATCTCCTGGCTGACTAGAGGGAAATGGTTTGTATTTTTCCTCCAGGACCTTAAACTGGCAGGACCCCATTTCATTTCCCAACAGCAAAACATTACCGAGGACATTTCTCTTGGACCTGTACTCATTGGTCCAATGACATCCCTTGCCACAACAGCTGCAAACCCCAGGAAACCTCAGCATTCTTTATGAGAGCCCATTGCTGTCAGAAATGGTTTGTTCATTTCTCCTGTGGAAAGTACCATATTTCTCACAGTTAACGCTCCCGGAACTTTGAGATCTGTCTCAGAAAGTACTGAATTTCTCACAGTTACCAAACCAAGCATTTTGAGAGCTGAGGGTTTTAGTGGCTTGATCATTTTTTTTTTAATGGCTGAATTTACCACAATCAAAGCACCAGGCATTTTGATATTGGGGACTTGTAGCTATAGCTTGTCCTATGATATTAGCAGGATGTACATGAGTGCCAATATTAGCCTTGTCCCTTATTCACTCACTCATCTCTTGGTGCTGCCCACCAGCACCTTTAATGCTGTAATAGCTCTTTTGCTCTCAGTATGCATATTTCAAATGCCAAAGCCTATCAATACCTGTCTTGCATCAGGGTCTGATATGGCTTTGTTTATAGCTAAAATTAATCTTTTCAAGAAATCACGTGTAGGTAGGCTCTTTGGCTACTTCGTTGGGTTCGTATATCTATTACTCTTCTTCACCCCAATCCTTTCCAACACTCCAACACTAGGTTGGTGAGAAAGAGGGTTAGAGGGAAAAGAGGGCATAGATTTCTTTAGAATACTTTCTGTAGATTAGGAATGTCGAGTTCTTTGGGGCAAATTCAATCTTCATCATAAGGATATGTCTAACCAGCAATCCAGCAACCAGCAATCCAGCACTCCAGCAGTCCAGCAATCCAGAAAAAAAAAAAAAAAAAAAAAAGCAAAAGCAGCAGCAGGGACCAGAAATAGCAGGGACCAGCAGCAGCAAGAGCAGCCACCACAACAGGTCCTCTGAGAGTTCCCCTATTTACACCCTTTCAAGATTCCTCAGAATTCCGAATGTACGCTATCTGCAGCTGACAAAAATCATGCTCCTCTTAGTGAGATGAATCATAGTTAGTGCTGTGGACAGTGTGAAGTAGCCCCATATCCCACACCTGGGATTAAAATAAAAACATATTCACATAACATAAGTGGGTTTTTAAAGAAACCAAAATTCTTACTACAGGTAATGTGTCAGGAGACCAAAAGCCCTGGAGTCTGGCTTTATGGACAGAGATACAGGTATCAGGATGGTTCTGCCATGGTGGAAGCAAAGCTGGGTCTCTAGAGTTGGTTTATTTTAATCCTCCCCTTCTCCATCACAGCAGGAATCAATAAATGATTGTAAAATTAATAAAACCATCTGACAAATCTTCCACTGATTTTTAAATAATACTATATGTGCCCAGGAATGACTGCTATGGAATGTTCTAGGGGTAAGATAATGTCAAGGATGAAATCACGTGGAGTTTAGGAGACGTTATGTTTTGTTTTGAGAATTATAAAAATTTACTAAAGGCTATGGAAAAGGCTTTGTGGGTCAGCACCTGCTGACATAAATACATGATGGAAAAAGAGCTAAAGATGTTTAAATTATGGAGACTTGACAAGAGTGTGTGCTAATAAATGTGAAACAGAAAAAAAAAACTCAAATAGCTGCAGAGAAAAAAATGAACAATTTTCTATGGATGTTGCTAGTGGCTTTAAATTCTTCAATAAGGCACTTGAAAGCAAAGTTCCCAGTCAATAAATGGAAAACACATTTTCCTTACCATCCTCTTCTATATGTACTTTTCCATTGTCAATCTGTTTAAACCTTTGTATTCCTAAATTTATAGAAACTGCTAATCTTATTTGTTTACTTATTTGTTTATTTATTTATTTTTGGTTTTATGAAACAGGATTTCTTTGTAGTTTTGGCTGGCCTCGAACTCATAAAGATCTACCTACCTCTGCTTTCCAAGTGCTGGGATTAAAGGTGTGCTCCACCACCACAGGGCTTGCTAATTTTATTTTAAATTAAGAAACAAAGCCATCTCAAAGAAAATGGTGATTGATAGAGTACAGTTTCAGAAATGCTTCAGAGGTTTGCCTCTAGAGTAACTTCAGTGGAAGCTTCAGATTTCAGAAAGCAACTTTCTTTAAATTCTGTTAGGGGCTACTGGTATCTTCACCAATGAGCTCTCAAACTACAACTTTCCTTGGCAGTCAGGAGTAGAGGGCCACTGTCCAGACCAACTCCTCACCAAGTGTTGTCTTTTCTAAAACCCAAGCTTGTGGTTGTGTTAGGCCCAACAAGAGCCTAAATATAAGAAGGTATGAAGAGAACTCAGGAAACTAATCATCCATCAATGCAAAAACGCAAGAGGTTCCTCTTGACCATTGCGCAATGGGGTCACCCCTGCTGGTCAGCTAGGAGTGAGTGGCACCAGGAGACAAAGACCTTAGGTTTTTAAAAGACATAAGGCAGGAATTTCCTGGGGTTGCTATCTTGGTGATTCAGGATTGGATGAGGTATTTAACTTTTAAAATAATTGGTTAGTTCTGGTCACCCTTAGGTCCAGTCAGCCCTGTCGTAAATATCTGATCTTCAAGATGGTTTGGAATTTCCTGCCATCCACAGTTAAAGGTGGGAGGGTGATTAACGCATCCCGTGTCTGTTCTGAGGAGTGGGGGTTACAGGCTTTGGATCAAAGGTCAGGAGAAGGATTGGGGCAATTTGGCCCAGTTTCCAAATTGCCCATCTCACCGGCGCCAGCCGATGATTTTCTCTCCATTTAGTAGAGATCTCTGCTTGTTCTCTTCCTTATCTCTACCCTCACAGATGGCTAATGTCAGGAACTTTTACATTCCTCGGCTCTCTGGAGAAGCACTAAGAGGCTTTAATTAACATGGGCCTAAAACTTGAAAATATAAGTTATAAGGCAATTAAAAGAAACATAGGTTACAAAGTTAATCTGATTCTTTCAGTTGCCATGTTCGTCATTTGAAAGAAGCAATACCATCTTGCATTATTGAAGCTCTCTGTAACCGAGTCTTCATGATTTCCTGCATTTAGCACATATAGAATCTCAAACCTAATCTAGAGAAATATTGTAGACAGGAAAAGCATTAAAAAGGAAAATATGATCACTGCTGTAGTTGCTTCAAGGTCCGAGTAACATTTCAGTTAAACAAGAAACATCACTCTAGGAAGTTGTTGGAATTCTTTTTAAAATTTGGATGGAAGAAGATAGTTATGATGTAAAGTAAGGGCCTGTTATTCGGAAAACGGTCAAATTAATAAAGTACAACTAAGTTCCCGACAAACACTACCCTTATTATCACCAACATGCTGGAAGGTCAAAGTGCAGATGGTTAATCCATGAATATTTATAACTGGAGAACATTGTAGCTCATTTAGGTCACAGGTGCTGTCATCAGACAAAGCTGTTTTGGGGTTAACTGAAAATAGAGAAGTTTTTTTTTTTCCAGACTAAACAGCTAAGCAAGAATTCTTAGAAATAGGTACATTGTTCTTCAAGAATTCTTTTTTAACACCTATATTAATTGCATTGTCTTTTCTATGATATATACATTTAAAAGGTTTTACATTTAAATGATATATACATTTAAAAGCATTTAAAAGGTTTATCATCACTTGACTGTTTTTCTAGAAATGAGCTTACCTAAAAAGGAAGAAACTATCTCAATAAAACAACCCCATTAGGGAAAAGCTTTTCCAATATTTGTGAATGTTTTGGATTCCCAATCCTCTTTTCTAGAATTCTTAGAAAAGCATACCGGAGGTTACTCAAGAATACACCAAAACAAGAAAAAAATATATATATATATATTTTTATGTATGTATATATATATATACATATATATGTATGTATATATATGTATATATATATACACACATATATATGTATTTATTTTACTTAGAAAATAAATTATATAAAAAAGTCATTATTCTTTAGTATGCTTTGAGTAGTAACAAATGAAAATTAAGGTTATTTAATGCAAGACTGAAGTCCAAGGCCAGGAAGGGAAGAGGGTTGTCATTTCAGTTGAGTTTGCTGCACAGAGCCATCCACACGAAGGACTCAGCCATGGGAATGAAGTGGCTTTCTCTACAGTCAGTGTTTAGCCTCAGAAGTTTTAACCAAGGTGGTTTCAAAATGTTACAGTCACTTCATTGTGAGCTGGACAAGTCCTCCCAGACTGCCTCCTCCTCCTCTTTCCCATTTTCTTTTGAGAGAGTGTCTCTCCGTGTAGTCCTGGACTTGAACTCTCTAAGTAGACCTCAACCTTAGATATCTGCTTATCTCTAGCTCCCAAGCTCTGTCATTAAAGGCATGCAGCACCATGTAAAACCAG
This sequence comes from Psammomys obesus, assembly GCF_907164565.1. Taxonomy (NCBI): domain Eukaryota; kingdom Metazoa; phylum Chordata; class Mammalia; order Rodentia; family Muridae; genus Psammomys; species Psammomys obesus. The sequence goes on from NW_026587759.1 coordinate 1,493,872, forward strand.
CGCCATTATCCCTTCCACCAGAGCATATACATTGGTGTTGTTGTCTTATCTCTAGACCTGGGTTTATTTCCCATCACCCATGTGGCAGTTCACAACTGTCTGTAACCCCAAATCCAAGGGATCAGGCACCTCCATACTAATGCACATAAATAAAAAATTAAATAAATTTTAAACAAACAAACAAAAAATGGGCAACTGGGGACTACTTAAAACAGGAGAAATGGTCTTCCCCAGGGAAGACCCCTCCAATTAGTTATCCATTACCAAGCGATCTGCTCTGAAATGACACACACAGAGACAATAGACCGAGCAAGCTGTGCTTACGTGTTAATGATTGTGTGTGCCTCTGTGCATGAGTGTGTGTACGTAACTAAAGAAACAGAGGCCATTGATTTGAAGAAACAAATGCAGCTGCGTAGGAATGGCTGTGGGAAACAAAGGGAAGTGGGGGAAATGTTATAATTATATTATAATAAAAACACTATTACAAAATAAAACTGATCTCAGCTTGTTGAGATATGTATTACACCCAGCCAACTCAGCCGCTGGAAAGGCAGCTGTGAAGGTGATTTCCCTGTCAGAGTGTTTTTCACTTCCATTATCTTCATTCACTGCTCTGGAGAAGGGCTCCTTTCTCTCTTTGGTTTGGCTCTAACCGTCCTTTAGAAGTGGTGTCACAGCAGGGCACAGCCTCATCTCACTGTTTAGCTGAGTCCTGTACTGCCTCCTCCTGAAGTGAATCCCATACAGGGATGGACTTGGCTTCCTCTCTGTGTCTCCAGCTCCTCACAGACTACCTGCTGAGGAGGTGATATTGGAAACTGGCCATGGACATTCACAGAAAAAATAAACACCTAAAGATCACTACGCAGTTAGCAACACGTGAGGCATTAGTTGCCTCTGCACTGTCTTTGTGGTCAAGCTAACTCCAGTACCCAGAAACTCCCATCTCTCCGCTCCAGTGGCTGCTTTGGTGGAAATGGCTGGAATCAACCTCAGACTTTGGCCCAGGAATCTGCTCAGTCCCCTTTACTTCCTCTTTTCTGTAGAGGGAAAACAAAACCCAAATATTTTAAGTGAATAAAATGTAGTATAAAGTACTTGGTGTTTAGAAAGAAGTTCAAATGTATTTGACTGAACTTTGTTCCTGTTTTTAAAAGAATGAGTGATTTATTTCTTTTCATTTATCTACCCACCTACTTAAACAAGCATATTTGAATTATATAAAGAATAATAGTGGAAATGAGGTCAATCTATTTAATAATAGTCAATCTATTGTTAATCATGATGAGATGTGATTTACTTTTTAAAGCAATGTTCCTTCTCATAGTCAGTATTGATACTTTAAGATGAAATATATTGTTCCAAAAGTGCCTTCCAGGTCATCTGTGAGTACTCGAAGGATCCCAGACTTCCTCTCTCACTTAATACCACAGGTTTATCTGCTCCTGAACAGAAGGTAAAAATGTATGGTTGTGTTGCCAAAGCCCAGTGCAGAAGAGCAGCTTGGGTTTATTAGTAGTGACTGCATTTTGGAACCCTGCTGAGCTGAACTTGGACACCTTCTCCATCTGCAGTGCATAAGCCCCTTTGGGGGGATGAGTCTGCTGGCACTCCAGGTAGGCAGGGATAAGGCCAAGGTGATTCTGTCACCACAATGAGTCAAAACACTACATTTTATCTTGCTTTCCCAAATAGTTATGTCACCCCAGTGATTAAAAACATAAAGAACATGGTGGTTGTGACCTGCTCGTTCTGTCGACACAACAGGATGAAGAGTTGTTCAAAAGTTCCTAGTGAGCAATGCTGCCATTTGTTAAATCTGGATGACTTCCTCAGGTTTTGAAGCTGTTTTTGGATAGCATAGAAATCCTTCCTGGGAACAGGAAACGAAATTGAGTTTTGGCTGAACCCTTAGATGACAGGTCTCCAGATCATAGTGTGAGCGATGAGATGAGTATTCTGTGGGAGTTCTCAAACAAATATCCAAAACCGAGTCACGTGATTCCAATAGTTTCTCTAAACATGGACCACATGTTGAGAATCTAGGAGAATTTGTGAGGAGGACTTCCTTGGAGACCTGAGGGGAAATAATCATGGCTATGAGAGGCCAAAAGATTAAAAATCAGCAGCTACTATTAAGGCCTGAACTAGGTGGGTGGAGAAGTAATGCCCTGAGGGGAAGGAGCCTTACTGCTTCTTTCCCCACCCACTAAGATACAGTTGCTAGGAAACTGGCCCAAACCCCTAGGGAGGGACACCAGGTCTTTATGGTCTGGGGACCTTCCTATAGCCAATCGATTAAAAATGTAGCATTCTGACCAATAGATGCTTGCCAGGCAGGAATCACCCCTGCCTTGGGCATGCTAGGAGAGACCAGAATCTTTAAATCACCCAACTAACCTGAGCAGGGGGCGCTCAACTCCCACCACTTCAGTGGTGGGGGGTGTGGGCCCAAGCTGCAGCTTGTAATTTACAATAAAAAGAACTTCATGTATTTACAGCGGAGTCTGTTTATTCCTGGCCTTTGGGGTTCGTGAACTGGGCAGAACAGCTAACCCAAAAGAAATGGAAAACTCGTAGAAGATATGCCTCTAAATTAGGAGAATTGAAATGGTATCTGGCTTCTATCTAAAAGAAAAAAATATTCAGCTCAATTACTTGACATGTTCTGATTGAGTCCATGGGGGAAATAAGTCCATTCCACTTCCTAGTGCACCCTTTTTCTTCGATTGTACATTTTCTATTTTTTCTTGTTCAGCTCACTCATTTTTATTATAGATCTGTATAAGAGTGAACACTTTAATCACATAACAGAGTAACCACACACTAGGCTGTCTTGAGATTTCCTCTGCCAATGTAATTCATCCAAAACTGTTTAATTTAGTCTCAGGCAGATTTTTTGGACAAGGTAAAAAAAAAACAGCCACATTATTCATTAAAATATCACAAGAACACCCTCTGGCCACATACTAACATTCTTCCCTTGAAACCTGTTGAGTGTGTGTGTGTGTGGGGGGGGGGGTCCCACAGTTCAGATCTACCTTACCAAGACTGTCTTTCCTGGTCCAAATCGTATGGCCCATTAACCCCACTTATAGTGTTCATCTGCTTTTCTAATCCAAAGTCCCAAAGTCTGCATTCCTCCAAACAAAAGCAGAGTCTGTTCTATCACAGCAATACCGCAGTCCCTGGTACCAACTTCTGTCTTAGTTAGGGTTTTGTTGCTGTGAAGAGACACCATGACCACAGCTGCCAGTCCCATTATGCTGCTTCCATTTGGGGCATCCAAGACACCATTATGCAACGATCCAGAAGAAATGAAGCTTAGCCTGGTGGGTGGGTTATCAGGATCTCAGTCTGGCGGTGAGTACAGGAGAAAATGTCTTCTCCAGGACAGTTTTCAGTAAAACAGCTTTCCTTTATTGGGGAGAATAAGGGCTATGTAAACCTTGGGGAAACGGGGAGGGGTTTCGGGGGTGAGGGTACATCGTTGGCTGGGGCTAAGGTGCTAGGAATGCTTCATTTGCATGAAGAAAAATTCCAGGTGCTAGCTGGATATGTCCTTACAGAGAAAGCAAAGTTTTAGCCTGAAATCTAGGCTATGTGGCTACCTCAGTGGTGGCAGAGGTGGGGCTTCCAAGGCTACATGCACTGGGGCTTGTAGGCCCAGAACAGGGAAGGAGCCGTCTTTACTCCTGATGCTCTCAAAATGAGATTTTTGGGGTTTGGACAGGTCTCGACTTCGCTCTTGCTCTGGACTAGCTCTCCCGGTTGCATGGCTCACCTGCTCCACAAACAGCAGCTCTTATAAAGGAAAACATTTCACTGAGGCGGTTTAGTTCAGGAAACATGGTGGCATATAGGCAGACGGTTCTAGAGAAGGAGCTGAGAGTTCTATATCTTGATCCACAGACAGCAGAAGGAGACTGTGAACCATACCGGGTGTAGCTTGAGCATTTGAAACTTCAAAGCCCGCCCCTACAGTAACACACTTCTCCCAATAAGGCCACACCAACTTTAACAAAGCCATACCTCCTAATAGTGCCATTCTCTATGGGCCTGTGGGGGCCATTTTTATTCAAACCATCAAACTTTCCAAACTGTGTTTTTGGCGTTTTGTTTGTTTGTTTGTTTGTTTGTTTGTTTTGTTTTTAACCATAGCTTTGGAGGTCATACTGGGTGTACAGTATCAGGCAGTATTCCCTTCTGTGAAGCAGGTCTTAACTATAAGTAGTTGGTTCCTCCAGCATCCCTCATGCCACACTTGTACCAGCCAGCACAGCTTGCCTAGCAGGTTGCCATTTGTAATTCATAGGGGTCACAACTAGGTAGGGGCACTGATGCCTTATTAAAATCAATGTCCTGCAAGGTACTTCCTGCCATGATGAGAGCTTGCTACCAGGAAGGAAACTCCCAACTCAGTACCAGTTTTCTTTCTATCTAGTGACCACATTGTGTGGCATTTTGGGGAACAGGATTTTACCATTTTGTTCTAGTGAGCAATCAAGAAGAATGACAATGATCTATGTTGTTTTGTGGGCCTCTGGGGCCTCTTTGACCACCAACTCCTAAGGAAACATCTTGTACCTAGAACAGGTTTTTTGTTTATTTGTTGTTTTTTGTTTGTTTTTTTGCTTGCCCAACAATGGCTTTTAGGACTAGCATTATCAGTCTTTGCAGGATATCTCTTTTCTGAGTATTTCTAACTTATATTTTTAATCAGCTTTTAACTAGTGTGTTTCCATATAGATTTTCTATTCATTTTTCCTTCCTTATTTTGTATTATTTCCTCCCTTATTTTATATTTTGTTTTGTTTTTCAAGATAGGGTTTCTCTGTGTAACCCTGGCTGTCCTGGAACTAGGTCTGTAGATCAGACCTGGCATCAAACTCAGAGATCCACCTGCCTCTGCCTATTGAGTGCTGGGATTAAAGGCCTGTGCCACCACTGCCTGGCAACATATGGATTTTTCATGCTTTCTTTACTTTGGTTATTTCTTCTTTCTTCTCTTCCTTATTTCCCCTGACCCTCATTCCTTCCCTTCTTGACTGTTTCAACTCCCAGTTTCCCCTCTTTTTACTTTCATGATGCAATGTTCTACTAATTCCCTTCCCTACAAACTCTCCCTCAACAAATAGCCCATTTCTAGCTTCCTACCTTTTATTAGTGTACCAAGTTAATCCTTAAAACCAAAAACGTAAACCTAGTATTCATGAATGAAAGAGAACATGTGGTGTTTATCTCTGGAAGACCTCATCCTCTGGCATAAAACATGTTACAGTTATATCTTACAGTCCTACAGGTCAGACAATTGTAGCAGTATCTAGCTGCACTTTAAAGGACATGTTCATAGAACAGATAGAGGATAGGGTATCTCCCAGAAATAGAAATAGATTAGATTATTATTTAATGACTTTAAATTTTTTTAAATGTCAGTGAGACAAGTAGCACAGCTGCTGAAAAGCACTGGCTTTTAGAAAGAACTGCTGAGTTAGAACAGTGTTAATTTCAGAATGGAAATCAGGAAGTGTGTTGTGTTGGTGGGGAGGTTTTGTCTTCATTTTAACAGGAGAAGAAGAGCTATGGAGTCCTTCAAAATTAATAAAGATTAGATTTGTATAGGGGAGAACTCCTAAAAATCTTGATTGCAGACATAAAGGAAGAAACCAAAGAGAACAATAACAAAGATAACATGAATGCTTATCCTTCTACATGGGAACGACTCTGAAAACTGGCTAAGACATGTCTCTGCATAGCCGATAAATCTTGTTGGCTACAGAGTCCTTAGGACTTATCATGCCATCCTTTCATGTGACATGGATAAAAACTTATATTACAGTTTGGTTATAGGGTCCAAATTGACTTATAAAGTTTGATGCCTTTCACCTGCTCAGACAAAGAGCAGAGAATCATCTTTAGCTGATTTGTGCATACTGTATATTCCATACAAGTGTTAATGCAAAAATGTATATTACCTTTAAAAGTTTATATGCTTACAAAACAAAAGGATCCAACACCACAAAAGATAAGACAAGTAGTCCAGGTCATCTAACCTAAAGACTGCCTCAATAGTTGTTCCCTCATAAATCTACACCCAGAACAACTTCAACATGGCCAGCTAAGATGGTACAGCCTGACAGACTGTTTCAGCCAGGACTTCAGTTAAGCCCTACACCATCCCATCTCCTTCTTTCTCTATCTAATGTTAGGGAGAGAGTAGGGAGAAGGGATGAAAAGAAAAAAGGGGGATATAGGAATGATCAGATAAAAAGGTAAATTATTAAATCTACTTCTAAACTAAAGTGCATTCAACAAGCCAATTATTTTACACTGGTGTGGATCTTTGTATATTGATACAAATTTAAGGTTATTTTTGTTGCAACATATATATATATATTTTTCAACTTGTGTTTAAGGTATTGTACTAATGCAACTCATTTAAAAAATGCAATATAAAGTTCTTGATCATTTGAAAGCTGCTATTACAAATTGTTTAGGATAATTAAAACATGTAAGTTAGTAGTCAGTCAATCAAACTTGTGGTTTTGTTAGGGACTAGTTTAGTTAATTACAGAAATAGGCTTTATTTATCCTCCTGTAGATGTTTTGAAAGTTAATCAGATAGTAAATAGCAAAAAACAGGCAATGTTTACCTATTCAGATATACGATAGATAGGTAGATAGATAGATAGATAGATAGATAGATAGATAGATAGATAGATAGAT
>NW_026587759.1:1500610-1558512 GCF_907164565.1 Psammomys obesus
GATAGATAGATAGATAGATAGATAGATAGATAGATAGATAGATAGATGTAGGTAGATAGATAGATATGGATAGACCGAGTCTTTAAAATCCTCAGAGATCTTCTGAACATGGCATTTAAAGAAGTTTTATTTATAAAAGCCTTTTTGACAGTGAAGACATGTCAGCTCCTGGCAGCACTCCCATTTTACTTCAAAGAAGATGATAGGAATTTAAGAACCTCCATATAGAGTTTGCTTCAAATGTGGCAAGCTATCCACTGGGCAAGAAACAGCCTTCCTCAACTACAGACAGATGCTGTCTAAGATATGGATAAACAGGACACAGAAGTTGGCTGCTGAGTTTTGCTAAGACAAGGTAAATAGTCAGTCCTTCATAATTTCCTGCTTCACAAAAATATCTGTCAGACATTCTGGGCCAGAAGGCCAAAGATGATGCCCCAACATTGCAGAGGAATCTTAGGTAACTGTCCAGGCAGCCCACAGTCTCTGTCATTTCTATAGTTTTGGAAGCTACTTGAGCTGCATTTCCTATTTACTCAGGTAATATTTATTTTTCTCTGGTCTCTGATGGAGTGAAAGACTAGATAGTTATAATCCCACAAAGTTTACATTGTTTAGGATTTAAGAAAATGTTTTAAGGTCTAAAAAGATATTTATAGGTTGCTAAATACAAGTTATGATAGAAAATGATTTAAGTACAAAACTTTGGACTCATCAAGATAGTAGAGTACTTTCTCCCAGGTTGCCAAACACAACTAGACTGGACATTGTAAATGTAATTCTTACTTGATAGTTTTTATGATTGTTTTGTTTTAATGTATTTAGTTTATTAACGTAACAGAAAGGGCCTTCGATTGAACTAAAGGTGGGAAATGTTGGAGAATGTTTTTGTGCATTGTGTATTTAAATGCTGTGTTTGTTTGTTGGTTTGTTTGGACCCAGAGATCTAGTTGCAGTCCAGACTTTGGCATTGTAATTATTATGAAGCGTCTTCTATTTTGGTATGCTGTAAGTGTTGTTCTTTATTACCTTCTGATTGGTTAATTAAAGAGCTGAACAGCCAATAGCTAGGCAGGAGAGGATAAGGCAGGGCTTCTGAGCCCAAAAAAGTGGGGTCTCAGGCTGGGGGCCAGATAGAGGAGAGGAGTTGCCACCAGGCAGGAATATCCTGGGAGAAGTTAAGATGGCAGACGATGGGCCACGTGGATGGGAAGTAGGCCAGGCTGGTATTGTTAGGTTAGCTCAGTATCTGCCTAGATATAGTGCCTGAAGCTTTTCATAAAAACAATAGGTCTCCTTGTCATTATTCAAGAGCTAGGGCAGGTATAGAAAAAAAAATCTTACATTTACAATTCTACAGTAGAGTACATGATATGTACAAACTCAATTTATCAGAGTGAGTTTTTATAGAAAACTGCTTTCACCTGCACTATACTTTTGCATTGTGGTCTCTCAGAAAGTTAGGTGTTAGGGTTAAATTCACTAAAAGTCTCATTAATCTAGCTCAAATTAATTCATAGAAAAAGAACACCACTACCTGACAAAGCCAACTCAGGAGAGAAAGGGTTAACTTTAGCTGAGTTCCTGATGGCAGCCACCATGGGGAAAAGTCCTAGGGGAGAAGCTAGAGAGAGCTGCTCACCCTCTACAGTCAGGAGCAGAGCACAGCGAGTCACGCTGGTATGCCCATTGCTCAGCTTTCTCCCTCTTCCTACAATCCAGAACCCAAACAGCAGGAATGGTGCTTCCCACCTTTAGAGCTGTCTTCCCACATCAATAACCCCATCAATGTAATCAGCAGCTTCAGGGGTGTAATCAATAACCCCATCAGTGTAATCAACAGCCCATCAATGTAATCAATAACCCCAGCACACACAGACTTGTGCACCGGATAGATAAGATAGTCAAGAGAATCCCTTATTGTGACTCCCTTTCACATGATTTTAGGTTGAGTCAAGTTGACATTTAAACTAAGCCTCATGCCAGGTACATAGATCTACAAAACAGGGATATAAAACAAACAATGACAGTAACTCATAAAGTAGTTTATTTTAAACAATTCTTTAGTATACCTATAATTTCAGGGTTTATTAAAGATGAATACAACTTAAAAAAAACACCCTGTAAATTTTTTTAAAATTAGGAACATCATTAAAATATAAAACTCCTGTGATTTTACTTACACTTAAAATAGCCTAACACATTGACTTTGGAACAGTTGGAGGATCTCAGCTCACTTCCTGTAGTTTATAGTAATCTTTGTCTTTATTTAATGGGTAAGTCTGCAGTGATGTATCTGACCCTAAAAGTGAAGAGTTTCCTTGAAACTCCTGGCCTCTCTACTCATCTTATATTCAAAATCCTTGTTCTTGTAGTTATAGGTAATTCTGCTCAAAGTCACTCAAGGCAAAGAACTTAGTTCCCACAACTGAGATCTATCAGATACAGTAGGCTAACTCCAGAGGTTCTGAGGGGTAAAGAGAATCTTTAGGAGGCGGGGCCTGATATGAGACAATTACATCATCGGGGTAGTGTTCTGGGGATTGATTATTGTAGCTCACAGGAGGTCTCAGTGAATTCCTGTGAGAGCAACTTCTTACAGCATGTGAAAGCCTGGTGCATGAGTCTCTCAAGCTTTCTGATTCACAGAAAAATGGCTTCTGCACATTTCCACATTGTGATGTCAACTGTTATGAGGCCTTCATCAGTACCAAGCAGACACTAGTGCCATGCTCTTGGAGCCCTACAGGTAGAACCCAAACAAACCTTTTTTCTTCATAAAGTACTCAGCCCCTGGTATTTTTACTCATAACAGACTAAAACAGATGGCCGCTAGCAGCTGCAGCTTTCATCTTAAAAACTTTGCAATCTCAGTGGCAAGAGAGCTCTTCTTCAATATTTATATTAGAGGAGCTGACACTGATGATTGTTGGTTCGGGAGGCACTGTTTGAGTCCACTCCAATCAATCATTGTTTCGGAGATATTCCATACTCCCGATGACAAGGCTGGGGTCATGTCTTTCCTTCCTTGCCAAAAAGAAGAGAAACTGTGACCTGAGTGACTTTTGTCACAATGCACAGGGAGTGCTTCATGTCTCCATCATTGCTAGAGAGTATTGCATGTATGGTCCCTCTTTATTCCCTGTTTTAGTGTTATTAATATTGAATGTTAATTCATGTAATTATTAAGGTGGCGTTTATTATTCCCTACCCCACTACTGTATGAAGACACTGAACCTGTTAGATTTTTGATAAACCTTGAACATTAGGGTGGGGCAGATATTAACCCTATAGCTATCTTATATGGCCAAGTCCTCATAAATATTTGCACATATTTCACGTGGGCTGCTTCTCTCCATTACGCCCATCCTCAGAGCGAGCTCTTCCTGGTCGTGTGTTTCTAGTTCATGCTAATCCATGGCGACCTGTTCCTTTCTTCCTCCTTCCTTCCTCTCTTGCACCTTTCTCTCTCCTCATCATCCTTCTGCAACCCCCAAAGCCTGAGAGCCTTCGCTTTGCTTCCCTCTCTCTTGCCCAGCCCAAAGTCAGGAACTTTATTATCCAATCAGAGATGATTTGGGAGGCAAGGTTCACAAATGCCATTTTGGGTACATTAGTGTTTGATCGTAGAAAAGCAGGAATCTTGGGGACAGGCGATTAACATCTGAATACATAGTATCTCCAGATCAACCACAGTTTCCCTTTTCTTGGTGGAGTTTGTCGGTGTGTGCAGTTGTGCTCTCACATTATTGCCCTTTCTCTTTATTATTTTACCCTAAAACTTGAGTCCTCTAGCTGTGTAACCTGACCCCTAGTTACATGACACACTATAATCTAATAAAAAGTAATAGCACTTATGTCTAGATGAAGCATTCATATTCTGTTAGTCTAAGATGGAGCCTTTTAGCTATGTTTTTGTTGGTTTCCTAGGTGATTGTAACATGTGAGTGGATTAAGATGGTTGTCTTGAGCTAAACTTGATGCTGTAAAGAAACTGCCTTCCATATAGAGGAAGGCAAATTTTAAGTTATCTTCCCTGGAGAATTCCCTTCAGAATTTATTATTATTACTATATTTATAATTTATTCAATTTTTATTTATTATTATAATTGTTTACAATAATATAATTGTAATACTATTGTTTACAATAGTATTGTTTACAATAATTTATTATTATTATTATTTACAATTTATTTACTTTGTATCCCAGTTGTAGCCCTTACCCTCAACCCTTCCCAGTCCTACCTTCCCTCCTTCTTCCTCCCATATCCCTCTTCCCAAGTCAACTGGTAGGGAAAGTCCTCCTCCCCTACTGTCTGACCCTAGCTTACCAGGTTCCATCAGGACTGTCTGGATCCTCCTCTTCTGTGAGCTGGCTAGGTTGCTCTATCAGGGAGAAATGATCAAGGAGCAGGCAACTGAGTTCATGTCAGAGACTGTCTCTTCTCCTCTTGCTAGGCAACCCACATGGAGGCTGAGCTGTCTATGAGTTGCATCTGAGCAGGGGGTCTAGGTCCTCTCTATATATGGTCTTTGGTTGATGCATCAGTTTCTTCAGTCCCCACCCTTGGCCCTGCTTTTTTTTTTTTTTTTTTTTTTTTTTTTTTTTTTGCTGGACTCCTTGTGTGGCTCCTGTCCTCTCGAGGTCCCCTTCTTCCATAATGCTCCCTGTGCTCTGTCCAAAGTTTGGCTGTGAGTCTCTGCATCTGCTTCGATCCCCTGCTGCTTGGAGTCTTTAGAGGACATCTGTGCTAGGCTCCTGTCCTGTTCCCTTTCTTACCACTTCTGGTGTCTATCCTGTTTGCCTTTCTGAATGATAACTAAGCATCTTCTCTAGGGTCCTCCTTGTTGTTTAGCTTCTTTAGGTCTGGAGATGTTAGTATGTTTATCCTATATTATATGGCTAATATCCACTTACAAATGAGTGTATATCATGCACCTCACTCAGGATGATCTTTTCTAGTTCCATCCATTTACCTGCAAATTTCATGATTTCCTTGTTTTTAATAGCTGAGTAGTATTCCACTGTGTAAATGTACCAGATTCTATATCCATTCTTTGGTTGTTTTCAGATTCTGGCTATTACAAATAAAGCTGTTATGAACATATTTGAGCAAATGTCTTTGTTGTATGGTTGTGTATCTTTTGGATATATGCCCAGGAGTGGTGAAGCTGGGTCTTGAGTTAGGGCTATTTCTAGTTTTCTGAGAAAGCACCAGATTGATTTCCAAAGTGGTTGTACAAGTTTACATTCTCACCAGCAATGGAGGAGGGTTACTTTTTCTCCACATCCTCTCCAGCATGTGCTGTCACTTGAGTGTTTGATCTTAGCCATACTGATGGGTGTGAGATGGAATCTCAGAGTCGTTTTGATTTGCATTTCCCTGATGACTAAGGATGTTGAGCATTTTTTAAAGTGTTTCTCCACGATTCGATAAATTCTCTATTTATCTCTGTACCCCCACCTTTTTAAAAAATTGGATTATTTGGTTTGGTGGTGTTTAATTTCTTGAGTTCTTTATATATTCTGGATATTAGTCCTCTGTCAGATATAGGGTTGGTGAAGATCCTTTCACAATATGTACGCTGTTGTTTTGTTCTGATGACAGTGTCTTTTGCTTTACAGAAGCTTTTCAGTTTCATGAGGTCCCATTTATTGATTGTTGATCTTAGAGCCTGTGCTGTTGGTGTTCTGTTCAGGAAGTTGTGTCTTGTGCCAATACATTCAAGGCTCTTCCCCGCTTTTTCTTCTAACAGATTTAGTGTGTATGGTTTTATGTTGAGGTCTTTGATCCACTTGGACTTTAGTTTTGTGCAGGGTGATAAGTATGGATCTATTTGCATTTTTCTACTCGTGGACATCCAGTTAGACCAGCACCATTTGTTGAGGATGCTGTCTTTTTTTCCATTGTATAGTCTTGGCTTTTTAAGACTTTATCATTATTATTATTATTATTATTATTATTATTTATAATTTATTTACTTTTAATTTATGTGCAGCACATCAACTAAAGACCTGCAAGCTTGAGGAATAAGGCACTAATGGTGACATTCCAGCCACTTAGCAGGAAAGAAAACATTTGGAAGAGTCCAGGACCTTACCGCCTCTCACTTCTGAGACAGTATCTGCAGCAGCCCCTCTTACAGCCACTGCATGTGCGTATCCAGGCTGTAGTTAGCCTGGCTAGGGTGAGCTAACACACAGAGTGAGATGTGTGTGTACCTGCACTAAAACCGGCATCTCCTTCACAAGGAAGGCGTCTTTGATGCTATTGTGCTTTTAATACTTATTTTTAAAAAATTTCCTCTATCACAGTATTGAACTGTCATTTATTGGCTCTCAAAACCCAAGCTGTGTATTTTCTGCTGCATGAATCATGATAAACAGCATCTTTAGGAGGCACTCTAGGCCAGTAATTATACTGATGAAACAGAAAGACTGTATTCCAAGTGAGGTTAATTTTAGCAGAAGTCAGACAAAAATGTTGTCAGCTAACAGCAATGTGCTGGCAATACAGTGAGGATCACTGGCGGCGGTGGCTGCTGGAGGGACTAAGCAGTTCTCAGGGTCACTGCAGACGAGCAAGAGGAGACTATCTGGCAGACCCAACCCACTTGAAAGTCTGAAACTGACATATTGACTTGATTATGGAATAACCCTGAAAGAGCACAAATGGAACATGATTATGAGGTAGAAATGTGACCAATAAAGAACACTGGCCATTTAAGCTCCCTCTCTCCCTCTCTCTCTCTATGAGGGGGTGGGGGTGGTCTTAGGGGTTTGAGAATCTTGAAAACCCATGGAACTGAACTGGTTTATAATATTTCTTTCTTTCTTTATGGGATAAACTATTCTATATATAAAACCACTGACTGGTCACAAAGGATTGTTATGAAATATAATGTGGCAAGAGGGGTACCTTTGGCAGGCCCATGCCAAAGTATGGCCCTTAGTAATAATGCCATGTAGCAGAACTGGTGGAAAAGAGGTTTAGTGGGGGAGGGGAGAGGAGTGAGGATCTGGGGAAGGGATGAGACAGCAAGAGAGACATGCAGATAGGCAAACAGAAGAGAGAGCAGAGCCATGAAGGCAGAGAGGGAGAGAGAGCAGGCATCACCAAGGGCGGAGAGAGGTCAGGGATGGCTGGGATCACCACAGGCCCCTGGAACACGTGGCTGAGGTAGCAGATGATGGCAGGCGGCAGTTGCCAGGCACCCCAAGGGCAGGCGGCCAGCAGAATCACCTGAACAGTAACAGGGATTTTGTAGAATTTTAAAAACAGTTTAGATGTCTTTTTAAAAAGTCTATGCTTAAATTTGTTTTGGCAGAAAGAAAATCCTTTAAGAAATCATTTGGGTTTCTTACGGGCAGTATCTCAATTCAGTTTAAAGAAATCTAGGACATGAACACTTAAGCCAGTCTTGGGAGGAAAAAGAGAGTGAAGAGATCTGACACCACAGAGAACTTCGGCATCTGCATTCCAAATTGTTACTTTAAGACATACTTCTATAAAAACCCTAGAGACAGTGTGTGGAGGACTGATAGGCACAATGCTATTATTCATACAATATATTCAGGTAAAAGAGCAAATACCTATTCTAATTTTCCTGTCAAATCTGTGTCTACAGATAACCATACGGCTGGTAAAGAGTGGGTTCTTTGTAGAAGGCACGTTAACAGATGATGAGGGGATGAGGCTGCTGGGGACTCCCAGCTCTACAAGCTGCGTGATTTAGTATATTTACAAACTACATTAGTGCTTCCCAACAGCACGTGAGGAAGGCAGTCAGACAAAGCACATCTCCCGATGGAAGTGTACAGCAACTCCAAACAAGGAGATCTGAATCCAAAAGAGAAATCTATTAATCAAAATGATCAGCCCGCCAAATATTACTATCAATTTACAGAAAATAAAAAAGTCAAGAATATTCTAACTAAAAGACAGCTTGAAAATGTGAATGTTAGCCAGGCTGTGTGAAACCATAAAATAGACAACCTGGTTTCTTCAGTCATGAAACTTCAAAAGCTGAACTACAGTAGTGACCTGATCAAAGATATGAGTCATATTGATTAACTCTAGTTAAATCCCTTGTTTCAATGCCAATTCTGACCAAAGGAACTTAAAAAAAAAAAAGCCAACTATAGCAGTCATCACAGAATATTTAGAATTTGATTAACACTAAAGAAAGAACTACTGTTAGTTTTCAAATAGGAAGATTTATATTTTCGAAACAAAAAATGAAACATTTACAAAGTCCTGGAATGCTTAGAACTTACTTCAGGATCATCTGATGAATGCGGAAAAGCAGGAAGAAGCTGAGAGAGAAAGAAGCTTCTAACCTTACCTTGTCTTCTTTCCTCAAAGCTGGACAAGCTGATAAGAAAGCTTTCTCTTTCTGTAGACTTATACCTCAAACACATGAACCCTTACCCCTGATTTCTTACCCTCCGAGTGGATACACACACACACACACACACACACACACACACACAAGCAACAATAAAACAAAAACAAAAACCCAGACCAATGTTCTCTGAAGGTCCTACTAACTCCAGGAAACGCAGCTATGCTGCCAGTTGTTGAAGTGTGCGTGGGAGAACAATGGTACTGAGTTTGGTGCCCAGCATAATAAAGGAAGAAGAGGTGGCATGAAACAAGAACAAGCCTGGGGGTTGCCCTGACACTTGTGGGGATCCACTCTAAGTCTGGGGACTGTTGTCAGAACTGTGTTGTGTAGTAGTTAGAGTCTGATGTCATAAAAACCCATCTGTCTTCTAAATGTAGCTCCTAGCGTGCCTGAGATGTTTCCTTTACACAGAAAATATGAATGCTTGGCTAGTTCAGAATCAGCAAAAGCCATTAAGCGATTCTACAAAGCAAGCCTTATCTGGGGAACAGAGGCGGCTCCTCAGAAGAGAGTGGCTTTGTACTGACTTAACTCAAGCATTCACTGCTCTTATAGGTTTCTGCTTGCTTGCTGAGTCCAAGAGTATTTCTTTATGCACCAAAGATTTTAGTATTAAAACTAACTTTAGGCTGAAAGCACAGGAACAAACTAATCCATCATGCACCCCCCATACACACACTGGTTGTCTGTACAGACAGTTTGTGCCCTCGAAGGCCCTAGTGCTTGAGGAAGACATGGAATCCCCTCTTACACAGCTTACACAGGAAGCTTTCAAAGGGGCTGAGTGGGGAGCTAGACTTTTGAGAGGTAAGTGTTGGAAGGACCCTGCTGTTTGAGGTTGCAGTCTTCCCAGTCCAGAGAACCCTTCTGAGCTTGGTGTTAAGGTGCTGGACTCCCTCTCTCAGCAGGGCCTCCTGCTCTCTGCCTGACTTCATCTGGAGAATGTGTCTAGACACAGATGTCCCTAACCACATTTGATATATGGCCTTTGACACAGCTCCCTGCTAGCTCTCTCTTCCTTGTGCCTATGTGATAATTAGGTGCTATATTATATATAATTAGGTTCTCTTCATATGATTGGAGTGTGGCTGTTTAATATAAATCAAGCATCCTTGAAGTGTCTAGTTCCAATCATTAATGTACACCTATCCTTGGCGTCCCCCCTCCCCAGGGGTATATAATCTTTGTTCTCTGAAATTAAAGTTGAACTAGCTGCCTGCAGCGGTTCCCAGAGTGTTTGATCTGCTTGTACTCGCTGGCTGTCCCAGCCTTGTGCCTCGTCTAGTGCCTCTCCTAACTTCATGGACTGGTGAGAGCCCCCCAGACAGGAGGAGAACCATAGGTAAGAAGATAAATAGGCTGATATTTAAAATTATGAAAAGGGCAAGAAAATGGTAGTTGGAAGGGCAAGACTAGAGGTGATGAGTTTGTGATGATGAGCTGGCTAGCTGAAGGGCAGAAACGAAGGTAGGGACCAGCTTTCTTGTGGATGAGACCGGGGAATGCACAGAGCCTTGAGCTCAGTAGGGTCCCCTACTTTGGGTAAGCTCTAATGTCCTCAGTTTGGAATTATTTTAAATTTTTTTTTGGACTTTCACACATTAGTGCTTTATATGCAATATTTCCATCCATTCCAATCCCCCCAACTACCTCACAAATTTACAACTTCTTTAATTGCTGTACACACACACACACACACGCACGCACGCACACACACACATGCTATGTTGAGCCCACTCAGTTTTGCCTGTCTGCACGTGTGTTTAGAACTTACCATTTGGGATTGGATAGCCTATGGAGGTCTTGTGCCTGGAGGAAACTGATTCTCACTCTCTGAGCATCCTTTGATTGCTTGCAGCTCTTCATCTAGAGGCTGGCCTTTATGAAATTTTCCTTCACCCACACTGGCATGTTGACCGTGTTGGCCGATGTTATCATTAGTCAGGCCTAGTCTAGGCAACTGTATCATTGAAATGGATAAAGTCTGGAAGACACTATCTTGCAACGTGTCCTGGTCCCCTGGCTCTTGCATCTTTCCTTCTGAAGGAGAACACCTGCATTTTACTTTTGCTTCAATCTTTATAATGCATGTAACCCGTCCTGGGTAAAGGTGTTCCAAGTAAAGAGAACTGCCGATGCCCAGGAGCTTGAGAAAGAGGGTGTATGTGAAGAATTGAAAGACAGCCAAGAAGGAGGAGTAGCTTGGCAAGAGTTGGTGCCAGAGGGACAGAGACTTTAGCACACATGGGAGTTGCTCTCTGAAGTTGCTGTAAGGATTTGACATAAGGCAAATGCTTGCGCAAATTCTCTGGGGAGGGCTTTCTGATAATCACAATGTACCAATGTCAAAGCCTTTGGCCAGGCCAAGGAAAGGTATGAAGCAGTTAGAGGACCACTAGCTGACTGCAGGCTTCCTGTTTTCGCTGTCAGGGAACAGATGACCCTAACAGGGGAGACAAAGGACCAGTGCTGACATGACTCCTGTCCAGGAAAGTACACACACCAATAAAAGGGATCTACAAATGTCTTAGTATTATTCTTTCCATATGAGTGCTTTAATATAATGTCTCAAGTTTCCTGCTCACTCTTGGAAGAAAATCTGGCGTTTTCAGAGAGCATTTACTGTGAAGAGTCGATTTATAAAGCTTGTCAGCTGTTGCTAAGCCATGAATAGGAAATAGCGCCATCAAGTGGTCCGTATCCGAGATCATTTGCGACCCTGAAGATTCTTCCGTTGTGACTTGGGGCAGGATATCCTAGCCCTCCCCTACTGTGTGAAAGGCAGCTAGCTTTTATGTCTCTCGAAGTTTGAAGTTGCCATGTCAGGAATGGAAGTATAGTGGAGATACATTTGAATTTGGGGGGACAGGGAGAATTGCTACCAGTTTTATATCCTACGTAGGAATCTAGGAGAGAAGACACAGAGGTAAGAAGGTCAACTTAGTGTCTATTAAGTGCCTTCAAGACCGCCTAAAATCCGGCGTCTCCCCAGGAAGGACGTTAGGGCACCCTCCTGGGCACCCTGATCTTAGAGAGCAGACACAGGATGGCTGTTGGGGTGGGATTGGTGGAAGCAACTCTGGTGGGTTGTTGGCCTTACCCACCCACCGTATTTACCACATCGCCGTAAGGATATAGTTACCTTTCAGGCACGTGTACAGATTGTTTTCATTAAACTGGATAATGAAAGTGAAACTGCAATTATGGAACATCCACGGTGTACCATTTACTTCACGGTTTTTCTTTTACTTAATGCTCAAATCAGGTAAGTAGTTATCCCTCTTTCTACCTTTGCTATAAGTAAAGCAGGAGAAAGTCTTAGTTCACCACCCACCTAAAGGCTGAGGCCTGAGCCCATGAGAGGGACCCTGGGACTCACACAGCAGTCTCTCCCCACAATGAATACAGTGTGCCTCGTTGAGGGAGGCTCTTGCCGTAGACCTGGACCGGAGCTGAAACACAGTCAACATTGTGTCCTCTTCAGGCTGATTCTCATTGGCCTCATGCTTTCAGGAAGCAGATGGAGCCCGCGCTAGCATTCTGCGGAGCTCAAAAGACACAGTCTCGTGCTGTTTCAGCGGTCTTTTTTCATGACATTTTGTTAGACAGTTCGAAATATTATTAGAACCAGTCACCAAAACCCAAAGACTAGCACAGCTTAAATGGACATGAGTCTCATTGTTATGTTTTAATCAAGCTTGGTTTCTGTGTTTTCAAAAAGTTGTGCTCAGTTCTTCACAATGGGTTTTGCTTTAAATACCAGATGGCTACCAATAATCCAGCCAGATTCTCTCAGGCATAACAGATCTCTTGGCAGTAAAATGGGCATTTAGGGAAGTGTATTAACTCTTTCTCATCATGGGAGTGGTAGCTGATGCTTTCAATATGTTAAGTGTCAAAATGAATCTGTAGAATTTCCCCAGAGTTAATGATCGCCCAAGAGAACTGAAAACTCCCTGAGTACATGAAAAAAAATCTGCCAGTATGGAAGTTGCTGAACAGTTTATTATTCAGGAAACTAAAATGACACATCAAGACATTGGGTTCAAGACATTGGGAAGAAGATGTTAAGCCTCTAAACTGGGCTTAACTTTGATGCTGAGATGAGTGAAAACAACGGGATAGCCACATTGGTATCCTTTCTGCAGGTTGGATGAACATTGTGTTACCTCTGAATTTGTGCGTATGTGTTTCTGCTGCCTAGAAGGACTTTGTACCCATGATGGACTGTGTGTCCATCATGCTCTCATCATGTTGCTCTCGGCTCAGCTGTTGCATCATCAGAAAGCACCTTCTCTGTGGCTGTTACCCACTTGTTCTCTTCCCAGTCTATTCCTTTGACAGCACTTCTCCTGTCATTACATTCCCTTGGGTAGTCTGTGTATTTGCACTCCCCATACACCCCTCTGTGAAAGCAAGATCCAGTCTGTTGCTCTTAATGTCACATCCCAGGCTCCTATCAGGGTGTCCAACCTGTGGTCTGTGGGTCACAGTAGTCCTCGAATAGCTATTCTGGAATGTCTCCCCCCCCTCATTTGTAGATCACTGAGTCATGTCACAATGGCAAAAGTTTAAATAGCTCTGTACCTAGATAGTATTTCCCAAGACTTAGGAAATAAGTACTTGTTTAAAAGAATTAATGACTGAAATCTTTGATATTTGACAATAAGCTAAAGTGTTAACTTTTTTAGTAAAGAAATTTTGTTTTTCCAACTAATCCTCCTAATAACTGCAAACCCACCATCTCCCAAGCAGAAGTTTGACAAGCATATTATAATGCATTCCAACTAGTAACTGTGTGTGTAGGAGTGTGGCTGTGTTCTCCTTTGAAAGAAGACAGTGTCCTGCCACGTGGAGATTTAGGAAGGAAGCTTTGGATCCGTAAAGGTGCTGGCTGATCCTTAGAGTTGCCTAAGAGGGAAAAGTTCGACAGATAGTCCAGAGGCAAGCCTAATCCGCAGAGGCATTGAGAAGCCACCCTGAAGGATTTGACTGAATTAATGACAGCAATAAAAGTAAAAATAGCCTGCAAACACCAGGGCATAGAGAATGATGTTGTGGCTTTTATGAGATCTGAGCCTGAAAATTCTTCATTGTCCAATTATTTCTGAAAGATGTGTGCTGAGTTACATCTTATGCAACTTTAACTAGGTTGTTGGAAATGGAAAAGTAAATCCAGCATTCTGCTATAATTGGAATAAAGTAGACAAAAGTCTGACAATGACAAGTCTTTTGAAAGATTTAGATAAACACTGAATTCTATAGGACTCAGATGGAAAGTGTACTTACCCAGACTTTTAACTGAGCATTAAGAAAGTCAAAGGTCATGCCTACAAGATATGCAGGGGTTAAGAAGCAGTCGAAACTTCCTGAACAGAACACCAACAGCACAGGCTCTAAGAGCAACAATCAATAAATGGGACCTCATGAAACTGAAAAGCTTCTGTAAAGCAAAGGACACCGTCATCAAAACAAAACGACTGCCTACATATTGGGAAAGAATCTTCACCAACCCTTTATCTGACAGAGGACTCATATCCAGTATATATAAAGAACTAAAGAAGCTGAAAAGCAGCAAACCAAGTAATCCAATTAAAAAATGGGGAACAAAGCTAAACAGAGAATTCTCTGTAGAGGAATATCGAATGGCAGAGAAACACTTAAAGAAATGCTCAACCTCATTAGCCATCAGGGAAATGCAAATCAAAATGACCCTGAGATTTCACCTCATACCCATCAGAATGGCCAAGATGAAAAACTCAAGGGACAACACATGCTGGAGAGGTTGTGGAGAAAGGGGAACCCTTCTCCACTGCTTGTGGGAATGTAAACTGGTACAACCACTCTGGAAATCTATCTGGCGCTTTCTCAGACAATTAGGAATAGTGCTTCCTCAAGACCCAGCTATACCACTGCTAGGTATATACCCAAACTTTGCTCAAGTACACAAAAGAGATACTTGTTCAACCATGTTTATAGCAGCTTTATTTGTAATAGCCAGAACTTGGAAACAACCCAGATGTCCATCAACGGAGGAATGGGTACAGAAATTGTGGTATTTTTACACAATGGAATACTACTCAGCAATCAAAAAGGAGGAAATCATGAAATTTGCAGGCAAATGGTGGGATCTAGAAAAGATCATTCTGAGTGAAATATCCCAGAAGGAGAAAGACAAACACGGTATATACTCACTTATATAGACCTATAAGATATGACAAACATAATAAAATCTATACACCTAAAAAAGATAATCAAGAGAGCGGACATGGGGTAAGATGATCAATCCTCGTTTAGAAAGACAGATGGGATGTGCATTGAACGTATGACAGGAGTCTACTGAGCGCATTTGAAAGACTCTAACTAGCAGTGTTTTCAAAGCAAAGACTCATGACCAAACCTTCGGCAGAGTGCAGGGAATCATATGAAAGAAGGGGAGTTAGTATGATGGGGAAAGGATAGGAGCTCCACAAGGACCAAATATATCTGGGCACAGGGTCTTTTCTGAGACTGACATTCAACCAAGGACCATGTATGGATATAACCTAGAACCTCTGCTCAGATGTAGCCTGTGGTAGCTCAGTAACCAATTGGTTTCCCATAGTGAGGGGAACAAGGACTATTTCTAACAGGAACTCAATGACTGGCTCTTTGGCCTCCCCACCCCCCAAGGGAGGAGCAGTCCTGTTAGGCCACAGAGGAGAGCTTTGCAGCCAGTCCTGAAGATACCTGATAAAACAGGATCAGATGAATGGGGAGGAGGTCCCCCCTATCAGTGGACTTGGAAAGGGACAGGGTGGAGATGAGGGAGGGACTGGGAGGGATTGGGAGGGAATGAGGGAGCGGGACAGGCCTGGGATACAGAGTTAATAAAATGTAACTGATGAGGAAAAAAAAAAAAAAAGAAGCAGTCAAAATTGAAGGGAGGGCCAACCAATGACTGGTGCAGCCTGAGACATATGCCATGAGAGGGAGCCCACTCCTGACACTGTTACTAATACTCCACTATACTTTTAGACATTCATCAGAGGGGCTTCATCCAGAGACTGATGAAAATAAATGCATAGACCAACATCCAAACATTAAATGAAGGTTAGGGAATCCTGGGGAGCCCTCAGTCTCAGACCTTCCCAGGGACCTGGGAATGGGGAGCGCTCAACACGTGGCCCCACTGATGAGCTTCCCCAGCCCTGGGGGTGGGATGCAGAGACCTATACTCCAACCAAGGACCATGCGTGGAGAGGACCTAATACCTGCTCAGAGGAAGCCCATAGGCTGCCCAGTTACCAAGTGGGTTCCCTAGTAAGAGGCACAGGGGTTGTCTCTGACATGAACCGAGTGGCTGGCTCTTTAATCACCCCCCATGGGGTACAGCCTTGCCAGGCCACAGAGGAAAATGATGCAGGCAGCCTTGTTGAGACCTGATAGGCTAGGAGTAGGTCCTCCCCTATCAGGGAACTAAGGAAGGGGTGTAGGGGTAGAGGAAGGAGAGTGGGTAGGACTGGAAGGGAACAAGAGAGAGGGCTACAGTGGGGATACAAAGTGAACAAATTGTAATAAATAAAATAATTAATAAAAAAGGAAAAAAGAAGGACAAAGGCCACTAGGTTGCAGAAGGGAGAAAGACCACTGCTCTGATAATGATAAATGCAGACTACCTTTAAGCATTTTCTCATAGATTGGATGATGCTAATAGTGCATAAAATATTAGGAAAGACAGAAAAATCAAAACTTAATTTACCCCAAATTTATCTTATTTTTCCATTTTCTCCTAATAAAAAGAGCTCACATTTTAAGCTAATAAAAGGCTGTTGAACTCCCGGGATTTGACCACTGCACATAAACAAATGCTCATTTATTTGGAAATGTTGTGGGCCTGGTCGTCATTCACCTATCTTTAATCTTCAGTCTGCTTCATTGCGCACCAGTCTTCTCCCGTGCCTTGTTATAAATGCTCTTGAGAAGTTAGGCAGGATCCTTGCTCCATTTCCTGCCACTTAACTGTATCCAACAAAGATCATTACACCACAGGTTCTCTGCTTCTTTGACTCATGGGACTCATCTCCTTTCTGGACAAGCGACCACAGCCTGTCTTCTTGACTGCACACTGTCTGCCTCCTGCAACATTCTGTTGGAGGTGGGTGTATGACTCAAGTTGATCTGGTCAGATCTTACTGTGAAAATTTTCAGGACAAATAGGAGTTACCTTTCTCCTGCTCCTTGGACTTGGAACTCTGAGCATGCTGGAGAAATGTAGCCATGTGAGGAATGAGTTCTCTGAAATAAAGCATCACAGAAGGGCCCTCATCTAGAGAGAGGTCTGAGAACCCTGTCTGAGCACAATCGTCTGACCTACCACTGACCTGAGTGAAGAGCCATGCACCTCTGATGAGACATTTCATTAGCACTCATTTGTGAGGGAAATGAGTAAATTGACAAAGGTAAGAGTGTGTGTACTTTACACTAACTATTCAACTGAAAGCACTGTTCCTGTTTCCACAACTGTATATTCTGTAGGTATACTTGGATAGTAAGTTCTCTGTCCTTTGTTATATTAGATGGTAATTTTTAATGGCTATTTTGGAGTATATCAAGAAATAACAGCTGCCAGAGTACCCAAACCTCAGATGGATTAACCCAATACATTACATGTTCTTCTAGTAGAATCCAAACATTGACATGCTCCTGTGTTCTGTGGGAACCCACACTGGCTCTGATACTGTGGCTCTGAGCTTGCTTAAATCCTGAAATCGATTCCATGTAGGAGTTAATCATAGGAAAAGAAGCCTGCAGTAGGGAGGTTTTTTTATTGGACAGGTCTAGAAGTGGGTATTAATTTCTTCCTATTTCTGTTCTACTGTTAAAACTCACCATGTGGCCAGAAACAGCACGTGAGGCTGGAAATATAGCATAGCTGTGTGCCCAGGAGAAGGGGGACTGGCAACAGATTAGCTGGTCCCACCCACAGTTGGCAAAATTAACTTTCAAGCCTTCTGTTTTAACTCCTTTGTTCCTTGAAAAAAATAGTTCAGAAAATAAAAATAATTTGTAACTTCTTACCTACATTAGCATATCTACTCATTTAAGAATAAAAGCAACCCCTTAATTAGCGCAGAGAACATGACATGCTCAAGGCACCAAAACTATAAAATGGCACATTCCTACTTAAATGAACTGAAGCCAGGAAGACAACCTCTCAAAAACCTATGTAAAATAGATATTGGTCATTCAAGTCTTCCTATTGCTGAACTTGCTTCCTCCATGTTTTTAAGTCCTTCAGTATCTCGGAATGGGATCTTGTTTGGAAATGGGGTCTACATGGGTAACCAAGTTAAAATATGATCATTAGGATGGGCTCTAATACAATGTGACCATGGTCCTTATCAAAAGAGCTAATCTGGACACAGAGGCGGTGGCATGTTGAAAGAAGGTCGAGAAGGACAGAGAGATGGTAAGATGGTGGGGGGACCACAAAATGCCTGAGGCTGCCAGGAGCCGGGAGAGCAGCACACAGCAGAGGCACTCATGGCCTTCAGAAGGAATTAACCCTCTGACACTTTATCTTTCAGGAAGGTGAGACAATACGTTTTGTTGCTTAAGCCACTCAACTGTGCCATTTTGTTACGGCAGCCTTAGGCAAATGACAGAACCAGCATGGCTTTTGTCATATCTCTGACCTGTTTCTGGAATTATTTAGAGGGTTTTAGAAGATTATTCATCTTCAACATTTAATTAACATGTGGTTTGAGTCTTTGGCCATACAGCTTGACCTGTGAGCACTTTCTTGGCTATCTACCTTCCTTCTGGGTGACACCCCTCAGGCAGGCCCACCTTTCATTCCTCCCAGGGTGAGTGGAACAGAACTGTGAGCTGTCTCTACTAACCAGAAAGCAAGGAGGACTGTTCTAATCCTCTGCTTGTTTTTAATTTCTGCACTCCACCAGAATGTCCTTGGCTCTTGAACACACATGATTGCCGAGGGTGTTGGAGCTTCCTTGGGAGCCAGAAGTGCTGCAGGCAGCCAGCAGAAGCGGGAGCTGCTCTGAACGTCCTTCCTCCCTCCCTGTTGGAGTAAAGTGTGGCCGCTGCACACATGTAGTTTCCGACTACATGATAGAAAATGTTTTTCCTTGCATTGACTAAAGTCAATATTTCTAATATTGCATGAGTCACAGTTTTGAAACTGTCTGCCCCAGGAAAGCAGTGCTTTGGCAAGTGCTGTTTGGATTTTCCATTCACTGTGCTTTGATTCATATTGCCTCTTCCACCTTGGGCATCCTTGACTCTTCATTTCATTGTCCAAATCCTTTAAGATCCAACATTTGTTCTTTCCTGAAGCCTTTCCAGGTCAAACATGGCCACAGCCAACCTTCTTGGTGACCCTTAAACTACATCTGTTTCCTGCTTGTCCTTTTTCATTGGCTCATGTCATGTGCACCTCTATAGCCTTATGAGTGTTTTCATGGTTAAACTTAATGAGCAAGGGTGTTAAAGATGTGATGGGTAAAGTCAAAAGAAAGAGAACAAGTGATAACACCACACACACACACACACACACACACACAGAGAGAGAGAGGTGGTGGGGAGGGAGAGGGAACGAGAAGGGAAAAAAGGAGAGGGAGAAGGAGAGGGGAAGGGAGAGGGAGACATTCAGAGAGAGAGAGAGAGAGAGAGAGAGAGAGAGAGAGAGTTGTCAGGGTCTTACTCTGCATTTGTGGCAGTCCTGGAACTCACTATATAGACCATGCTATTCTCCGAGTCACAGAAACCTGCTTGCCTCTGTCTCCTGAATTCTGGGATTAGATGTCCCTGCCATCACACCTGGCACTATTCCAGCATATGGAAACTCCAAATAACTGTGAGATGGCTCAGGAGAATCTTGGGAGGCTGCTCAATGAGAACTGAGTTTCAATCTCCAACACCCACACAAAAGCTGGACTTAGCAACATACACCAGGAACCTCAGTACTGGAGGGAGATGGAGACAGGTAGACCCCTAGACCCTGATGGCCAGCCACGCTAGCCAAATTCAATTAGTGAGGTCCTGGCTGAGTGAAGGGACCTTGTCCCAGCAAATATGGCAGAGAGTAATAGAAGACACCTAGCGGCAAACCCTTGACTACCCACCACATGCACCCTGCAAACACACATGTGAGCGCATGTGCTTGGGCATGTACACAGAAGACCCCCAGACCCCCAAATAAAGAAGTAGTTCAGGTAAGGTAACGGGAGATTCAGGAAGATAGGAATGAAAGGAGACCACTCAGTCATAGCGGAACATCGAAATAAAATCAGAAGTGCAATAAAGTCAAAGTGCTCTATCCATTTTCCCAACTATGGCGTGTTCACTACATCCCTTGCCAGCCTCTCTCCTCTGCTTGAATGTTTTTCTGTTGGCACTGCAATGGGGAATTTCTTTTCGCTTCTCCAAGGTGACTGTAGTGGTCAAGGAGAGTGCGGAGGCTGAAATCAAAGGGTGCCTGGCGCAGGTCCTGCTGGGAAAAGTTTCAACTTTTCCCCACAGAGAGGCACTGCATGCTTCAGGCTTGTGCTCTCATTTCTTGTGTCCTTTAATTCACTCAGGATTTGAAATCAACCGTTGTTTTGAAAACCAGATTCTACTAAAGCATTTTATTCGATAGGAAAAACGGATTTAAAAACTTAGGATAAACCTACTAAAATCTGTACATCTAAAGAAACTAATCAAGAGAGAGGACTCTGACTAAAACGCTCAATCCCCATCCTGAAAGGCAAAGAGGATGGACATCAGAAGAAGAAGAAAACAGGAAACAACCTAGGAACCTGCCACAGAGGGCCTCTGAAAGGCTCTGCCCTGCAGACTATCAAAGCAGACGCTGAGACTTACGGCCAACTGTTGGGCAGAGTGCATGGAATCTTATGAAAGAAGTGGGAAATAGTAAGAGCTGGAGAGGACAGGAACCCCACAGGGAGAGCAACAGAACCAGAAAATTTGAATACAGGGAACTTTCCAGAGACTCATACTCCAACCAAGTACCAGGCATGGAGATAACCTAGAACCCCTGCAGAGATGTAGCACATGACAGTTCGGTGTCCAAGTGGGTTCCATAGTAATGGGAAGAGGGACTGCCTCTGACATAATCTGATTTGCCTGCTCTTTGATCACTTCCCCCTGAGGGGGGAGCAGCCCTACCAGGCCACAGAAGATGACAATGCAGCCACTCCTGATGTGATCTTATAGACTAAGATCAGAAGGAAGGAGAAGAGGACCTCCCTTATCAGTGGACTTGGGGAGGAGCATGTGTGAAGAAGGGGGAGGGGGAGTGAGATCGGGAGGGGAGGAGGGAGGAGCTTATTGGGGGGATACAAAGTGAATAAAGTGTAATTAATAAAAATAAAAAATAAAAACTTAGCACTTTCCCATTCACCTAGTTCAGTTATAAATCAAATATTTAAAATAACTGGGAGGATGAGAGGGACAGGGGGTGCACAGGGAAGGAGAGGGCACTAGGGTCTGCACAGGGAGGGGAGATGGACAGGGGGTGCACAGGGAGGGAAGAGGGCCAGGGTGTGCACAGGGAGGGAGAGGGCACTAGGGTCTGCACAGGGAGGGGAGAGGGCCAGGGGGTGCACAGGGAGGGGAGAGGGCACTAGGATCTGCACAGGGAGGGGAGAGGGCCAGGGGGTGCACAGGGTGGAAGGCATCTCCTCTTTGGACATGCTGAAGTGATGCTGTGTTTATCTTGCTTACAGAGCGTCAACGTGCACGGGAGCTGCCGAGCCCCTTTTTCTTAAAGACAGACATGGGTGATTAAGTGCTGTGTGGCCTCTGTCTGTATCTTGCTTTCCTCTGAATGCCGACCTTCAGGGCTGCTGACACACATACACAGCAACCTCCTCACTAGATAGCATATCAGAAACTTTGTACAAATACAACTTTAAAAATTGGTTTACCATCTGGTTAAAGTCATTTCTCAGCCTCTACCATTATGACTTTATAATGGAACAGCGTCCACATGCTGTGATTTCTTAATGCGTGAGACTCTCACTGTGATGAGTTTTTGTAGTGCAGTTGCTTGCTTAAAGTATGTTTATTTCATGGGTTAGATGTAACCATATATCTCTTTATAATTCCTATACCCATTTCCATTATTACTAGCAGAGAGTTATTTTGGGCCTTGATATAGGAGTTTAATCTTCTCAACAACTCAGTGGGGCTATGAGTGCTAGCCCCTTTGTAAATGAATAAATTAAGGTTCAAAGAATTACATGCCTAGTCAAAATGTGAACCCAAGCTTGCCTGCATAGCCATCTACCCTCTTCATTCCAACCAGGCTATTTCTGAATTGTGTTTGTTGAGTTATAGGCACATATTACTTTGTAAATGTTTATTGTAAATTTTGAATATTTGTAATAAGCAAGAATGCTTTTGGTGATATCCAACTTTAGTTCAGCACCTAACTTTTCAAACTGCTTTCATATTTGGAATTATCAGACATAAAAAAGGCCCAGAGGGATGGGTGATATATGAATATTTTACACACATATTTTGAAAGAAAGAATATTCAGTTACGTGCATAGGATCATATTGTGAATATGTGGTGAAGCTGAGTCTATGACCTTTGACCATTTAACACTGTGTTAAATTCCTATTACTAGCCTCCAGCGGCATGAGGATGGGGTTGTGCAGACTAGTACAAGACTGGTTCCTTTCCATACTTCAGAGACAGGAAGGTAGGTAATTGTGATCTGTGGGAGGATCTCCAAACTAAAAATAAAGGGACTTTATATTTTGTGCCTTAAAATTTTTCTTCTGACATATTTCTAAAAGTAAAATTCTTCACAATAATCAAATATTGCAAAGCTTTTATACTCATTAAGTAAAAATAGCCAGATGTACTGTAAGTGTACTCAATATATCAATTACAATATGTTTCAAATGGAATTAAAAGCTAAGGAACTGCTAAGGTCTGTAATGGATCCCAGGCAAGTAGGGCTCCTTGCACCCTATTGCTATGGTATGCTCCTAAGCCTACGAGATCAGAGAACTAACTTTCACTCTGGCTTCAAGAATTGAAATGACTGTGTTTATTTCGGGGTCTTGGTTTCAAATGCAAAGTCACCAGCCAGCAGCACTATAATTAAGTCATCAAGAAGTAAGAAAATTGTCTTTAAGAATCCTGTTAGTACAGCTTGTTCTAGCAAGTTGGAAACAAGCAAGAAGAGTTAGCTGTTCAAGGCTAAAGACACAGCACCCTAAGAAGGTAAGCTGAGCAGTCAGGATGCTAGCATGTTCACTAGGCATTTCCTGGGCTCCTCAAACTGAGAGAAGAGCAGATGTGATTTTCAGGTAAAAATATTTTGATAAAAATCAGATAAAATAAAAAAAAATCAGATAAAATTAATAAATACCAACAATGATGTCAAGACACCAATTGAACACTTATGCATAGCTGGGGTTATTTTAAGTATAATGAGTTTTATCCCATTTAATCCTCATTTAGATAACATTATTTTTGTTTTACACACTGAGAACCAGGAACAGAAAAGGAAACTTTCCCAAAGTCCTATAAGATGGCCAATACTTAAACCTTGTAATCTGTATTCATTCTTTCCTTCCTCTCCTTTACATCTCTTCTTTCTCTCCTCCCCCCCTCACACCTTCTCTCTCCATTAATCTTGCTGTTGTTTATTTTTGATGAAGGATATTGCTACATTGCCCAGGCTGACCTTGAATTGAATTTCTTGTGGCTCTTTTTCCTGGAGGGTAAAATTAAAGACAGCACATATGGGTACAGCTGTTTTAGTCTTCTTACTGCCATTACATGCTATCATGCCATTACATTGTATCAGCCTAACTCAAATATTTTTTGTTAGGAAACGTAGGAATGTAGAGAAACGTGCGCCTGTGCGCCTGTGAAGGTTACACGCGGGTTTACAAATCACACCATGAGATCGGTTCCACGTGGGAGGTTTATTAGGGGAAGAGGGTTGCAGAGAGAGAGAGAGAGAGAGAGAGAGAGAGAGGAGAGTAAGAGAGTAAGGAAGAGAGAGAGGGGGAGGGCTCCAGTTCTCTTATAGGATGACCCAGGGCATGCGCAGGTGGTTCCAGGTGGTCTGGGTGTCTTCACAAATGCCTGATAACTGGTCTGTCAGGTCCCTTGGAGCTGCCTGTAGAAGTGCCTGCTTACTGATCCCAACATTCCTCCCTTTTTCTATAATTAAAAATAGGGAGCTTGGGCTGCCTTTTATAAGGTCAGTTAAAGTATATAAATTTAGGCTCATTGGAAGCAGCTCTTGGTTGTCATGCAAGAGGTTGAGAGAGAGAAGAATTATAGCAACAAAATAGTCAGATTGTAAGGTTAAGAGTAAGGGAAGTCTCTGCCCTGGAAAATTTAGGGTAGAGGGTTGTCAATAGAGAGAGTTGCTAGCCATGTAAGGCAGCAGCAGGTAGGGACGGGGGAACGTTGGGAGAACCTGGAGCTGCTTGTCCTGGTCCTGAAGCACACCACTTCAGCCTTTTGTTAACAACAAGTGAATAACGGGCGTAGATTCTCTTCTGGCTACTTCCTGCTGACATTGGGGGCACTGTAGGGAAGTCAAAAGGCTGAAATGTTGGCCAAGTCCAGGAAGAATAGGCTGCTTTGATGCTTTTCCAGGTCTGTGAGAACACCCATGGCTGGGAGGGAAGGTGCAGGTCCAGCTTGTTGGAAGTCTGTGAGGTCAGAGCTGAACACCTGTAGCTGCTTTGGTGCTGTTGTGGCTATAGGAAACATCTGTGTCTGGCAGGACACTGAAACACATATACAGGCAAAAGATAAAGTTGAGTATAGAGAAAATCCTGTAGGTATACATTGAAAGGTTTGGATTGATGAGGCTTGTACATGGGAACCTCTGTCTACCTGGAGGGACCTTTATTTACCCCGTCACTGGCAATATTTAAAGAAGGCTTTGTTTTCCATCTGTCATTGAGGTGAGGTTTGGTTATAGAAGCATGTAAACTTAGAGGCCCTAGTGCCAGCTGGCACTAGGTATAGAAACCTGAAATTCTCTAGCCTGTCTGGAGGGATGGGCATCTGGGCATCTCCCATTGGGGGCAGAGAAGTAGAAGAACCGTGTGAGAGAGGGGACCTGCCCATGAGCAAACAAGCGTGTGATTGAGCCAGAGGGGGAAGGAACCCGTAGAAGGGGTGTACCGCCCAAGGGAGAGTGTGGCCGAAAATGAAAGTCAGCATAGAGGGTCAAACCTAGACAATTAAGGCTATGGCTGGGGGCGGGGGTACCTCTGTCTCAAAAGATAGTGGGAAGTTGCCAGAGCTCTGTGGTCAAGCTTCCCCTACCAAGAGAGGAGTTTATGCTGAGAAAATGGAGTGAACTCACCAATCTAGCCAGTGGTTGTATGCAGTAAACAGTAGTCTGGTAGCCAGGAAAGGAAGTCCCAAAACCAGGGAAAGGGGAGGAGTCCCACCTTTTGAGATAGGCAATAAGTGCAGTACTTATCTGGAGTCTAGTTGTCCTGAGAGGTAGATTTAGGTGGACTTTTTGCAGCTTACAAGAATTACTTTTAAGTTTTAAGAAGGAGATAAAACTTAAGACATGTTAGTGTCACAATTGTACTGTGCATTGAGAAGGCAGTAGACATACATATGTGTTAATGGCATAAGTACTTTTTTAAGGTGAACTATGAAATAAAAGAGAAACTCACTTGATTTTAACCTTTAGTATAAGCATAGACATTATGGAGGCTTACAATCTTGAGCTTAGGACCATAATAGTGGAATAGTGGTATAGTGGAATGTTTTTGTATCAGAGTCAGATTAATAAATTAGAGTTCTACTGATAAAGGTCAAAACTCTGGACAGTCAATACAACAGTAGCATAACAACAGGAAGAAATATTAAGCCTTTTTACCTATTTAAGATACCTTAAATCACCTTAGACCTTGTAACCTTTATAACTTGTATTTACCAACCTTAAAACATTTTTTAGAACCCTCAAGTATTTATAAATTGTATTAACAACCTTAAGACACATTTTTAGACTCTCATACATGTATAACTTACGTTTACCAACCTTAAGGCACTTTTTAAGACTCTCAAATATGTGTAACTTGTATTTTTATAACCGAAACTCCTTTTATCCTTAGACCCTACATAAGCTATATATATATATTTTATCTAGCAATATATTTTAAACTGATTAGTGAGCTAACAGTGGATCTAATTGTCTGTTCTTTAGCTGCAAAGCTACCATTAGCTTAGCATAGCCGTCAAGGTGATCAGAGACCTGAGAAGGATAAGTTATGAGCTAAATAAATATACCAATCTATGTGCCAATAAAAATGACAGAGATGACTAGTTTGTCCATCACCTAGGCAGTGTCCCTGGCTCCTGTGGTCTCATAATGTCATGGGCAGAGATGGTCCAGCTAGGCACAGAAGATGAGACTGTTTCTGTGGAGAAAGAAACGAGAGAATGGCCTCACCTCACCCTTAGCAACGTGAAACATTGACTCCCCAGGTGTCCACAGTTTTGTCCACAGTTTAGGCTGGGCCCTAGCAGTGGGCCAGTTGAGGCAGTATTGCCCAGTAGTTAGCATACCACAATCCAGAGTCGAAGTCATCTGTCATTGTGCCCACATCTTCTTGGAGACCTTGAGGAGCTACTGCCAGGACTTTGGGACTTTCTGTCACAATAAGCTTACACATGTTAAAATGCCATATTCATCAGATCTCTGACAAGCTTGAGGGTTAGCATGTCTGAGTTACTTTGTCTGTCTTAATTATCTGCTCTAAATTGTGTCCTATAAAACAGAATGCTATTTAGACCCATATTTTAAGTAGATTTATAAAGGCAACTTTAGTTACCCACCCTAGGCTTAACCTTAAAAAAACTAAACAAAGACACTAGGTATAGCTCAACATCTTCTTAACCAACTGTAGTTATTAGCATAACTTTAAATCTGCTCTTTTTGAACTAAAATCAAAGCAAACCTTTTAATCAGGTATAGTTATAGAGAAGCTAGCAAATCTTGTTGCTCCTACCACTTGCATTAAAATTGAACAGCAAAGGCTTTGCACTTAGCACTAATTAGGACTGAATATAATTGAGAGACCTAAACAAAGATCGAAGTGAACTATAAGTTTAAGACCAACAATTTAGCAGAACCATATAAACCAGATTTAAAATTAACCAAGTATATTTTAACCTTTTGATAGTAGAGATGTAGCAAATTGACTCAGTTTTAACACAGATAAATACCTCTAGAATTAATAGATCTTAATTTAAAATATTGATAAACAATTTGTATGTAACAACGAACCCCTAAGCAGAACAGTAAAAAGCAATTTAATAGTCTTATATTTTAAACCAACTTAATTTGAACAGATATTTGTAACTTTGAAATTTTATTATTATATAAAATTTATTTTGAAGCGGGATAGTAAAATGTAACCTTGAATTTTTATAAAAATCCATACCAATTTGAAATGAGGCTTATTGTTGGCCTAAAAGACAAGATAAATAGTTAATTATGGTTAAGACTTATAAACGTAAACCCAATGAGAAAATTATAAAGATTATATAAAGCATTTGAAAATATATGAGTGGAGTATAGGAATCAGGAAGAGAGCTTTTAAATAGAAGCCGCTTGGGAAGGGGGCGGAGGGATCGCGCTGGAGAAAGGCACACGGGGGGCGGGGCCTCTTTGCCCAAATTAAAGATGGCGCCGGCCACGTGGAAGCCTCTGATGAAACCAAGGTCCCGCCCATTTCTTCCCAAAGCCAAGATGGCTGCGCCCAGGGATTTTTCGTGGGAATTTTAAATTTTGCAAAACTCCCTACCAAGTTTTGAAAAGTTGATTTCGGCGCTGTGTGTCTCCACGTCTCAGAGCGCTGTCGGCCACCAGGACTGGCGCGACTCAGGCTGTTTACCTTGGTGAAGACCCGGGCCGACCTCCTGTGGCCGAGCCGGGCATGGAGGCAGGAGGAGTGAGGCGGCGGCAGCGGCAGGGTGGAACTTTATCCGCTGGGTCAAAGGCAGAACTCCTTAGATTTAGTTTAATGGTTAGAAGGAATTTAGTAGGAGGACAGGAGGAACAGAGAGTTTTAGAGCGAAGAAGAAAGCTTTAGTATAAGGAACCTCCTTCTCTTTACCAGTTTACTGATAATGGTTAAGAAGATCCCATAAAATACTGGGATTTAACGTGCCGTTAATCGGCCAATTTAGATCCTTACCTAAGAGTATGTAGGCCAGGTTTTATTACAGAGGTGTATGAGTTTGGAAGCTTTTAACTGGGGTTGTAAACCCAAAATCTAGAAGACATCCTAGTGGAGAAGTCGAGGGAATAGATGGTGTCGTATGGGCGTTTCCCATTGGGAGGCGAGAGAGACGTGGCCTTTAATGGTGTCCCAGAAAAAGGCTGGTCTCTGGAGAGTGCGGTCCGGACTGGTCCAATAGCTTGTCAGATTTTGGCCAGGAACCGGGGTACAATGCCCTGTGGCACGGCCAGGAGAACACAGTTTTGCCTAGCTAGGGCTTTCTGCAAGAGCAGGTGGAGAAACCGCGTGTAGAAAGCTCTCCCAGGGGAAACTGAGGCCCTAGTAGATATGAGGTCTAGCAATAGGGATATGCTGACCAAAAGGGAAACTTACCAATGTAGCCGGTGTTAGATGCCTCTGCAGCAAACTGGTAGCAAGAAAATGGAGATCTCAGGCAGATTTGGAGAAAAATAGGTCTCCAGAAGCCCTGGTGTGCTCAGTGAACTCACTGGAGGGGACCTATCCCGGCCAAAATGCACCAATGTTAGGAAACATAGGAATGTAGAGAAACATGCGCCTGTGCGCCTGTGCAGGTTACACTCGGGTTCACAAATCACACCACAAGATCGGTTCCACGTGGGAGGTTTATTAGGGGAAGGGGGAGGGAGGGAGAGATAGAGAGAGAGAGAGAGAGAAATAGAGAGAGGGGGAGGGCTCCAGTTCTCTTATAGGGTGACCCAGGGCATGCGCAGGTAGTTCCAGGTGGTCAGCAGGTGGTCTGGGTGTCTTCACAAATGCCTGATAACTGGTCTGTCAGGTCCCTTGGAGCTGCCTGTAGAAGTGCCTGCTTACTGATCCCAACATTTTTTCCTTTCTGTGGAGTATGAATCTGACTGGCACAGGCCTCACTGAGCAAAAGATCTGGCAAGCTGCATTCTTTTCTGGTGGCTGTGGGAGAGAATCTGTTTCTTTGCTTTGTCTCAATTCTAGAGGCTTTTCTGTTTTGAAGCTTCTCTCAGCCTTAAAGTGAGAGAGACCTTCACTCTTTCCTCTCCTGTTTCTCTCTCTCTCTCTCTCTCTCTCTCTCTCTCTCTCTCTCATACTGTTAAGGATTCTTGAAACTGATTTGTCCTTACATGTGATTCAGGATAACATCTCTGTCCACAACTTTAATGTTTCTGCCAAGTGACATCTTCACACTGTCAAGAAGAAAATGTGGGCATCATATTTTCTTTGAAGAAAAAGTTACGATCACCTTTAAATACGTAAAGGAATGAGAGAAGAAATTGAACAGTGGGAAATAGAAAGTATTTTTGTTACAGTTATCCGCTGCTTTACAAGGACACCTTCAAAACTTAGTTGCTAAAGAAACCAGCATATTATTACATATGACTTTGACACCTAGTCTGCAGGCAGCTGGGCACCTTTGTAGAGTAGTACTCTAAGAGAAGTCATGTTGTATGCACGGTAGTAGGCGGTTAAGAATGAAGGAAGCAGAAGCTGCCCAACTGCCATGTCCAGAACTGGAGCAGCCCCACTTTCTTGTTGTACTAGTTAAAGAAAGCAAGGCAGCCAGTCCAGAGTTAAGGGACAGTCAATACAGCCCGTTTGTGGAAGTAAAGTCTAAAGGACAAGGAACTAATTGTTTTGCTTGAAGTTTTCTTAGTGCACAACGAAGATTCATCTGAAGTTGGAAACTGTATTCATTACCTCGGTAATAAATGAACAAAATCTTAGTGCCTTACAAAAACACTCATTCACCATTTTACAGTTCCAGAGAATAAAAAACTTGGAGTGAACTGTACAGTCTGAAATCATGGTGTCAGCAATGCCATGCTTAATCTAGAGCATCCATGTTATGAATCCATTGCCTTTCCTTCCCATCTCCTACAGCTTGGTGATAAAATCCTAAAATTAAAGATACATGCCACATATTGTCTCATAGGACACAGAGAAATGAAGCTGGTACCTACCTAGAAGTTTCCTCCCTATCGCTAGCTTTTATAGTGCTAGAAGGTACTGTGAATACACCCAGAGGAGAAAAGTAGTCATCAAACGCACCTAGCTGTGAACCTGCAAACTGAAAAATGACTGGCCTCTAAAGACATTTTCATTGAGGCAACAGTGTCACAAACATCGTGAGACTGGCCATCTACTTTCTGATTTGATTTAAGTCCTGCTCCATAAGATTAAATCCATACCTGGCACTATGATCAAGCCAAGAACCTATGGATAGACAGGTCATAGACTATAGGGGCTAACCTGACACTAGTATTTTGCTAAAGGGACATAGTATTAAGCCAACTTCTAATGATTTATCATTATATCCAAAGATAAATGCATCTCTCAACCCTCATCAGAGGAACTTCTATTTGCAGTAGATAGATGGTGGTTAATAACGAGACCACATTTGACCAAGAGCTGAGAATACGAAAGTGAAGACCCCCCACGTGAGACATCTGCGTCACACACCCTCTTCCCAAGGCTCCGGAACTGTTGCAGAGAGGGGGCTGGAAAGGGGGAAGAGCGACAAGTGATGGGGATACAGTGTCTTCTAGACGTAGCTGTTGGACACGGAAACCTGCAGCAGTTAGGATAGCACACAGGGCCCCTGTGCAGTGTCAGGCCACAGCAAAGCCAGGCATGGGGATGGGTGGAAGTCCCACCTCTGAATGAAACGCTATTGACAGCTGTTATCTGCCCTGAGAGGGAGAGTCAGCCTCCTCCAACAGTATAGCCCCTAGTAAGTCTACTGTACTCACATGGAATGACATCTGTCCAAGAATATATGGGCAGCACAAATTGGACATTTTTTTTTTAAAGAAGATACAAGATTGGGCATGAAGAGAATGGGAGGATCTGGGAGGAGCTGGAAGAGAAGGGGTGAATATGGTCAAAATACATTGCATGAAATTTTTGAAGAACAGCAGCAACAACAAAAGAATAATGTCAAGGAAGTGATTGAGGAATCTGGTAAAGAGAGGAAGGATCTGAGGGCACAGGATAAGAGTGAAAGTCAGAGTTCTTGGTGGAGTCCAACAGGAGTACCGAATAAAGAGAAAAGAGATGTGGAAGATCAAAACAGTGCTTTTGCTGACTGACTCCCTGTCATCTTAGTTTCCCCGCCAACCTCTACTGCCCCTCCTTTATGGCCTTTCTCCTTTTCTTCCTTTATAACAAATCCAGATGGCTTAACTTTTCTTTAGAAAAATTCAACATAAGGAAAAATATTTTTAGACAGAAAAAAATTCTTTCCCCTAAATGTGAGCTAATGAACATCTTTGAATAGGCTCTTCTGGTAGTGTGTGTAAATTGTCTGAGTTGTAACATTGATATTTGATATTCTGACAGGAAACCTAAAGGAAAGATCTAATTAATCTAAAAGTAACAGCAATACTGATTTGACAATTAAGGAAAAAGAACAAAATCAGCTGAGAGTAAGCAAGCAGAGAAGTATCCTTTTGTCTTGGTTACTGTTCTGTTGCTGCAAAGAGCTAGTGCAGCCAGGGCAAATCTTAGAAAATTGAAAGCTTGCTTACAGCTTTAGGTGGTTAGTCCATGACCATCAGTGTGGGAAGCAGACAGGCATGTTGCTAAAGCAGTAGCTGAGAGCATTACCTCTTGATCTGCAGGTATAAGAGAGAGAGAGAGATCTTGGGCCTGTTAAGGACTTTGAATCTGAAAACCCAGAGACACACCTCTTTCAACAAGGCCACACCTTCTACCCTTAATCCAAAAGCAACCTACAGATTCAATTGACTTGCTTGGTTAGAGTCACACCAAAGTACTTTATGTCCTTTGTGGCTATTGTAAAGGGTGTTGTTTCCCTAATTTTTTTCTCAGCCTGTTTGTCTTTTGTACACAGGAGGGCTACTGATTTTTTAGTTAATTTTGTATCCAGCCACTTTCCTGAAGGTGTTTATCAGCTGTAGGAGTTCCTTGGTAGAATTTTTGGGGTCACTCATGTATACTATCATATCACCTGCAAATAGTGATAGTTTGACTTCTTCCTTTCCAAACTTTGGACAGAGTGCAGCGAATCTTATGAAAGAAGGGGGAGATGGAAATACCTGGATGGGACAGGAGCTCCACAAGGAGAGCAACAGAACCAAAAAATCTGGACACAGGGGTGTTTTCTGAGACTGATACTCCAACCAAGACCTTTCATGGTGATAACCTAAAAACCCTGCACAGATGTAGCCCATGGCAGCTCAATGTCCAAGTGGGTTCCCTAGTAATGGGAACAGGGACTAGCTCTGACAAGAACTGATTGGTCTGCTCTTTGATCATCTCCCCCTCAGTGGGGTGCAGCCTTACCAGGCCACAGAGGAAGACATTGTAGCCACTCCTGATAAG
The DNA here is from genome assembly GCF_907164565.1 of Psammomys obesus. Classification (NCBI taxonomy): domain Eukaryota; kingdom Metazoa; phylum Chordata; class Mammalia; order Rodentia; family Muridae; genus Psammomys; species Psammomys obesus. The sequence continues at coordinate 1,532,612 of NW_026587759.1, forward strand.
ACCTGATAGATTAGGATCAGATGAAAGGGGAGAAAGACCTCCCCTATCAGTGGACTGGGGGAGGGCATGGGTGGAGAATAGGGAGAGAGGGTGGGATTGGGAGGGGAAGAGAGAGGGAGCTACAGGTGGGATACAAAGTGAATAAACTAATTAATAAAAATAAAAAAGAAACAGTAGGTATTATAGCGAGTTACATTTATTTCTCAGCAATAATGGGTCAATCTTTAAAAACTCATTGAATAAATATGGAGAGCTGCATAGGGTTATGTCCCAAGTAGACAAGAATATGTGGGTTCTATTTAGAGCAGCCTTGATTTCAACTCCCAGTCAGTGTTCTTGTGAGTACATTGCAGTTAGGCAAAATGACAGCCAAGGTGGAAACTTCTGTTCTAGTAGTAAATAGCTATTCATAAGCCTTTTAAAATTATCTTCTTTTAAATATTTTATTGTTTTAGAAATGCAAAATATATATAGTCACACTATAAACTGTCAGCAGGTCTCCCAGGAGCTGTCAGAAAAGCCCCTTCCCTCCCGGTGGTCACCAGGGTTAGATCTTTCTGGCTGGTTGTTTTAGGTTACCATACATTTTAAAGTAACTCAGTTGCTAAGTTTTCGCACTATAAAAGCTGCCCCTTCTCTTAAGTAGCACGTCCTGCACTCTGGACCCACACATTTCTCTTGCTCTAGCAAATCATTGTTCAGTATTCATGTTACTGTGATGAGATCAGCATTGTCCACAGCTAAATCACATGATATATTTTGGTTAAATTGCCCTTAAATTTCTTTAGAGTTGGTTCTATTTTTATATTGTTTATTTGGATGGCTTCCTACTAACTCAAATCGACGCACTCTTAATTCTCTCCTCCCATCCGTGTGTGTATGTGTGTGTTCACATGTATGTGCCTGTGTGTGAAGGTCAGAAGTTAACTGTGGGTATCCTTCCTCAGGCGTTGCTTACCTTATGTGTCATCTTACATTTGTGTGTAAAATGTGTGTGTGCTGTTTGTGGTATTATGTACATTCACATATGCGTGTGCATGTATGTGCACATGTGTGTGGAGGCTCAAACTTGTCATTAGATGTTTTCCTCAATGACTCACCACTTTATTTGTTGAGGCAGGGTCTCTCACTGGCCTGGAGATAGCTGAGATAGCTAGACAGCTTGCCTACCTTCTCCAACCTCTGCCCTCCAATTGCTGGGAGTCCAAGTGGCTTCCATACCTGGCTTTTACAGGAGTTCCGGGGATCCAAACTCCAGTTCTCATGCACGCGCGCAGGACACACTCTCTCCATAGCTCTCTCTTCATTGTGAGGGGCTCTCACCGGGGCTCGGGCTTGCTAATTGGGCTGCTCTGGCCGGTCAGTGATCTCCTCGGAGTCTGGAACATGTTCCGCTGGGAGTATGGATGGATGGCGAAGATCAGGGATGCCTAGGACTGCTGCAGGCTTCCAATTAGGTGACTGGAAGTCTCCGGGTCACACGTGGTAGCTAGAGAGTTCCGGCTGGAAGAGGCCTGGGATTGGCCGAGTCCCAAGCCAGTGAGAGGTGAGGGGAGGCAGGAGTGGGGAGTGCTCCCTGGAAAGCAGCCACAGGGCTTGAGAAAGAGGACGGGAAGGGGAGCACTGGGTCTCTCTTCCGATTGGCCAAGTCATTGGAAAATTCTCTAATCTTTTACCTGCCATATTTTATCTACTGGAATGAAGTGCGCTTGCGTCTTAAATTTTCAGTACATTCATACCATTTCTTTACTGTTTGTGCACATATAACCTTACTTTTTATTGTGTTTCATGTCCCTCAATTCAGTCTGAGTATTACTTTTCCAGAGACTCAACCCGTACTCTTCAGCTAGTACAGGGAGGGACAGCTGCTGGCCCATGCAGAATGGGAACTCAGCATCAGAACCCTAACTTCCTCAGCAGTCTTTCCCATAACCTTCCTGTTGTTTGAAAGACTTCTTTTGTGCCAATGATGCCTGATAATAATTAGCTTTATAGCAATAGCACGCTATTCTTGACACTCTGGGACCTACGGTGATGTCAACCCAGTTCTTCCGTTAAGGATAAGGTTTCAGTTTTCTTGAGGCAAAATCTTTTACCAGTCATGCAGAGGGTTTTCAGCTTCTGAACATGTGTGTATCTGCTGTTGCCTCCATGTCCTTCCATTCTTGTGGGATAACACACTCCCTTCATGGTCATTTTAACAGACTTAGAAAAGCAAAGGCTAGAATAATTCATTTGCTGAATTTATTACTGTAAGCAAAGTGGCTCTTTATATATACATGAGGGCACCAGATCCCATTACAGATGGTTGTGAGCCACCATGTGGTTGCTAGGAATTGATTGAACTCAGGACATCTGGAAGAGCAGACAGTGCTCTTAACTGCTGAGCCATCTCTCCAGCTCCACCCGTTTTTAATTTTTTTGATAAAGATTTTATTTTATGCACAATAGTGTTTTGCTTGCATGCAGGTCTGTATGAGGGTGTCAGATCCCCTGGACTTGGATTTACAGACAGTTGTGAGCCTCCACATGGATGCTGGGAATTGAACCTGGGTCTTCTGCAAGAGCAGCCAGTTCTCTTAACCACTGAGCCATCTCTCTTAATTTATTTCCACCAATATTATCTGTTTCGTGTGACCTTATGACAGGAGTAAATGACACTTGTAATATCTAGCATAAAAGTGTGTGAAGAAAAAGAAAACTTCTTCAAGTGCCAAAATGTCAGTGTCACCTGACCATTCACTTACTGAACATCAGAGTATTTTTTGTTTTCTAATAAAATAAACACTTTTGTAAAAACAAACAAACAAACAAACAACAATAACAGAAGCCCTTTAGAATCAATCTTGGAGACAGGGTTTCTCTGTGTTACGTAGCTGTCCTGGAACTCACTCTGTTCAGGCTGGCCCTGAACTACGAGAGTCACCTGCCTCAACCCCCTGAGTTCTGAAAGCTGTATGCTACCTCCTGGCTTAGAATCAGTTCTTAAAAAGAGGGTCAAAGAGACTGTACACTTAAATTCTGATAAAGACAATGTAAATTTCCAATCTTAGAAACTTTGCTTTGGACTCTTCCTACGCTAGGCGGGCACAAAGCAGTCTAAGTCTAGGGACAGCTTCTACTTCTGATCCGCAGTAGCTCTTGTAAACTTCTAAATGGATGGCATCTTTTAAAGTTTTTACTACCTCTATGTTTAAAATGGATCCTTACAAAACATGCTTCCAATCACCATCCTTTTAAGTCTTTACTAAGGAAATTTCAAAGCATAATTATTAGCCGCAAGCAGGGAAAGTCTCAGTGGAAGTGGTTAGAATAAAATGGGGACATGAACTAATATTGTAACAGGTGTGCTTCATTAGTGTTTACTGTTCATATGCTAAACTCTAAACACCACTTGGTTTTTCCTTTGGTAAGTTGTTGTTTATTTTAGGAGTAAATCTTTATAACCCCAAATAAGTACAAGATAAGTGGAACATAGAGTTACTATTAGATTATCTTTTCTACAAGAACAGAAACTATGGTGGTGTCTTAGCTATAAATGCCATCATAATCATCAACAGTGACCAACTTATTTTCACAGTAACCATCTTTTTTGTCTTTAGCATTCCCTTGTGAAGTAGGAAGAGCAGATCATTGTTTTGTGGATGGGAATTATAAAGGAATAAGTTTGAATGAATCACGCACCAGTTAGAAAGAAATGGGGTAGGATTTTAACATGAATCTTCTAGCTTCAAAAGTCAGAGATGTTTACATCATGAATATATAATAATATAAGAAAGTGTTCTGCTTTTCTTACCATGAGGACTTCTGATGGTATTATCTGAATGACTAAATTTGAAAAAGCCCCTGTAGCCTGAACTAGTACACAAAACAAAACAAAACAAAACAAAACAATTATTATAGTAGTGGAAGAAGGCAAATGTGAAACTCTACATAATTTTTCTTAGTATCTTTTCTTCACTGGATGTCTATATTGGCTCCTGGCATAATATAGTATTTCCTAATAAGTGGCTGCAGGTAAAATGACTGTCAAGTTTATGCAGACTACTGTCTGTAATGGCAGAAAGAGTGCTATTTTCCCTTTCAATGGAGAGAAAATTTACTTTACGGAGGTTAGTTTCCATTGGCTTTGGTATGTGTGACAAGCCTTTTCACTGATTACTGGACCCTAGGAGTGGAGGTTCACTGGAGCTCTTCTTCCCTCTGGATCCTTCCGGGTCTTTAGCATTGACTGATGGACGGAAGCAAAACTGGTGGGATGGATGTCTAACCGCAGCTCTTAGTGACGAGATCGGGCTCCAGGGACAGTGCTATAACCTTGCTTAGTAATGGGCAGGTAAAAGCTTAAATTCTTTGGCTATTTCTTTTTGGTGGTTATTCTTAATTAACTTGATTTCAGTATTCTATGATCAGCTCCATAAATTTCTCTAAACATTAATTTCACTCATTCCCTAACTACACACTATGTAATTCATTCTACTTACAGTTCTAATGACAACTCATTTCCTTCTCTTTCTCCACATTTCTCCCTCCTTTCTTTCCTCCTTCCCTCCATTCATCTCTCCTTCCCTGCCTTTCCCCTCTTCCCTTTATCTTGTCCTCTCTTCACATCTTTCTCTTTTTGTGTCTCTGGGGATCAAACTTTCATGCATGCTAGGCAAACTCTACCACAGAACTACATCCAAGCCCCTCTTCCATTTTTCATAGATAATCTTTCCTGTGTATTTGTGCATGTGTGTTTGTGTCTGTGGAGGCAAAAATTGATGTCACGTATCTTCTACAGTTGCTTCCACTTTAGTTTTTGAGACAGGTTATTAATTGAACCTGGATATCGCTGTTTCCACTCCACTGGATGAACAGCAACCCACAGAGATTCTTGTGTCTCTTTTTTTCCAGAACTATCATCACAGGCGTGTGCTCTCATACCCGACTTTTATGTGCTGCTGAGTGAGGATTTACTTCAGGCCTCAAGCCTGCATGACAAGTACTGTAAAACTGAGGCATCTCACCAGCACCTTACTAGCCTTTCTAATGGATAAGCCTTTCTAATGGATACTTTATTGTGGTTTTGATTTGCAAAGAGATGTTAGCATTTTTGTGTGTTTTTATAAGCATTTGATGGTGACTTTTCCTAAGTGTTTAATCAAATATCAAATTAAAGATCTAAGCTTAAACATCTTAGGGTTTCTATTGCTGTGATAAACACCTTGACAAAAAGCAATTTAGGAAAGAAAGGGTTTATTTCAAATTTATAGCTCCACATCACAGTCCATCATCCAGAGAAGCCAGGGCAGAAACCTGAGGCAGGAACCTGGAAGCAGGAACTGATGCAGAGGCCACGGAGGAGTGCTGCTTCCTGGCTTGCTCTCCATGGTTTGCTCAGTCTGCTTTCTTATATACCCCAAGGCAGATGGCACTGCCTGCAATGGGCTGTGTCCTCCTAAATCAATCACCAATTAAGAAAATGTCCTACAGACTTGACTAAAGGCCAATCTGCTTGAGACATTTTGTTTTCAATTGAAAATTTTCCTATTTACTTTTCCCAGGAAACTCTAGTTTTTGTCAAGTTGACAAACAAATAAAATCCAAACCCACAACTTATATATTAAGCTTTTATTTTTCTTCTATATTTAATTTATTCTACTTAATCCTAAGACATTGATTTCCCCCAACAATTTGAAGGAGAGAATGACCAAAGCAATCACTAATGCTTTTACGCATTACCTGAAGTTAGGATTTTTTTAAAGACATAGATATTGAGACTATGCAATTAGATAATTAATATTAAAGACATCTATATCATTACTTGAGTCACTTTTTCTGTCTTTCAAATTAGACTATGGTAGTATTGGATGTACGGAAAGATTAATTCTCTAGAGATAACAACATTAATTGTCTTTCTATTGGTAGTCATCCTGTAACAGATGCTGTAGCTATGGCTTATCACTCACCTCAGAGTGTGAGAGCAGATAGAAACCAAGGAAAACAACAAGTGAAATGTTTACCAAAATAATACTGCTTCTAAGAAAATATTTTATGTGCACTGATGTTTTGTCTGCATGTCTATGTGAGGGGGGCAAATCCTCTGGAACTGGAGTTACAGACAGTTGTGAGCTGCCATGTGGGTGCTGAGAATTGAACCCAGGTCCTTTAGGAAGAGCAATCAGTGCTCTTAACCACTAAACCATCTGCTGAGCCAGAAAATATTTTGAAGAGTGAACACTAATACGGGAAAAGGTGGCCCAGTGGTTACACTAATCAGGGCAGGAAGATGCCCCAATCAAGGATAATTTCAGTTGAGAACTTATAATAAGAGTGAACTTTGAAGAGAATGCTAGGCAGAAGTAAAGGAACATGCAAAGGCTCTGAGCTAGGGGGGAACAAGATGGTTCTGGGAGCTGCAGGTACTTCATAGACATAGAATCATAACATATAGTGTTTGTTCTTCTGTGTCTGGCCTATTTCCCTAAGCATAGTATTTTCAATTTCTATTCATGATGAGTCATATGTAAAAATTAGATTCCTTCCTTTTGGTAGCCGAATAAATTTTTCAATCTTTGTATATACCATATTGTTTGCCTGTGTCCATATGTTAATGTTATCTTTTGTATAGTGGGAGAAATGATCGTGAGTCTACAAATGTCTTTTCATGTTCCTGCTTTCGATCTTTTGAATATATGCCTAGGATCTGAGTTGCTGGATCATGTAATAGTTCCGTATTCAACTTCTGAGAAACAGCCAAATTGTTTTTCTAAGTGGCTGTGCCATTTTGTATTCTCAGTAGCAAAGCCCCAGAGTTCCAAATTCTCTATATCTCTGTCCACAGTTGCTATTTTCCACTTTTCAAAATTATAAAACTCCTGTTTGGGCAAAGTGGTATCACGTGGAGATCAGTGTTTGTTCCTTTTAGTGCAGAAATATTTGCTTTGTTCTTTTACTCTGAATTAAGACATCCTAATGGTATGTAAGGGGTGCTTTGCTTTCACTTGCGCAAAGGGTAACCGACTTGTGAGAACCCAGTGGAAAATGAAGCTGAAATGCCGACCTGAAGCCAGATTGACAGGGCCTCAAACACTAAACAGGGATGTTGACACAACAGAGGAGGGAAGGTAGAGTTTGCAGAGAAAGGAACCTTGTAATGAGAATTAGGGATATTTAATTGCTCATGTATTGCCACATAGCCATTATATAAGTTATTAAATTTGTCAAAATGACCAACCAGTGTTATGTTCAACAGAGATGCTGCAGTGTTCTTGGTTTATTGGAAGAAAATGCAATTTTAGCTCTTTCAGAGTGTTTGCAGTTTCACACTGAACATGCCCAACAAGGATGACCTTTTAAGCTGGCAGTCATACGCAGGAAGTGGATGTTTTGTGGTTAAAAGCATACGACTCAATAAAAGAGAGAATGTGATTTGAACTCTGTCTTCTTAATTTTTTTCTTACTGATTGTATGGCTATCTTAAAGTGAATTAATTGCATTTAACAGTAATGTTGTATCTTTTAAGTGGGCATAATATCTATTTCATTGTGGTTGGGAGAGAATAGTAGATTGTGCATGCAAAGCATGTAGCAGCTGGCTTTGAAACTTAGTTGGCACAAAATTGAAATAATCTTATTTCACCTGGTTTTTAAGATTAGGAATGATTTTATACCATGGAAAAAAGACACATAAAAGAAAAAGATAGTGCAAAAGAGAGGGTGGGAGAAAGGGAGGGAAAGAAGAAGAGAAGGTAATGGAGGAGAGGTTTTGTTCAGAAGAATCCAGGGTTCACTTTGCTGTGAGGATCAACCTGAGAACAAGAAGTAGGCAGATAGGATCTGATGCAAGTTCATCTTGTGGTGTTTACTCTAATATTGGCTCTTAGGAGACAATATTTCATTTATATCTATTCATCTGTCAGCTGAAGTGATTTCAGATATCTATAGAGCAACCTTTGCTTCGCTGGGAAATTAAGATCCTTGGAAAACTGACTGCAGTTTATTCTCAGAGCAGAAATGTGGCAGGCGAGGCCTTGCAGAAGCGTGTAGCACATCCCTGGGCTCCTGGCCAGCTCTGTTCTCTCAGCAAGAACAAAGTAAACAACAAGGGCGAGATAGAAAATGCCACCTCTTACCGGTAGTGGAGGGATGGAGGGGGTGGAAAGAATATTTTTAGTTCTGGAATGTGACGATTTGCTTAATATTTCTACATCGTATTTGCCAGAGTTTGTGGCATCCAGCAGAACCAGGAAGAGGCTGTTTTGGAGGACAGCACCTTCGCTTCAGCCCGGAGAGTCAGCGTCTGGCTGTACATGTTGGCTAACATTGCCTAGTGCTGTCCTTATTCATTTCCTTTTCAGTACCAATTACCTCTGATTAATAGTAATAACAGCTACCATTTGGCTAGTGTTGAGCTAGGTTTTGCACTTAATCTTCAAAACAACCATGTAAGGGAGCTGAGAAAACCAAAGCCCAGAGATTAATGGGTTTGCACACATTCCCTTGACTACTGTCACAGAAAGGAATAAATGTTACTCAAAAGGATGGCTACTGTCATCTCATTAATCTGCCAAACAGCAATATTATCAATACTGGGGAAAGAAAGCCTATTCATGGTTATGTAAAAGAACCCACAACCACTCCAGGAGACTTTGATAACTAAATTGCTTTGCATTAATAAAACAAAGCTCACAGAGGTCCTTTGTTTTTAGGTTGCTTACTAGTAACATGGGAGGAAGACACACATTCTGGAAGTCAGAATAAAATGGAGACACTTGTAGAGACTGAGTAGGAAGGCCACCAGGTGGTACGACCAGAGCCTGAGGAAAAAAGCCCCTCCCGGGAAATGGTCTCCGGGTGGTTTTCAGATGAGTGTATTACAGTAATAAGATGTGCTACAGGTTGTGTTAGTATGAAGATGCTGTAATGATAGCACTCTGCTTGATGTGTGTTTGGGGTAAAATGAGCAAAAGAAAAAGTGGTAGAAGATATGATTAAGGGTTGGGGGTCAGTGAAGAACAAGTACTCAAAGCAAGAAGTAAAACAGTTATCAGTTTCTCCTAGGTCCTCAGAGAAAATGGAGAGCAGAGCGCGTGTAGAAATGCAGGCAGATCAGCTGAACTGTCCACTTGTTCTTGTTTGACCAGGCAGAAGGTACCTAACCCTGGACATCATCTTCTTCTTCACAACATGTGCTCATTCTTATTCTTCTGTAAAGCACCCAGTATCAGCATTCTCTAAAGTAACTTCCTGGTGCCATGGGATTTTTTTTTTTTTCAGATAATAGGGAAAATAAAAAAAACAAAAACAAACGCACAAACAAAATAAACAAAAAGCCGGGGCTGGAGAGATGGCTCAGAAATTAAGATTGCTTGCTGCTAATCCAAAGGTCCTGAGTTCAATTCCCAGCAACCACATGGTGGCTCACAACCATCTATAATGAGATCTGGTGCCCTCTTCTGGTGTACACATGAATACATGCAGACAGAACATTGTGTAAATAATAAATAAATAAATCTTAAAAATAAACAACCAAAAAAACAGACATTGTGTCAATTTGACACAAGCTAGAGTCATTTTGGAAGAGAAAACCTCAATTGAAAAAAAATGCACCCACAGGAGTGGAGCCTAGGTAAGCCTGTGGTGCATTTTTCGACTGATGATTAATGTGGGAGTGGCGATCTCATTCTAGCCAGTGCCCCATGGACTGGTGGTCCGGGGTGCAATAAGACAGCAAGATGAGCATGAGCTGAGAAGCAGCATTCCTCCATGGCCTCCAGTTTCTGCCTCCAGGTTCCTGCCTTGCCTTTCCTGGATGAGGGACTGTTTTGTTACCTGGAGGTGTAAGATGAAAAAACCCTTCCTTCACCAGTTCCTTTTGGTCACATGTTTTATCACAGCAACTGAGACTCTGACTAAGACAGAAATGGGTGCCAGGAAGGAGTTAGTGGTCTAACAAATCCAAGTACGTATTGTTTAGAAGATTATGGTAACATTTGCACTTTGGGCTGGAAAAGCTGTTGAGTGCTCAGAACTCAAAGGGGATGTTCTGTGGGAGCTTGGAAGACAAAATTCCAAGCACTGCATATGATGAAGGCTTGGCTTGTGATGTCTCAGAGGTGTCAGTGACTCAATCAGAGCTGTTTATAGTTGAATTAAGAACCCCCTACTTCTGGTCATCTGGAGCTGAAGAATTAATTGGAAGAGACCAGAACCAATCAAACTCTTCTGGAAAGTGTTTCCTCAGGGTCAGCACACAGAAGCTGTGTGTCAGAGGTAACTGAGGCTGCATCTCATGATGGCAGCCAAACTAGAGAGTGTAAAAGTTTCTTGGATGGAACTGGTTTTAAGGCATAAAAGGGTCAGAGAGAGCAGCTGAAGCTTGGCACCAGGAGAGCCTAGGTCAGGCCATTGGTGAAGGTGCAGGTTTAGTAGCAGTGAAAACCTGAGGATTGAAGGGGTCACGGAGAGAGGCTGAGGCTTCACACCACATTGTGACACAGTCAGAGCCCCAGAAAAGAGCCTGTGAGAGTCTGTTGGTGAAGATGCAGCCCAGGAGAAGTGGAGACCACAGCATTTTAGAGATGCCAATACAATGAGACAACCATCAAGAAGGGCAGCAGCTGTGGGGTGGAGTCAGCCTGAGCCTATGAGATAAGCTGCATGTGCTGTGGATGACACAACCCAAGCAGTATGAGTGTTCAAGACCCCTGTGATGCCAAAGGATGCTGAGTGGTCGCTGTGGTGGTTCCTCTGTGCTCATAGATTTGAATGCTTAGTTACCAGGAAATGGCGCTATTGGAAAGGATTAGGAGGTGTGGTCTTGTTGGAGGAAGTGTGCCAGGGGAGCTGAGCTATGAGCTTTCCAAAGCCCTTGCCACACCCAGTGTCTCCCTCTGTCTACAGATCAGGATGTAGCTCTCCCTGTGTAGTCTACACAGGTCTGTACCAGTCCTCTGCAGACATACTAAGCAGTAAGGACTTTCCTGAGACTCCTGACGTGCCGCTGAGTGGGCCTCTGATTCTTGCGCTTTCCCTTCGTGCTTTTTAATTTTTTCTGTTGGCTTGTCTTGCCCAACTTCAACACGATGGTTTTCTTTTTATACTATTGTATTTTATTTTATTTTATTTAAAAAAAAAGGTGAAAAAATGACGTAGCTCTGAATTACTTCTCCAGCACCAGGCGTGCCACGCTTGCTTCTATGCTTCCTACCCTGCTAAAACGGACTAAACGTATGAAACTGTAAGCCAGCCCCAATTAAGCGCTTTCTTTTATAAGAGTTGTCTTGGCCGTGGTGTCTCTTCACAGCATGTGGAGTGACTAAGTGACAATGTAGCAGTGACTAAGGCAGTCCCAGACACTGTTGGAGTTTTGTTTTGTTTAGAGAGTGACTGTGCCTGTGTTCTTCCTTCTTGGAGTAAGAAGATGCTTAACTTATTTGGATCTTACAAGAACCCACAGTTGAGAGGCAATGAAAGGACATTATATTTTAGAGAGAGACTATGGATATTTTAGAGAAACTCTGAAGCTTGAAGGAGATTTTAAATGTTGTAAAGAGACTAAACTTAGTGTTTGAATTTGTAAAGGATATAGGACTTTAAAAATTAGAATGATTTAAATTGTGATATTAATATTAACATGGGATCTTGGGGGATGAACAAGAAAGGAAAGGTGATGGGTGAACAATAGTGTGGTTTTGTGTCAAGTTGACAAAGGGTCAATTGTGCCAGTTAGTTTTTATGTTAACTTGACACAAGCTAGAGTCATTTTGGAAGAGAGAACCTCAGTTGAGAAAAATGCCTCCATCAGATAAGCCTCTAGGCAAACTTGTGGGGCATTTTTTGATTGATGGTTAGTGTGGAAGAGCCCAGATCACTGGGCTAGTGGTCCTGGGTGCGATAAGAAAGCAGGTTGAGCAAGCCATGAGGAGCAAACCAGTAAGCAGCGTTTCTCCATGAACTCCTCCCCACTCCTGCCTCCATGTTCCTGCCTTGAAGTTCTGCCCTGACTTCTCTGGATGATAGATTCTGATAAGAAAGAGTAAGCAAAATAAACGCCTTTGTCCCCAAGTTGCTTTTGGTCATGACGTTTTATTATAGTAACAGCAACTCCAGCTAAGGCAGACATTAACAACCACACAGCTTTCAGAACATTGCAAGTAGGTTTACTAGTTAATGGCAGATTTAATGAGTGAGGGAAGCCTACCTCACCTTATTTCTATCAGGAACCCCGATCTCAGTTAGACAGAAGAGGACTCTGCATAGTACTGAGAGTGGGTGGACCCGAGCACAGAGATGACATTTCAGATGAGAAAATTGTAGATAATACATTATTTCATAAAAGTAACCTGGATGACAAAATAGGTTGAGCTGCATTAATTAATGCCCTTTCTTCATTTTCCTAGTAATGTCTCTTACATATCAATATCTCCATGGTGATGGCATTCTAATAATTTATTTAATTTTATAGTTATGGCTTAGACTCCACATCCTCCATGTATCGTAATTTCTTGCTTTCTCACATCTGTTACTTTGAAGGGCAGCTGGGAGGCAGAAGACAAAGCAAGCAAAGCAGCTGATTTGTCAAAGGATACAGCTCAGGCTTTTGGTTGTCAGCCCAAGGGAAAACACTCAACTATTGATTGAATCAAAACATGACCAGATTTTTAAAAAAAATCAGTTGATTTTAAACGTGCTTTTACCAATCTTAGATACTCATTTTCTAGTCACAGAGAATGATATGGATTTAGAAGGGATTAAAGGCATTTGCATAATAAGATTGTTCATTATATACAGGTAAACAAATAACTTGAAGTGGGTAGGTGAAGGGACAACTAGAAACCCTGTGACAAGGGGCTAGGAAATTCAGAAGCAAGAATGAAGAAAGGGTGGGTTTAAAGATGAAGCTCTGCAAAACGGTTCTTCTGCAAGGCCCTGTGTTGAATTCTCAGCTCTTCGAAGAAAGCAAGCATGATGCGAAGGAGATGACTCAGTTGGGCAAAGTGCTTACCCTGCAAGCATGAGGGCATGGGTTCAATTTTGAGAGCCCATGTAAACAAACCTAAGCGTGGTAGTATGCATTTTTAACCTCAGTGCCTGGGCAGGTGGAGTAGCTGAATCTCTGGAGTTCACTGGCCACTAATTGAACACTTAGCCTGCTTGGGGAATGCAAGACCAGTTAGAGATCTTGTATTCAGATACTCAGGATTCAACCTAGGACTTCTGGATCAGAAACTCTGAAGGTGGACTCAGCCATCTGTTTCAACGGGGCTTGTGGAAAATTCTGATAGCTAGGACATTACATGGTCTAAAACTGGAGGACGAACCACTGTAAGTCTATAGAACAGTGGTTCTCACCTGAGGGTGGCAACCCCTCTGTGGGCCACAGATCAGATATTTACATTTCAGTTCATAACAGTGGCAAGGATTACAGTTATGAAGTACCAAAAAAATATTTTATGGTTGGGGGTCAGCACAACATGAGGAACTCTACTAAAGGGCCACAGCATTAGGAAGTTGAGAACCACTGCTTTAGACAGAGGTGAGTGATCATGACTTTATAATGACATTCCTTAAAATATTTTTATTAGTTCTTTGACAATGTCATCCAGTGTATTCTGATCATACTCACCCCTAGCTCCACCCAGATCCACCTCTTTACCAATACAATGTTGTGTCTTCCCTTTTTCCTTTTTTAAAATAAACATTGACTGGAATCAGTGCTACCGTGGGCCATCTGCTCCAGCACGGTTGGCCTACCAGTGGTGACATCCTTAAATAAAACTTACTCCCCCTTCCTCAGAGACCTCTGTCCTTACCTTCTCAGCTAGGGGTGCTGCCTCTTCAAACCCTTTTCCTCTATGCTAGCATGCTCGCTGGCTTGATCTTGTGGAGGCCTTTAGCAACACCTGCAGCTGCTGTGCATTCATAAGAATGGAGGTCCTGGCCTTTATGTCTAGAAGATACTGTTTTTCCCCAATTCCCCCAACTTCTGGCTCTTACAACATCTCTCTGTTTCTTGGTCTCTACGCCTGTGGGAAAGGGAATGATACAGATGTCCCATTTATGGCTGAACACTCTATTAACACTCATTCTCTGCACTATGCAGTGTGAGTTTCTCTCATGACCAATGCACAAAATTTACTTCTAACTGTGTGCCATATTTCTTGTATACCGTATAGTCTAGTCACTCTACTATAAGTGGGATTTAAAAGAGTGTCATCATCATTATCATCATCATCATCATCATCAAGGGGACAATTTTTTTTCTCTTCTTGCTTTAATTTGAAAATCCAAAGAGAGAGGAACATCTTTTTCTTAAGTTTATCTTCATGTACATAGGTGTTTTGCCTGCATGTTATGTCTGTACACTGCATATGTGGAATATGCATAATGGAAACTGGAATTACAGATGTGAACCACCATGCAAGTGCTGGGAACTGAATGCAGGTCTTCTGGAAGAGTATCCAGTGCTCTAAACTGCAGAGCCATCTCTCTAGCTTTTGAGGTAGAGCATCTCATGGGAATTGTGGAACTCTCCTGGTTAAGGCCAAAGTCTCGTAGCTTTTGATCTTTGTCTATAACAGTGGACTCTCTTTCTCAGAGGGTCCTCTCTACCTGAACCCTAAAACCTCTAAGGAGAGCCACATAGTTCTCAGAGGAGATTATCCGATGGTCCCTTTCCTGATTTAAAACAAAACAAAACAAAATCTGCTCAGCAAGGGCCTGGGGATTCCTAGAAATACCCCACCCTGTGCTAAGGAGATTTTAGCTTTAACCAAATGACCTTCAGTTGTACCTGGAGATTTCCCCCTAGCCTTAGGATAATTAAGTACTATGTTCTCCTTCTAGTGACAGGATCGTGCTACTGCATGTAAATGCCGTACCACTACATGTAAACCAAGTATCCCTAGCACCTCTCACCCCATCAAATCAAATACATCCATCCTCAAAACCCCACCCACTGCCCAAGGTTTATAAATACCTAATTTTACTTGAAATAAATGTGCTGCATGATACAGTCAGCTTTCTACCATGGCAGCCTGAGATTTGTCATTTATTCTGGGGAATGAAGGACTCCTCTCCTCCCTAGAAATTAGCCACTGAACTCCCAGGTCTTGGCTGCTTGCCAGGCCAGCTAGAGCTTACCATATGACCACAAGGTCATTGACCACAGGTGAAGCATCTGCTGGGCCTGGACCTGCCTTCTGGCCCACCCAATCTGAACCTCCCCAGGCCTGTGTTTCAGCTGCAAGCCAACCAGGCAGAGGCTTTCGTGCCCATATCCTGCCATTAAAACAGCAGTTTAGCTAAAAGGCTGTAACACTTCAGTCTGACAATCTCATTTAAAAGAGCTAACTGAAAAATTTTAATTTTATATATGTATTTATTTATTTATTACAATTTTATTCACTTTGTATCCCTGCTGCAACCCCCTCCCTCATCTTTTCCCAGTCTCACACACCCTCCCTCTTCTCTCCCATGCCCTTTCCCTAGTCCCCTAAATAAATATATAAATAATATTAAATTAAAAAAATAAATAAAAGAGCTAACTGTAACACTCAGTGGAAAACTCATTTTCACCATGACCAGGAGCCTCATCTAGAACACCAGCCTTGCCCTAAAGTGCTCTTGTCATTCCCTGAGAGAAACAGAACCTAGGATCTTGAGGTCCCTTTGTTCTTCATCTAGAAACCAACAGCCAAGACCCAGACTCCCAATGGACAAAGAACAATAGATCTTTTTTTTTAAATTCACTTTACATCCAGATTGTAGTCCCCTCTTTTCTCTCCTTCTAGTTCCACCCTCCCTCTCGCTTCCTCCCCCTCCTCCTCTCCTACTCCTCAGAAAAGGGGAGCCCCCAAACCACCTTAGCACATCAAGTCACATCAGGACTAAGCGCATCCTCTTCCTCTGTGGCCTGGTAAGGCTGCCCTACCGAGGGAAAGTGATCAAAAAGCAGATAATGGAGTCCACGTCAGAGATAGTCCCTGCTCTCCTTATTAGGTGACTCCATGAAGCCTGAGCTGCCATGAGCTACATCAGTGTAGAGCCCCTAGGTCCAATCCATGCATGGTCCTTGGTTTGTGCTTCAGTCTCCACAAGTCCTTCTGGGCCCAGGTTAGTTGGTTCTGTTGGTCTACTTGTGGAGCTCCTGACCCTTCCAGGTCCTTCTATCCTTCCCCCAACTTTTTCACAAGACTTCCTATGCTTTGCCCAATGTTTGGCTGTGAGTCTCATCATCTGTTTCAATCTGCTGCAGGGTGGAACCTCTCAGAGGACAGCTATTTGGGCTCCAAGTAGAGGATGAGAAGCTGAAAATGGGGCTTGTGCACTTTGTGAGAGAAAACTGATAACTTTCCTGAACCCTCTTTGGGATGACGGAAGTGGAAACAAACCTTGTTTATAGTTTAAAAAATCTATAATGCTTTAACAAAATACGTAAGTTTCGTGTTCAAATAAAACAATCCAAAAGGTTACTTATGAAATTCACATTTTCCCTTATAACAGATATTAAGTTTTAAAAGAACAGTTTTCCTAAATGAGCAGGCAGCTTCTCCCCACTTGAGGTGAGGGAGGCTGCCTTCAGTCAGTGCTGCCAGGGGCAGAGACCAGGGTGGCTAGCAGCTGACCACTGTGCTTCTGGGCCTGAGAGAGGGGCAGCTGCTCTGTCACCCAGGTGTTCTTCACAGGCTGGGACAAGGGCAGCACTCAGCAGTGACAGGGAGGTTCTGGGGAGGACAAAATACAACCAAGGAGAAGGTTTGGCACAACAAAGTTTACATTTGCTGCCAGAGAAAATATAGACATTGGGTTGACATTTAATATATTATAGACTTTACATCCTCATTAAGAGACTTTAAAAGTGTCATTAAGGTTTTAGAATTTTATTGTCTGTTGGAGGTTGGGCTAATGCTAATTACTGGCCCAGAAGGTCTGGTTACTGCCCCCTGGATACACCCATCCTTGCTTGTGTAAACTTGCCTAAGACATATGTGATTGGTTAATTAAACAGCAGGGCAGAATGGAGTAGGCATGGCTAGGGTTCGTGGGCTTTTGAGGAGAATCACAGGAAACAGACAGACAGGAAGAGAGGAAGAAGGAGGACACCACAACGGGTTAGCCTGGAGAAGAAATCACATGGGCCTGGAGGAAGGACGCCAATAATGGCATGAAAAGACCCAGATAAAGAATACAGGCAAGTACCATGGGATTATGAGGGATTATGAGGAGGATTAAGATGGATGACATTGGGGGCTGGAAGATGGATGATGAGGATATTGAGACAGTGTAAGAAAAATATATGCCTGGCCCAAGGTAAATAAGACAATTTTAAATTTATAATTTATAAAGATGTCTTATTATTTGTGATAGCATGTTAAATAATACTGCCATGATAATCTTAGGGCTAATAATAAACATTGTATAGGTTAATGCTTCTAATATTTGTTATTTACAGCAACATAAGTCCTAAAATTGCAAGCATATAAAAGAAGATATTTAAGTGATTATTTGGTCATAAGGCAGAGGAATTTTTCTGTAGGGAGATATAGTTCTCATCTTTTTATTATTAAATAGAAAAATCAAGGATGAAAATATATTCTATATCTTAAAAATAGATTCCTGCAAAAGATGAATGGTTCTATTTTTAGGCCTGTGTTCAGTACAAGGCAAGCTGCACAGCTGTGGCAAAACTCAGAGTGTGTTTATTTAACATCTTACAGAAAACAACAAAAAAACAAGGTCCACAGGGTTAGACTTACATGCCAGCATTGAAAGAGCCCAACACAAGCTGGCACAGTCTAGGTTTGCTGTATCTAAACCAGGCATTAATGAAAGTCATTCTTACGCTGAATCACCAAGAATGCCCTATGTTTTTATTTCCAAAAGGCCAGAACTAAGGATCAGTTAAATTAATTTCTAAGTTTTGTATTTTAGCTCTATGTTTAAATATATAGAGAAGAACATAAATGTACACATATGTGTATATATGTGTGTATGTATATATTACATATACATTCCTAATATGAAAGATAATAATAATAGGAAAATGTAAAAAGGAAGGAAAATAAATCCCTAAGATCAAGTTGAATGGCAACAACAGTTTTGAAGTACCCTCAGGAAAGTCCTTTAGTTTTGTCAGATGTTGAAAAAAGTAGTTAAGATTGTCTCTTAAAGCTATAAATGTTTAAGCAACTAAGAAAATATTTTTATAAAATCAGAAAATAACAATATTGCAAAGGGCGGATGATGTGGGCACTAGGACAAAGAATCAGCACTTAAGGCTAGTTAATAACTTCACTTAGTAATGAAAAAAATTGAAGTGAACTCATTTTTTTAAAACAGGATTTAATTTTATTCAAATGTAAAAAACAGAAAACCATTTTCTAAGAGTCAATATTTAGTAGAGTGCCACTGAGAAGGGAATGATGCCAAGAGTTCCTGGGTCACTTTTGCTTATCTAACTTTATTTTCTGACACATGATGTATCTCGGAGTCACAGAAGATGGAAAACCATAAGCAGGCAAGAGTAGGTCACTTCGGGCCTCAAACTCAATGCAGATGCGGAGAAAGGGAATCAGACCACACTTGCCAAGGGTGAATCTAGAGAAGAGGTGGAAATACAGTCAGTTAGCACGCTTTGAAATATAGAAGGAATGTCAGCCCAGTCCATTTGCGAAGAAGATGCAGTGGTCCTCTTCAAACCCTTTAAAATATTTAGTTGCTAATGTGTTGAGTGCTTAGCATATGTGTCAAGCATTTATTTTATATTTCTCCTTGGCAGTGTAATAAAAGTTTTGCATAGCTGGCATTCAATCTTTCGAACAATACTTTGAGACGGATACTAGCATCAGTGCCTTCCCTCTTTTGCTATTGAGGAAACAGACCTCATAATGCTCCCTTGACCTGTCAGAGATTACACGGCACATAGTAGTGTTCGCCATTTAACCAAGCAGCTTGATTCTAGGATCTAAGTGTGCAGCCACTGCTAACTGAGCCCTAAACACTTGAGAGAAAAGTACACATGGCCCTGCCCTTTTGATCTTTTTTTTAAATTAAAATTTTTATTTTTTATATAAGTTACAGTTTATTTACTTTGTATCCCAGCTGTAGCTCCCTCCCTCATTCCCTCCCAGTCCCACCCTCCCTTCCTCATCTCCTCCCTACCCTTCTCTAAATCCCCTGATAAGAGAGGTCCTCCTTCCCTTCCATCTGACCCTAGCTTATCAGGTATCTTCAGGACTGGCTGCAATGTCCTTCTCTGTGGCCAGCAAGGCTGCTCCTCCCTTGGTTGGGGGTGGGGGAGGTCAAGAGCCAGCCATTAGTTCATGTCAGAAACAGTCCCTGTTCCTCTTACTAGGGAACCCACTTGGATACTGAGCTGCCATGGGCTACATCCGAGCAGGGGTTCTAGGTTATATCCATGCATGATCCTTGGTTGGAGAAACAGTCTCAGAAAAGACTCCTGTGCCCAGATATATTTGGTCCTTGTGGAGCTCCTGTCCTCTCCAGGTCTTACTAACTCCCCCTTCTTTCATATGATTCTCTGCACTCTGCCCAAAGTTTGGTTATGAGTCTCAGCATCTGCTTTGATACACTGCTAGGTAGAGTCTTTCAGAGGCCCTCTGTGGTAGGCTCCTGTCCTGTTTCCTGTTTTCTCCTACTTCCAATGTCCATCCCATTTGTCTTTCTAAATGAAGATTGGTCATCTTACCCCAGGTCCTCTTTCTTGTTTATCTTCTTTAGGTGTACAGATTTTAGTATGTTTATCCTATCGTATAGGTCTAGTGTCCACTTATAAGTGAATATATACTGTGTGTTTCTTTCTGCTTCTGGGATACCTCACTCAGGATGTCTTTTCTAGGTCCCACCATTTGCCTGAAAATGTCATGATTTCCTTGTTTTTAATTGCTGAGTAGTATTCCATTGTGTAAAAGTACCACAATTTCTGTATCCATTCCTTTGTTGAGGGACATCTGGGTTGTTTCCAGGTTCTGGCTATTATGAATAAAATTGCTGCGAACATGGTTGAGCTAATGTCCTCGTTGTGTACTTGAGCATGTTTTGGATATATGCCTAGGAGTGGTATAGCTGGATCTTGAGGAAGCGCTGTTCCTAATTGTCTGAGAAAGTGCCAGATTGATTTCCAAAGTGGTAGTACAAGTTTACATTCCCACCAGCAGTGGAGGAGGGTTCCCCTTTCTCCACAACCTCTTCAGCATGTGTTGTCACTTGAGCTTTTGATCTTAGCCACTTAGTCACTTAGTTTTTGATCTGATGGGTGTAAGGTAAAATCTCAGGGTTGTTTTGATTTGCATCTCCCTGATGGCTAAGGATGATGAGCATTTCTTTAAGTGTTTCTCTGCCATTTGATATTCCTCTATTGAGAATTCTCTGTTTAGCTCTGTACCCCATTTTTTAATTGGATTGCTTGATTTATTGCTTTTTAACTTCTTTAGTTCTTTATATATTCCGGATATCAGCCCTCTGTCAGATATAGGTTTGGTGAAGATTCTTTCCCAATTTGTAGGTATTCGTTTTGTTCTGACGACAGTGTCTTTTGCTTTACAGAAGCTTTTCAGTTTCATGAGGTCCCATTTATTGATTGTTGACCTTAGAGCCAACGTTGTTGGTGTTCTATCAAAGAAGTTGTCTCCTGTGCCAATGAGTTCTAGGTTCTTCTCACTTTTTCTTCTAACCGATTTAATGTGTCCAGTTTTATGTTGAGGTCTTTGATCCACTTGGACTTTAGTTTTGTGCAGGGTGATAAATATGGATCTATTTTCATTTTTCTGCATGTAGATATCCAGCTAGACCAGCACCATTTGTGGAAGATGCTGTCTTTTTTTCATTGAATGGTTTTGGCTTCTTTGTCAAAAATCAAGTATTCATAGGTGTATGGGTTTATTTCTGGGTCTTCTATTCAATTCCATTGATCCACCTTTCTGTTTCTTTGCCAATACCATCCAGTTTTCCTTACTATTGCTCTATAGTATATCTTGAAATCAGTGATAGAGATACCTCCAGAAGATCCGTTGTTTTACAGGATCGTTTTGGAAATCCTGGGTTTTTTGTTTCTCCATATGAAGTTGAGAATTTTTCTTTCAAGGTCTGTAAAGAATTGTGTTGGTATTTTTATAGGAACTGCATTGAATCTGTAGGTTGCTTTTGGCAGAATGGCCATTTTCACTATGTTAATCCTACCAATCCATGAGCACGGGAGATCTTTCCATCTTCTGCTATCTTCTTCAATTTATTTTCTCAGAGACTTGAAGTTTTTTGCCCTTTTGATCCTAAAGTCTGTTTTAAACTATAAACATTAGGGCCAAAAATACTGACTTGTACTTTCCCTTTTAGAAGAGACTTGAAATTGAGCCATGAGACTTACAGGAATTGTTTCACATTACACGTATTTCTAAAAATGGTGTGCATTTCTTATCATTCAGGTTTCATGGGAAGTGGAGTGTGAACCTGGATATCAAAGCCAAAACATTTCAACTCAAAAGACAAAGCGAAAATATTAATCATTTCTAATTAAATTCCAAGATGGGGCTAGAGAGATGGCTCACTGGTTAGAACACTGGCTGCTCTTCCAGAGGTCCTGGATTTGATTCCCAGCACCCACATGGTGACTCACAACTGTCTCTGAGTCCAGTTTTCTTCTGGTTTCCACAGGCACTGGTCATGCACAGACATACATGAAGACAAAACAATCATCCCCAGACAAATAAAATGGAAGCCCATGAGGTTCAAGGGTCAAGATGTAGCCATGCAAGTGAATCTCTGAGACAGTGTCAGCGAATTAACTCTCCTCCAGGCCATGAAGGAGGGAAGCTGGCTGTGGTTACATTGTTCAGTGGATGTGGTACCCTGAATGAGGACAGATGACTTCTGCATGACTGGGCCCTGCCTGCTAGGCTGTGGATCCTGCTTCTTAGCTTTCCTGCTGCTGTATGAAGGACTCATCTGGAGAGTGTTGCACTGTTGCAGACTTGATACTCTCCTCAGGCCACCTGGTAGCCAACCTGACCTAGTAAAAGGAGCACAGTGCTAATTTATTGAAGACAAGAAGCAAACTCCAGGGCATTTAGTGATTGCATCTAATATATTAGGTTTGAGTTGTTTTCGCTTCACACTTAATTGCAGTAAAATTCCATTAGTATGGAATAAATGCCAAGGCTATTGTGACACATATCTTGTTACCATTTCTGTGGACCCTTTCCACTCTTTGCTAAGGTCTTAAGATCCCAGCTTTTAAGAGCTTAAAAACATGTATTTTCTTTTAGCTGCTTTAGATTATTCGGATAAATTTAGCACCTAATGCTATTTGCTTGGGCAACTGTAATTTACCTTGAAATGTGCAGTACTTTGCCAAGAAGGGCAGAGGAAGAATAATTGTCCTCCAGGTGTGAAGGGGCATGAATCATTACAAAGGGAGAGAGTCGGGAGAGAGGGAAGAACTGGGTACAATAGGGTCTCACATTTGTGGATTCAGATTGATGAAATTTACATTCCAAACAAAAGGACCACAATCCAAAGAATTAATCTGGCATAATTATCTCCAGTCTTCTGCTATCCAAATAATACACCCCAGAAACCCAACTCTTACAAGCTAAGAAAGCACCTTTAATCTCAGAGATGACTTCCTTCATGAAGATATTTTGAACATAGTTTATTTTCACAAAAGATGCTGAAAATTTTTCAGCATGTAATTGACTTTATAGAATAAACACCTGTAAAACAAAACTTAATATTGAATAAATTGGCTTCTGACCTTCATCCACTTACATATAAATAAATGTTTTACATTGCATTTAATTTTTCTAAAGAATGTTATCTTGTCAGGCATGACATATCATTGTGAATGGCTATTTTTTCCAAGAACGCATTAATGTTTCATATAGCATTGTTGGTATAATGGTTTTTTTAATGTATACACCTTACCCTTGTTTATCCAAATACTGATTTCTCCCCTACCCCACCCCCAACCCTCTGGTTTCAATCCGGATATTGCATTGCGATACTCATTCTAAGCATCTTGTCTCAACTCTTGTGTAAACAGGAACAAAATAAAAGCAACTAGACACAATTGTTGAGCAGGGAGGAGCCAGAGGACAGGAAAGAGGGGAGGAGCCAGAAGGCGGGAAAAGAGTGGGAGGAGAAGGGGGAGACCCCGGGGGCAAGAGGAGAACCAGGAGAGCAGAGCTGAAGGAGAGATCTTGGAGGACTTGGAGCATGAACCAGACCTAAGATTTCACAAAAAGCAAGTATAATGTGGGAAATGTAAATGTTAGGAAACTGAGGGCTTGGAGGTTTAGGAGGGAGTAAATATTGCCCAGCATTGTGTTCTAGGTTAACTAAAAACCCAGTCTCTGTGTGGTGATTTGGTTATACAGCTGTTTAAGATTAACGGCAAGCATTACCAGAAGATAAACCAGTAATAAATATTAATTGTCACCTACAACATAGCATATACTCCATTTTGAAGTTTCATACGAACATCATTATGTATGTATATCTCCATGAGCAATATTATCAGAGCTTGTATTTTGCCACCCTGATGAAGATGCTGTGTTTCAGTAGCTGATGCTGCGTTTCAGTCAGTTGCTTATCTACTTTCCTCCATCCCAGTTAAAGCCCATACGTGGTGCATAGGCTTAGCAACAAGAATGACAAATATCATCACTTGAAACATTTTATGCTGTGTCCTTATTTTTAATTATCTACCAGAAAATTTTCTATGCTACTTCCCCTAAGGTAGAGCCATTTTGTATACATGACTTTCAAGAGAACATAGGATACTACTAGGTGTTGCTTTAAACAGGAAATGAAGAATGTATCAGAGAAGGTACTGAAGAACTGAGTACAGTAAAGCTCTGAGGACCATTCTCAGAAGAAAATCACCACAAGCTAACTCTGAAGGAAGAACTTGAAGCTCTTTGAGTGAAACCCATAGAATTGATACCTCTGGGAGAGCAGAGCAGCTTGTTTGTCTTCTCTGAAATGCACTTGAAGTTCATGATGATCTGTGGTGCAAGGGAAAGGCTTCAGGGAAGATGAAATTATTTGGAAACTTTTATTACTAAAAAATGATTCAGGAAAAGAGTCCATGCATCCTTTTGAACTGCAAGCAGCTTTGTGTCATAAGTTATTTTTACTTTAATATCTGCCAACATTGTTATTGCATTGTTGTGTAGATCTATAAAGCTGTGACATACTAAATTATGGGGAAAAGACTATGATAACCCTCCCAGGGCACATAGGTGAGATATGGTGGCTGAAAATAGCAGTCATTGCCAAGGCAGCTCCCAGCTCTTGAAGACAGGGAAAGGTGTATATGATTAGCTCCCTTTGAGCAGAGTTGCCTGGCATTCTACACATCAGAAGACCTAGATGGAGCAATGGGAACACTTGGGAGGAGATGATCACATCATGCAATAGTTCTCTTAAATACATTCTTCTTCATCACTAAAATTTTGTATCCTTTGAGACAATCATCCCAACTTCTCTCAGCACCTACAAACTACATGCTACACTTTGTTTCTATGCTATTAACTCTTAGATTCACACATGGTACTTGTCTTTCTGTGTCTTGTTTATCTCATAGATATTAAGGCACAAACATGCCACAAAAGTGATTGAGAGAAGAATAAAATCAGGAAGTCATATTGTGCAGGGCCCTTGTCAGTCCTTATAACGACTTTGGAGAGTTCTGGGCATAGATGACATGACATATTTTATATTTTAAAAAGATCATTTGACCACCCTGCTTAGAATAAGCCATATGGTGTGTTGTGATCAATTTTCATGTGATTGGATTAAGGACCACCCAGAAAGCTGGTAAAGCATTGCTATTAAGTATGCTTATGAGGCTGCTTCCAGCAAACATTAGTTTGTGAGCTGGTAGTCAGAGTCAGGAAGACCTGCTCTCACTGTGGATGGACACAATCCAGTTGGATGGGGTGCCAGATATAGAGAAATAACAGAAAATATAGTGTCTTCTTTGTTTTAGAGCTGGAACACACTCTTTTCTGTTATCAAAACTCCAGGACCTGTAGCCTTTAGACTCTAAGATCTGAACAAACAGCCACCTAGGATTTTACAATCCAGCCTCAGACTGATGGTTACATTATCAGCTTTCCTGTGTCTGAGGTATATACATTTGGACTAAGATTCCATAGTCTTCAGCTGAAGACAGTAGCCCAAAGAATTCTTCAGTACCTATAATTAGGCAAGTCAGTTTTTCTAATGAATCTGCCTTTTTAACTCTACACATTCTCATACACTTACATATAAATAGTGTGTTGTCTCTATGAAGAATTTTAATCCTGACTGTTAAGAGTACAGCCAGGGAGACTAGGTGTGCAGATATTATAGTAGTCCTGGTGAGTACTGATAGGACTATGGAACACTATGGTAGTTATGTTGTTGCTGAAAGGTGGGTGAGTTCCAGACATGATTTGGAAATAGAACCGCTAGGCTGCCTGAGAGATGTGTTTACCTGAGTCACTGGAAGGATGTCCTGCCATCAGTTGAGGTTGGGAAGACTGTAGGTGAGACGGGGCTGTTGGAGATCAGAAGATCATATTGTGGACATGCTAGACTTCGAAACAACAACCTCTTCCTCTCTCCTTCGCTGTATAAAGAATATTCTGTTTCTCTTAAAGGACACATACTTTCTATTATTCAACATATCTTTTGATAAATAGTTGTGTGTGTGTGATCATTTTCCTAGGCTGTGTGTGCTGAGCTAGTGAGGGTCAGGCATCATTCATCTCTGTGTCCATGTGACACTTAGAATAGGTCTCTGAATTTTGAGAGAGTGCATAATGAGCACACTGAGTTGACTTATGAGTTCTTTTGATTTTTTTATTTATTACAATTTGTTCACTTTGTATCCCAACTGTAGCACCCCCCCCC
>NW_026587759.1:1558612-1568728 GCF_907164565.1 Psammomys obesus
TATTACAATTTGTTCACTTTGTATCCCAACTGTAGCCCCCCCCCCCCCATGGCCTCCCAATTGCCCCCCCTCCATTCTCCTCCCATGCACTTTCCCCAGTCCACTGATAGGGGAGGTCCTCCTCCCCTTCCATCTGACCCTAGCCTATCAGGTTTCATCAGGACTGGCTGCATTTGGTGTGGTCTGGTAAGGCTGCTCCCCTTCCCCCTTAAGTAGGAGGTGATCAAAGAGCCAGCCACTGAGTTCATGTCAGAAACAGCCCCTGTTTCCCTTACTAGGGTACCCACTTGGAGACTGAGCTGCCATGGGCTACATCTGTGCAAGGGTTCTAGGTTATCTTCATGCATGGTCCTTGGTTGAAGCATCAGTCTCAGAAGAGATCTCTGGGCCCAGATATTTTGGATCTGTTGCTCTCCCTGTGCAGCTCCTGTCCCCTCCAGGTCTTTCTATCTCCCCCTTCTTTCCTAAGATTCCCTGCACTCTGCCCAAGGTTTGGTTATGAGCCTCAGCATCTGCTTAAATACCCTGCTGGGTAGAGTCTTCTGTGGTAGGCTGCTGTCCTGTTCCCTGTTTTCTCTCTCTGCTGATGTATATTCCATTTGCCTTTCTGAATTAGAATTGAGGATATTACCCAGAAACACACCTAAGTCACAAAGAGAGACATTACCTGAGAGTAAAGGGCTGGAAGATGGTTTCCCAAGCAAATGGACCCTAGTAGCAAGCAGAAGTAGCCATTCTAATATCTAATAAAATAGACTTTCAACCAAAATTAATAAAAAGAAACAAGGAAGGTCACTTCATACTCATCAAAGGAAAATTGCAACAAGAAGATATCACAATTCTGCACGTCTATGCCCAAATACAAGGGCACCCACATTTGTAAAAGAAAAATTTAAAAAAACTTAAAGCACACATAGACCCACACACATTAATAGTGGGAGACTTAATACCCCATTCTCAACAAAGGATAGGTCAGCAAAACAGAAATTAAACAAAGAAACAATGACTCTAACAGATGTCATGAATTAAATGGACCTAACAGACATCTACAGAACCCAAACAGAAAAGAGTTAACTTTCTTAGCACCTTATGTGTTCTTTTTATTATAGCTTTGGCTGTAACATTGAATTTACTGCTTTAGCAATTACTCTTGTCATTAGATCTTTCTAAGTCCTCATTTGGTGTTGTAGAGAATAAACCACAGAATGAATATTAAAGAGAAACACTTAAAAATACTTTGATTGAAATAAATGCAATCCCAATTTACCAAGTCTACCAGTAAAACTGCATGCTCAACCCTAAAACCATTTGATCAAATGATTTCTAAATTGTATATTTTCAGCCACTGGATTTAAGAATTACACTGGCAAAAAAAAATCAGTTGTCTTTACTACTCTAAATCTAAATAGGTTCACCAAACTATTATATACTCCCCTCTTCTCCCTTATTTCTTTGTTGATTTCTTCTCTTCACTATCATCTTAAGCTAGTAGAGCAAATAAATGAGAAATAATTGTTTAGAATTATTTGAAAAAGTATTGTTAAGGATTGTCAAGATACATTTATGATAAATAATTTAAAACTCAAGTTGGGTTAGTAAATGTCTTAAACATTTTTTTTTCTGTTGTTGTCAGATGGCTTTAATGAAGAATTCTACTAGACTTTCAAAGAGTTAATGCCAATAATCCTCAAAATTTTCCACAAAATAGAAACAGAGGAACAGTGCCCCATTAGTTTTATGAGGCCACAGTGACCTTAATAAATAAACCATATAACTACCCAACAAAGAAAGAGAATTGCAGACCAAGTTCCTGTATGAACATTGATACAAAAATGCTCAATGAAATACTTACAAATACTGAATCCAAGAATATGTCAAAAAGATTATCCACCACGATCAAGTAAGCTTCATCCAAAAGATGCAGGGATGGCCTGGGACGTGTAAATCAACTCCCTGAGACTATGGATACGGGGACATACTTCAACACTATAAAGGTGATTTACAGCAAGCCCAAGCCCATATAAAACTAAAGGGAGGGGAACTCAAGGCATTTCCATTAAAATCAGGAAGAAGACAAGGTCGTCCTCTCTCTCCATACCTATATATATTACTTGAATCTTAGCTAGGGCAACAAGACAACTGAAAGAGCTCAAGGGGATATAAATTCAAAAGGAAAAAAAATAAAGTATCTTTATTTGCAGATATTATGATAGTATACATAAGTGACCTCCAATATTCCACCAGGAAACCCTACTGCTGATGAACACTTTCAGCAAAGTAGCAGTATACAAAATTAATTATAAAAATTATTTGTGGACATTCCTACTCACAAGTGATGGACTGAGAAAGAAACCGGGGGAACACCATCTTTCACAATAGCCTTAAATAGTATAAAATATCTTGGGATAACTCTAACCAAAACAAACAAACAAACAAACAAAAACAAACAAACAAAACCCAAAGCCCTGTATGATAAAAAACTTTAAGACATCAAAGAAAGAAACTGAAGATGATATGAGAAGATGGAAAAATCTCCCATGCTTGTGGATCAGTAGGATTAATATTGTAAAAAAATGGCCATCCTGCCAAAAGCTATGTACAGATTCACTGCAATCCCCATCAAAATTACAACACGAGGGCCAGGTGTGGTGGCACACACTTTGACCCCAGCACCCAGGAAGCAGAGGCAGGCAGATCTTTGAGAGTTCAAGGCTCGTCTGGTCTATAAAGCAAGCCCAGGAAGCCAGGTCTGTTATACAGAGAAACCCTGTTTTGAAAAACAAACAAATAAACAAAAATTTCAACACAGTTCTTAACAGATCATGAAAAGACTATTTTCAGTTTCATTTGGATTGACAAAAACCCTGAATAGTGAAAGCACTCCTTAATAATAATAGAACTTCTAGAGAGCCACTCCTCAGTCTCACACTGCAGCGACAACAAAGCCAGGCTGATGCTGGCCTAAGAAAGTGTGCAGATGGGTTAGTTTTCAGTTAATCCCTTCTTTCTGCTTGCAAATAGACAATTGATTTTTTTCTTTAAAATTATGCAAACATAATTTCAGATTCACCCTACTTGTAACTGTGTGGGCATTCCAATTACTGCTCATGTACAATGTCAGTGTTTATATAAAATTTCAGTGTGTCATGTGTAGGACTCCAGAAATTGTCTAAAAATATGTTAATTAAGAAGAAATATGAATTTAATAGAATATATACGAATAGTTTCTCTGAGGTTAAACATTCAACTACCCTTGAGAATTCTGCTGAGAAAACTTCAGTGGCAGGAAATGGCAGGAACTGGTTTATATTGGGACATGAGTTCATTTTGTTGAGTTATTGTATAGTTAGCAGCAACCTTAAAGTGCCAAATTGTGATGTCTGAGCTATCAGTTTTGGAAAGTTCAAAATGCTTCTTTCCATAAGGCAGGATTTCCCTATGAGAGGCAGAGCTACTCAGCCTGTCTGATTAGCTTTCCCTGCTTATGGTTAGGAAGTGATTGCCAAGTGTGGGTTTTAGCAGGGCTTTGCCCATCCAGAATGCTTGCTAAGGCTGGAGACATAGCCCAGTCACTGAAGCCTAAGGCTCACATCTGAAATGTCAAAATGCTGCTCATGTTTTTCTGTGAACTGGAGCCTCAGGAGGTGCTAGGCCTGGGGATAGAGACTGGAATCTGATAGGAGCTTAAAAGCAGGGGCCCAGTTAAGGGAGCTGGGACAACAGCCAGAAGAGGATTGCGTAAGGGCCATTTAAAGGCCCTAAATTCAGTTAGCCACAGAAATGATGTTTTTAAGCCTCTGATTTTACTGAGTAGAAGTGTGATTCTATCCAAGGTGGCCTCATTGCTCACCCGGACGAGGTCTTGAGTCAGTTTAAATTTTGACGCTTCTCTAAGTTTTTTTTTTTTTTTTTTTTCACATGTGGATCTGGTAAGTATTCAGAGTAAACTGATAAGTCCTGGGATATACCAGGCTTAGATTCTTTATTTATAAAATGCTTTTGCTTGAAGAATTATAGATGGTAAGTGATATAAAAAGTTCAGCATTATGCTTGAATGCCCCATATCTAAACTGGAAAATCCTACCAGATGCTTCTAAATATGCATCTAGAATAGTGGTTTAAACCCTCCTAATTCTGCAACACAACACAATACAATCCTCATGTTGTGATAAACTACAACCATAAAATTATTTTTATAACTACAATTTTAATACTGTTATGAGTAGTAATGTAAACACCGGTATTTTCCAGTGGTCATAGATGACCCTTTCGCAGGAAAGGGTTGCACAGCCTTACCAGGGGTCACGACCCACAGGCAGAGAACCACTGATCTAGGCCATGACTGTGTTTACCACTTCTTCCATTCTACCTCAACTGAAGCCACCATTCCAATGGTTCTCCTCTAAATTCTACCCTTGCCCTAAGCCTCAACTCTACTGTTAGCATAGATGCCACAGTCAACCTCTTAAATGCTGTTGGCTTAGAGAGAAAGTCTACCCAACACTCTATGATGCCTCCTATTTTACCCTAACCTAAAGCCCCCATTGCTGCCAAGAGCCCTATAGTTTAGCCTTGAGACATTACTGTGCTATCTTCTTTCTAAAGCTTCTTCCTCAAGATGAGTGTGTTTTTTCGCCTCAAGCTCCTTACAGTTAATATTCTCTCTTCTTAGAAAAAAAATATGTTAATGTCTACACTTGGCTCTTTTCTTAAAGAGTAATCTTGTCTCTAACGTTCCAAGTCTCCTGCATGTCCAGATTCGATGCATGTGCTCATTTAACAACATTTAACAACAGTGTCCTAGCAACAGCTAAAGTGCAATAGTAAAAGCAATAAGAAATAGTCATTGAAGACTTTGCATGTAGCTTGTATTTTGCTGTTTTCTACCCCTGAGGATGGTGTATTCCCTTTGTGTACTCTATGACCTACAACTGATCTTAGCTGAGATGAGATCTCAGGTAAGATATCAGACATTTTTATTGAGTATTCAGGAGTGATTCTCTCTTGCTCACTCCCATGTCTCATCAATGATTATTTCATATCATTCCTTTTCTATTGATTTGTTTATGGTGTATGTGTATATGTCTCTCTCTCTCTGTATGTGTGTGTAGCTGAGCATGCCCATGTGGAAGCCAGAGATTGACTTTACATGCCTCTTCTATTGCTCTTCACCCTCTGGAGACACAGTCTCTTAGTGATCCAGGAGTTCACTGATCGGCAAGCCTGGCTGGCCCATGAGCTCTCCAATCCTGTCTACCTCCCTGCTCTGGGATTGCAGGGACCTGCTGGCACACCAGGCTTTTCCTGTGAGTTCTGGGGATCTGCACTCAAGTACTCATACTTGTTCAGCAAGCATGCTCAGCACGAACTTCTTATGTCCTATCATGTTTAAATTTTATTTTTAGTATTATCTCCTAAATATAATAAGATATTTGAAAGCAGAAACCACATCTGGTCATCTTTATATGCTGTTCAGGCTGTAGGATGGCTGCCTTTTTTTTTTTCTTGATTACAGTTTATCCACTTTGTATCCCCTCCCTCATCCCCTCTCTCTTCTCCTCCCATGCCCCTCCCCCAGTCCACTGATAGGGGAGGTCCTCCTCCCCTTCCCTATGACCCCAGCCTATCAGAGTGCATTAGGACTGGCTGCATTGTTTTTCTCTGTGGCCTGTTAAGGCTGCCCCCATGACTGCCTTTTTAAGTCCACTTCAGGTACTTCAGAAAGTTGCACATATTCTTTCAAACCCCATGACAGAATGTATATCTGTAGATAACTGTTATTTGGTAACATATATTTTAGAACTCATCCGTGGAGTAATTTTAAATATGTATCCCTTAGAGATAATACAATGTATTTTCATCATTTTCACCCAGCACTGCCCCTCCAGCTCCCCAATGCTTCCCACCATGTCTTGATGCTACTTCATGTTCTTAAAAATCCACTATCGATAACTCCCTAACCCCAGCTACAGCTGCCCTCATGCACACGTGTGCAGTTGGCCACCGGGTGTGGCCACCTGCCAGTAGCCATACACTTAGTATCCCCAGAGGAGAGTGACTCTGTCCCTCAGTGGCCGTCAACTGCCAAATCTCCTCCACTACAGCTAAAGCCAAAATTAGATAGAAGAGAAAACAGAAAAACTGAACTATTTGTAGGCCATCAACATAAAGTGGCTTGTGTAGAGTTGTCTGTGGGTTTCAACATGACAATTGTGACGTGCAGGAAGTTCTGGTAAGAGGCAGCTAGTGTTATTGTTGTTGTTATTATTATGTGTTTCTCTTTCTCCTTCTCTTTCTGCACCGTGCCACATCTTATTCTCAGTGAAATAAGCAGAAGTAAAATGGGAGTGCTAGGAAGGAGGAACCAGGGAAAAGCCTCTGCTTCCACAGGGGCAGGTGCTTCTGTAACAGCCGACAGGACTGCTCCTCTCGTTGCAGGGAGAAATCCTCATCCCTTCTGTGGCAGCACGAGAAGCCAGGCTCCTAGGCTACGGGGACTCTGCCTTAGCCAGCTTGGCTCTCCCCTCACTTGTATCTCAGTGCTCTCTGGATTGATTAGGGGATGAATGGGGGCTGGGGAGAACAGAGATGCAGGAAAACAGTGGCCCTTGATGGTTCAATTACAGCAACAAAGGAGAACTCTCAAGAGTCTACCAAAATGTAAAAACTCTTAACTTCCAAAGTGTTAAAAATGTTATCATTTTTCACTTTTAATATACTCTATACTTTGAAATAAAGGCTCAGCGGAAGTTTCAAAAGTACTATGTAGAATTCCCTTGTGAACATCATCCAATTACACCTAATGCTGTCATATCTAGCGGTAGGATATGCCAAGACTAAGAAATTGAAGCTGTTAAAACTCACTGATTTCGTTCGGATCTCACCAGCTTTTATGGGCACACATATGTGGATATGTGAATGTGGTTCTATTCATTTCTATCCCATGTGGAGACGCATGTAGCCATCCCCTCAGCTGGCAGCCCGTCAGTATTCACTGGCAGCTTAACTTCCTTGCACCTTCCTTTATATTTGCTCAACTGATAACTCCTGGAAACCATTGTTTCCAACTATTCAATCTCAAGAGTGTTATGTAAATGCCACCTACAATATTTAACTGATCATTTGCCTCTTCCCCAAAGCATAATGTTCATAAATGTAAAACAGCAATGTTAACTATATACACGGCATGAGACTAAGTCCTTCAAAAAGACATCACATTCTCAAAATAGTGCCAGGATGTAATAGTGAGCCACAGTATTCCCAGGTCTGAAAATACTCTAGCAGGCGTGTCCAACCTCTTGACATGGGACATACCGTTTCCCCCTGCAAATGCTCAAGATCCATGCAATCAACTTTAACATTTCTTTTAAGTTGGGCCGTATTTATAGCTGTTCTGGAGTACGTGTAGAACAGCTGTAGACCGTGAGTTGGTTACACCAAATGGTTCCTGATTTCACTTACAGCACTTTCAAAGTCCTTTTTGGATATGACTGCAAAATTGACCAGCCATATCCACCTGTCTTCACCCTCTTTGGAACAGCCTCAGTCTCTGTGGACTTGCTGCCTTTCACCTCTGCAGTTTTTCTGCCTGGAATGCTGCATTCTGATTTCAATGGCTCTTTTCCCCTTTTTAGTATCATCTCAAACTTAGTCTTCTCAGAGAGGCCCCCCCCCCCCCAGTAAATATGGCTTGTTAGATTCAGGAAAGATAAAAGGTTCCTAGTAAAACAAGACTCTGGATAAACAACAACTACAATCTTTTGGTCTTTGTTCCCTGTAACACTTGGGCTGTACATATACTAGAAATTATTGCGGTTTGTTTGAAACGCAAATTTAACGGGATGCCCTATATTATAGCAACCGAGTCATAGTACTCTTATTGTCTCTCTAGGGCCGGCCACTGCTTAAAAGTCTGTTTGTTCTTTCACTCTCCTGGACCCTACATGTTCACAACTGTTTCTCCAGTGCTGATCACAGTGCCTGGCACATTGTAGATGCTCAATAAGTGTTCGTTAGAAGTGCAAGAAGAATAAAACCAGACTGACCACACCTCCAGGGCAAATTGATGGAGAGAAAGGAGAGGGAATGCCCGCCTTAAGTAGTCAAACAGTACTCTGAAGGAGGAACACTGAGGTGTTACCTGCCTTTCAGAAGAGAGCTAGTGGGGTCCGAAGACCCTGGATGCATACATTTGGGGAGAAGCAAAATCTAGACAAACTGAAAGAAGTAACTAAAGAAAAATCTGCTTGAGTAAAACAAACAAACAAAGAAAAAACACAAAAAACCTCTGAGCTCTGAATAGGGTCCCAGGCAGGGGGCATCTCCCCCATCTCTCTCCAAGGGGATCGCCCTGCGTCTTCAAGGGTTAGCTTTATTGTCAGGTTCTGGGAATTGTTATACCCTGATTATAAGGAAAGTCCCCGCACACGCAAACAACGAGCGTGGAGGGTGGGTGGTGAGGAAGTCAAAACAGAAGAGATCAAACTCTCCTCTTGAGCCCTCGATGCCCAAGGCTGGAGGCAGTCTTGTTTGGGCATTTGGAGAGGTTTACGGCAGGAGGCGTGTACGCTGGACTTCCTACGGGACCCACCAGGGGCGCGTATATGCGCTCCACTCGGATGCACTTGGTCTGATCCGCTGGAGCAGGGTTCGCCCTGAAGCTAGCTGTGTGTGTGCGTCTGTAGGTCCTCACCCAGGTCAAGCCGGCTCCCGGCCCTCCGCAGCTCCTCCCGGCTCTTGCCCGCCCTCCCACCTTGGAGCGGGAGGATGGTCCTGGGTGGCTTAGCCGGGGCTGCTGGTCCTCGACGTCTACGGCAGGACGCGCCCTGTCGTGTGAGCCGCGCGCGCGCCGGGTTGGGAGGCGGCGGTCTCCGGCACTGACAGGTGCTGGCCTGAGGGCGCGGGTGTGGTCCCAGCCCGGCTGGAAGCCGACTCCGGGGTCGGTAGCCTCCCCAGCCCGGAGCCGGCGCGGAGAGGGAGCGGAGCGCGGCCTGGGGCCACCCCGTGGACTGGAGCGGAGGAGTTTCGCGCTAGAAACTTTGCAGGCGCCGCGGCCGCTGCGCGAAGCCCGGCAGGTGCGGCGGGCGAGGGCGGCGGCGCCCGGCGGCGGGAGGGCCTCGGCCGCGGCGGCGTCGCCCCGAGCTGGCCTGAAGCCGCTGGGCGCTCCCGGCTTGTGCTGCTGCTCGGGCCGCCGCCGCCTCCACGCTCCCCGAGGAGGCGCAGCCCGGCAGGGCGGAGGACAGGCGGCCGGGGCGGAGAGGACGTGCCGCGGCCGGAGGATGGAGCCCCGCGCCGCCGCGCCTGGCGAGCCCGAGTCGGCCTCGTCCCCCTCCTTCCAGGCCCGGCTCTGGAGAAACCTGCAGCTGGGGGTGGGCAAGGGCAGAGGTGGCGGGGCCGGGCGCCCCGGGGCCCCGGAGCGCCGCACTGCGGCCACCCCGACCCCGTCCCCACCGCCCCCGAGGGCCGCGCAGGACGCGCTGGCCGCCGCGGCGAGTACCGGCAGCAGGTGGAGCGGCTTCAAAAAGCGGAAGCAAGTGCTAGACCGAGTGTTCTCCTCCTCGCAGCCCAACCTGTGCTGCTCCTCCCCAGAGCCCCTGGACTCGGGCGGGGCGAGCAGAGCCGAGCAGGGGTCCACGCTGCGCCGCCGCCTCCGAGAACATCTGCTGCCCGTGGCTAAGGGGTCCGCGACAGCCGCAGGGGCAGCCGGAGTGACGCCTCCTGGCGGGCGCTCCCCGGACTCGGCCCCTTCTTCTTCCGCCTCATCCTCCCTGTCCTCTTCTCCCCAACCGCCCCCGCGGGGGGACCGCGTCCGAGATGAGGGTGCACGGCGTGGAGGCCCTGGGGCACACCTGTGCCACCAGAAGAGCTCGTCTCTGCCGGGGACCGCGTGCCTGGAGCAGTTGCTGGAACCCTCGCCACCTCCGGCAGAATCGGTTCGGGGTCCCGCCGAGCCCCAGGCTCTACAGAAGGGCGAAGAGCGCGGCAGCAGCCAGGTGAGTGCAGCAGCCACCTGGCCAGTGTGCGGACCACGCCTCCAGCTTCAGGCTGCCCAGCCCCGGGCGAGGGTTCCGTGTGTGTGTGTGTGTGTGTGTGTGTGTGTGTGTGTGTGTGTGTGTG
>NW_026587759.1:1568738-1624206 GCF_907164565.1 Psammomys obesus
GTGTGTGTGTGTGTGTGTGTGTGTGTGTGTGTGTGTGTGTGTGTGTGGCGGAAGGCAGGGCGGGACTGGACTATAAACTAGCTGAAACGAGCAAAGAAAACATTTCGCTCGCTCGGGTTTAGTACTGACAGAATCCATACTTGTACTCTACTTTGATCAGAATCACACCTTTCGCCAATGCGGTTTGGGTAGCTTAATGAACAGCTGAGGAGAAGTTACAAGTTAGCTTGAGAGCCTTGCGTCGTTGCCTTTTGGAGGTCCCCGCAACAGGCCCGACCAAGCATTCTCTTGGTAAAAGAAAAAGCCCTCAAAATTTAGGAAAGGAACTCGCAACCGCGGGTGGGTTTGTGGAAGGGGCGCTCCATGAAGCAGAGGGCTAGCAGTGGACTTGGGAATGCGGAAAGGGGAAGTTGTGGCTTAGATCAGGACTAATCTAACTTCGCTAAACTTCGAGTTCTCTTCTTGAAAGTTTCTGCCGCAGGTGGATCACTGTCCCACAGGGGGACTGCAGGGTCCAAGCTCCTCAAGTAGATACATTTCCATAGCTCTAAAGTTTAGGACTCACCAGAAATATGTGCTTCTAAAACATGTTACTTTACACATAAACAAGACCACATAAACGAGAGTGTTTCATATGGTTTAATGGAAAATGTAAGTCATCAGGAGCTACGCTTACTCCTCCTTCAAAGAGAGAATCTGTTCTTTTTATAAATGTCTATCAAATCATGTTCATGGTAGAAAATATCTCAAAATTCAATTCTACGAGGGGCCTAAAACAATTGTTTTTCATTCAGTGCATCTTAGCTTATTAAACTCTCATTGCTGTAATTCTGACCATGTTAAGTGAGTGATATTGCATTAAAACCTTAAGTAGAAAATAGCTAGCTAGAAAAATAACTTGACCATTTGCTGAAATGTATCCTTTGATTATGTGAGACAAGAAGAGCTCAGAAAAAAGTCTATAGCTTAGGTACTATTTTTTAGTGTAGTTTCTTAAAAAGTAGGTCAGAAATCAGTCACTTCATTCATTTTTCTGTGTGGCAAACGTTTGGTGTTCTAGAGAAAGCTTAGATTAGATAGACACCATTGGCAGAGAAAGATAAGACAACTTTACCTTTTATTGTCTTGAAACAGACCTGAATAGAATTTTTTCTTTTAATTTCAAAAGCAAAGTGAAAGTGCTTGTGTATCTATTAGTCAGAGTTCTCCAGAGGAGCAGAATTCATACAGGGAATAAAGGGGATTGATGGCCTACAGGTCTAGCTAGTCCAACAATGGCTCCCTATTCATGGAAGAGCCAAGAATCTGGTAGATGATCATGAGTCCGTGAGAATGGATGTCTTAGCTGGTCTTTGGTATATTCCAGAATCCCAAAGAAGTAGGCTCTAATGCTAGTGAAGGAATGAATTTGCTAGCAAGGGCAAGAGCAAGCAGGCAAAAAGAGAGCCAGCTTCCTTCCTCTTTATACAGGGCTGCCAGCAGAAGGTGTGGCTCAGATTAAAGATCTGGATTAAAAATGCATCTTCACACATCGAAGACTTGGATTAGAAGTATGTCTTCCCACTTCAAAGAATTTCATTAAAATGATCCCTCATTTGGGTTCTAGTTAACTCCAGATGTATAAAGTTCATAACCAAGAATAGTGTACAAATACTATGAGGAAATGTTTTTTGAGTTTCTGTATAGTTCTAATGCACATTTATTTTAATGTTGAAAAATTGTTTTGATATTTTATCTTTCCTAACTTTTAGAGCAACACATAATAATAGAATTATTTTGGAAGGCACCTAACATATTATGGTGAAAGTTAATTTATGAAGTTATAAAGTAGCAGCCCATCGAGCTAAGATATTTTCAAAGCAAAAACAGAATGCAAATTTCATCTTTGTGCCCCCCACATCCTCTTTTTAAAAAACCAAAACCTTTTTGAAGCTTTCTAAGCTGTTTCGGAGACGATACTGAAATAACAATTTTGTCTGTGATTTCATCGTACAGTGGGGACACCATAGCACTGCACTTTTTAATAGTCACTGCAGTGCTGTAGCCGTTCTCACCAATTTGCAGATTAGAAGCTAATGCCCAAGGCACCTAAGTGACTTCTCCAGGTTGGTATGTGAGTAGAACAGCGGGGTGTGTACTCCTCAGTTTTCAGAATCTTTCCCCATGCTTCCCAACACTTCTGTGAACTTGTAAATTTTAACTTTTGGGATGATTTCCGTCCAATACTAGAGGCGTACACGTGTGCGTGTGTCATAACCCCCCATTCCTGCCACAGCTCTCCAACAGATCATCTGTGTTAATTTCTAACTTGGTCACTGATGCACTGTTGCATGTCTTCTTACATTTAAAAGTCGCATGTTGTTCATTTTATGTTTCTAAAGAAGGCCTTCACTATAAGGAAGCAGCATTTCAATGCAGCTACTAAAGGAATATTTTAGAAACTGAAGCGAAGCTGAGGAATTAATCGGTGAACTGTGGAGGGTTAGGCAGAACAAGCAGCAAGTCCTCAGGGGATGGCCAGGCACAGCCGTCCGCTGTTCGTGGGGCCTTGTTCTTAGGTGTGCCCTGTGGTTCAGAGATACATTATGCTTACAGGTATGTTTCAGAGACTCTCTGACTGAAGGAGAAGAGACGCCTGTAGTCTTTTAAAGTACCCTTTTCTTCAACTAAAAGGAGCTGAGCACACCTCCCAATAGGGAAGAGAAGAAAGGGAATCCAAACTTGGAACGGAATTGATTAAGGTGCCCAGGGGCAGGTTCTCTTTGTAACATAATGCCTTCCCAGGTCTGTCTGGGGGGCTTTCCTTGCCCCTCAGCTTCTCATCTTCAGGACATCTGGGCATGAGGAGGACAGAGCACATGATGCTTTGTTTACCAGTCACCAGCCTAGAAGGACATGCACAGAAGATAAGATAGTGAAAGCAATTCTTTCTAGTATCCAGACTATCATTATACATACAATTCATTGTAAAATTGGGCAGATTCTTGAAAATTGTCCTATTTTTTGCTTGTTCCT
This sequence comes from Psammomys obesus, assembly GCF_907164565.1. Classification (NCBI taxonomy): domain Eukaryota; kingdom Metazoa; phylum Chordata; class Mammalia; order Rodentia; family Muridae; genus Psammomys; species Psammomys obesus. The sequence goes on from NW_026587759.1 coordinate 1,571,754, forward strand.
GGCATCAGCCATGTTCTCCAACACACTCCCCACTTCTCCGCCCCCAGCCCGGCATGAGGTCCCAACAACACATGTGCCTACATTCTGACACTCTGTAGAGATGTTAAGCACAAGTTCAGCAAAAGGACTGGTTAAAGTGAACACACTGCTGCTGTCCACGCCCTCAGTAGTCTTCTCATTATCTTTAATCACTTTTGAAAAACACCAACAGACTTAACAGTGCCTCCTCGTATATCATTTCAAATATTCTGCTTTGAAAATAGGAGAGAAAGAAAGACAGGCAGACAGACAGACCCTTTCTTCCTACTAATTCTTGTTCACATTTTGGGCCATATTCTCACACCAGATTCATTCCATTTTCTATACCACAGTTGGGAAAGATGCTTTCTCAGTTTGTGTGCCCATCAAAAATATGCCAATTTTATGTATTCTGTCTTGATGAGTTACTAAAATTATATTTAGCTAGAATCAGAAAGTCAGTATTTTGAGAAAATCTGAGAAATGAGTATGTTGCAATTTTTAGTATCTAAGAGAAAGCATGCAGTGTTTATAAATGTTAAACCTTTTTGTTTTTTTCTTTTTAAAATAAAGTTTTATTGAAATTGCTTTCATAGAGGAGAAGAATGATTTTGAGGAGAGGTGGGTAAACTGTTCAGTGCAGTAGCAATCAATGCTTTGAAACACAGTAAGAGGAGTCCCCATGCCCTTAGAAGAAACTCCAACAAAATGCTCTACATTTTGTCTATACATAACTCTCATCTGACTTTTAAAAAACTTTTTTTTTGAGACAGGGTTTCTCTGTGTAGCCTTGGCTATCCTGGACTCACTTTGTAGACCAGGCTGGCCTCAACTCAGAGGTCTGCCTGCCTTGGCCTCCCTGAGTGTTGGATTACAGGCATGCACCACCGTGTCTGGCAATTTTTTAAATTAAATTAATTTATTTATTAATTTTTTATCCTGATCCCAGCCCCCCTCTTCTCCACTCCACCCCACCCTCCTACCCTTTCCCCCCTTTCCTCCCTCCCCTTCTCATCAAAAAGGAGCCCTCCCTACAAACCCACCCCAGCACATCAAGTTACATCAGGACTAAGCACATCCTCTTCCACTGAGGCCAGACAAGGCAGCCCAGATAGGGAAAAGTGATCCAAAGCAGGCAACAGAGTCCATGTCAGATATGACCCCTGCTCCCCTTGTTGCTAGGGGACCCACATGAGGACCAAGCTGCCCATCAGTTACATATGTGTCATGGCCTAGGTTCAGTCCATGCCTGCTCTTTGGTTGGTGCTGCAGTCAGTGTGAGCCCCTATGGGCCTAGGTTAGTTGACTCTGTTGTTCTTGAGGCGTTCATGTCTCTGCAGACCTAAAGAAGCTAAGTAACAAAGAGGGCCCAAAGGGGGATTCTTGAGTCCTTCTCAGAGGGAAAAGAGAATAGACATCGAAAGTGGATGAAGAGAGGGCATGGGGAGGTGAAGGCGGGTAGGTGGTGAGAAGGCTGGGAGAAAGAAGGGACACTGAGGTGGGAGGGCATCACTGAGACAAGCTGATGATCTGCTACTGGGTGGGCTCCCAGGATGGTATTCAGGTGACTCTAAATGAGACACCTAGCTGCAGGAGGTAGGGGAAGGGGCTTGAGGGGTGGGGACCGAAGAGGCCATCTCCTATAGCCAGGCAGGACTTCCAGTGGAGGGAGGGGGCACCAACCCACAAAGCCTTTGACTCAAAATTTACCGTGCCTCCAAGATGTTCAGAGATAAAAGATGGAACCGAGCTTGAGGGAATGGGCAGCCAATGACTGGCCCAACCCGAGACCCATCCTGTAGGAGACCTGCCAACCCCTGACACTATTAATGATACTCTGAACATCTGGCTTTTTAATAGCTTATATTAAAATATTATTTGGGTTAATGTTTTGTCAGATATTTTAACTATTGCTTCAAAGGATATAGCTTAATGTCGGTGAAGGTACAGATATAAAATAATTCCTAATGTAAATGACCAACCAACCCTACTGACAAGTCTAATAATGTTAAAATCAGTGTCCTAATACAGTTTTTATTAGCTTAATTTTATGACGAACATCAGGGCGGGATGTAGCCTGACTTCAGAACTGTGTCTTTCAAAATCAGAGGAAGAAGGTACAGTTTGGAGGTCCCTGAAGCTGAAGTTTGAGGTCAGTGCCATTCTTCAGTTACAGGAACCAGGAATTTATTTCAAAAAGAAAAAAAGGAAGCAGTAAGATGGAACCCTCTAACCTTGTGTGGCTAAACTGAATACCTGGCAAATTTTGGGCCTGGTAACCAAAAAGGAAAGTATTAGTATTAAAATATGAGAAGCTGACGTGGAGCAGCTGAGCTGTGGTTGTTAGTGAGATTGAGCAGACTGAGGTTTATGAGAACTGCCATTGCAGATAAATGAATAGTAGAAAACAGATGAATGGGAGCTTTGCCCGTCGATCTCATTTAGTTTGATATAGAAAGTATTTTACTTGCAAAGGTGAAAAAAGGGCAGGGCTGATAATGCCACAGTTTAGTAATAAAAAATGTTCACAATCTTTAGCAAGTGTATAGTCCTTATCATGGAAGCATAGACAAACCCTAAATTAATGAAGAGTAATTCAATTGTAGTTTTAGGTTCCAGCATATTGAACTGCGAGTCATGATCCCTCGTGTGGCTGTGTAACTGAACGTGAGTGAGGGTCATGGAAATTTCAGCAAGAGCAAAACATGCAGTGGCTAAAACGAATTCAAAATGGAATCCTTTATGGTTCTGAGGTGCTCCTGGTGGCCACTGTCCATGTGGCATTGCTGGGCCACTCCAGGGTTGTTTCTGAAGAGTCAGTTTGAGGGCTTTGCACTGGTGTACCTTCATGCCAGCCAGCACCAGTGCTCAGCGCCGAAACACCTCCAATCAGATTCAAGATTGGCTTTGCAGGAGCAAAACCTAAACTTCTGAAACCAGAAGCCTTTCGTTCAGGCTTTTTAATTAGCTACAGAGGTATATTTCCTTTTCTTGTTAAACCAAATATCCACCCAAACCAAATAAGTGATGAGGGAATTCCTTGCTACCTGAGGCTCATCTCTTGGGTACTGGTTTGGGGGTTTGTTTAATGTGAGTGGAATAGATTTTGACATAAAGTTAACTTTATACAAGCTTGTCTTTATAAAATTAGAATAAACTATATGTATATGTGGTGTATTGCATTTCTTTAAAGTTATCAAATAAAAATGAAAATTTTTCTTATGCCATTTGTTTACTTTGCAAGTATTCCTAGGTATTTATTTGATTTGTTGCCATATTGAAAATACTGTCTATTTCCTGCATCATTAGCTTCCTGTGCCATTTAAATTTTCTTGCACCACTGTTCTTCTAACACATACTGCTTTTCATAAATCTAGTGTGGGGAATTATTACTTTTCTTCGACAAATTAGGTTTCTACCCAAATATCTTCTCTTTTAATATGTAGTATTAGGTGTTTATAGCAAGGGCTCCCGTTCAGCGCTGCACAGGCGAGGCTAGCTGCCTGAGAGCCTCTGAGAGTCTCCTGTCTGCACCTCCCACCTTTCTACAGGAGTGCTGGGATTAGCGTCTGGTTTTACATGGGTTCTGGAGTCCAAACGCAGGTGCTTGCTTAGAAAATGTTTTCCCAATGACCTCTCTCCCCAAACTCTAAAAATTTTATCTTTAAAAATATCAGGTTATAATTTTCTTAATGTTTCTAAGGATTTGTATTTGATTTTACTCTAAATATAGGATGAAAAAAATGAATGTCCAATATAATCACATGGCTCTAATAAATGTATAATAATAAAGATAAGTATATAGTAAATATAATAATGGCTTTAGTAAATGTAATCAATTATAATAGGCAAGTGGGCCTTTGGGTCTTTTAAAGGTCATTGTATCTTTCTGCTATCACTTGTTCATAATCCCCTTCATTAGGAGCAATCTGAACTTAGTTTGCTGAAGCCTCAACTACCTGCCATCACCTCACTACTTCACCACAGGAGAATCTGGCAGCCCCTGGGACATACAGCAGTCCAGGGGAAGGGCTTCCTGGATGGAGGGACTAATGGACAGGCTGGGGCTCTCTGGTGATTAGGGCTCTGGAAAAGATTCAGAATTACTTTATTGGGTAATGGAGTACTTGTGTCCCTGATGCCAAGTCCTTTTAAACATGGCAGGTATGCTAGACCTTCCTTGTCTTCTTCAGATGGTGGCTCTGCTTTGCCTCAGCTTTGCTGCCACTTCTGGTTCTTGCCTTCAGGAGTGAGAGAGGCCATATTGTTGGCCCTCATTCCTTTATGAAGATGCAAAATAGCTTTTGATAAAACAATAATTCAGCATTTTCATAGCTGCCTTTGAATAATATTTTCGGTGCACAAAATTAGAGTTCTGACTGTTCTCCAAAATATCTTTGGGGATTGGAATAGATCTTGGAGACAAGTTCTATGTTCCCACAGAGCTCTTGCCAGGCCTCATGTGCCCTCTGCATCAGCATGGCTGAGAGCAGAATTGGGTTGCAGCTCTTTCCCACTCCTTTGTTGCTATTTGTTTTAGATTCCTGATTATAACTTTCTTATTTAAAAATTGAATTGTTACAATATGTAATAATAGTACACATTTATGTGGCACAGTGATAATTTCAATGGATGTACACAGTATGTAATGATCACAGAGAGTGAGGTGCTTCAGCAGGTAAAGGTATCCACTGGCAACCCTGAATTACATCCCTGCACCCACGTCCTTCAAGTTGTCCTTTCACCTCCACATACACTCTGTGGTATACACACGTGCACAAAAATAAATAAAATAAAATGTGGAAACACCTCAACAATGTGGAACATAAAAGCAAAGCAATTAGCATGTCCACCACTTTGATCATGGCTTTGTGTTGGGAATACAACCATTTTGAAGTGTGCAAGAAGTTGTTCTAATAGAGTCAGTTACCCTGTTCAGCTGTAGACTACCTATATAACTGTCATTTTGTACCCATCACCTCTGCTGTCCCTTGTGCCTCGCACTTCTATAACCACCATTCTACTGTCGATATCTAGAGTTAGTGCTTTAGATTCAGCATAGGAATGAGATCTTACAACTTACCTGTACTTGCCAGTGGTAGTATGCATGCCTTTGTGGCGCAGTGTGCACAGACCATCTGTTTTCAGCAGATGACAAGATTCTCTTCTTTGTGTGTCTGGGCAATATTCTATGGTGAGTGAGTGTCACCTGCTGTGAGAGGACCTCACTGGAATTATGATTCGGCCCAGTCCTGTCCTTGCTTCATGTACATGCCACATCGGTGTTTTTCTGATTTTCTCACCTCCTTTATGGAAATAACCTGAACAGGACTTAGAGGAAAGGGCAGAGATGGGAAGGCATCAGAGGTTGGCAGTTTCCCAAGCCCCATGTGCAGGGCTTTGCAAGGGAGATGGGGTTTGTAAAGCCTTTAGTACTTATCCCTCCCTGTCTGCCATTCACAGTCTATCTCTGAGTTTTTCCTGGTCAGCATTTGTCGGGAGTGAGGAAGAACTCCGTGGGCCATCCCACGCAGGCTCCTTAGTGTATCCTGGGTGTCCCCCAGGCTTAGTCTGCGGAACTCTGTGCAGGAAGGACTTCGCAGTTGGCACTGTGCTTTTTTTTCCTTCTCTATCTTCCCTGTCAGCTCTTTCACTTCTCCTTTTTCACTGAAAAAATAGACAAGGAAAGTAAATCAAAGCAATGAGTCTGCTTTCTGTTTTTTTTTTTTTTTTTTTTTTTTTTTTTTTTTTTTTTTTTTTTTTCATGTGCAGCTTACTTAGTTGGTTCCTGTGATATTGCAGTTGCTGTGGCAAGTGCCTGGCCTGCTCCTGTGCACATTCACGTGCACTCAGACGTCTTTACCAGGGCAGGTTTACGCAGCACCTTCTTTCATTTCATGTCACCTTTATACCCAGCGTCTTCCACCTACAGTAGCCAAGACAGCAAGGACACTGATATTCTTTCCTTCTAGTTGATCTTCCTCTGTAACTGCAAAGGACTAAATTCCAAATGGTTTCTCTGCTCTGAGTAAAATGATAATGACCAATTCATGTTAAAAAAAAGTATGTATTTGCAGTTTAGTAGGGATTGTTTTCCACAGAAAAGGGCATGAGCATTCTGACTATAAACTGATGGGTAAGGATTTCCTTTTCCTCAATAGCATGGTCATTCTCCTGCAAGGAGATATACACCATCATGGAGAACAGCCCATTGAATTTTTCCCCAATTCTTTCAAACCCAGATGGCATACTTTCTAATATGTTCCAGCAGTATTTTCAAGCTCAATGTGGTTTTACCCTCACAAAATTATACTTACAGTTAAAAAACTAGGGAAGCATTTTGGTGAGCCCCTCCATTAATATCTAATTAAAGAAAAGCTAGTAACTTTAGGATTCTAAAGATTCCTTCTTACAACCAAGAGAGGCTTGTCCTTTGGAACTGAAAGTGAGGGCTCCTGATGTGCTGACTTAGGAACAAGTGGTCTGGTGCAGCAGAACCCGAGGCTGGGTGGCGACCACTGTTCTGTCTTCCCTTAGTACTGCCATGTTAGTGCCACTCAGCGGCTCAGTGTGAAGGGTACTTCTTACACAGTTTTGTTCCTTTATTTGACCTCTTATTTATGTGTGAAGTTAATTATGCCAAAGTGACATATTTAAAAATGTGTGTTTTATATATTAAAAAATTACTTTTTTTTCTTTTAAGTACTGTATGTCTAATATGACTTTCAAGCAGAATGACAAGTATTGTTTGCATTTGTACTAGAAGTTTTTACATGAACTAATTTTGCATGTGAACTTCTTGGTTAATAATCAATATAGGAAGGCCCAGTCTGTTGTGGGCAGTACATTCATGGGAAGGCAGTCCTGAGCAAGCCATGGAAAGGAAGCCACAGAACGTTATTCCTGCATAGCCTCTGCTCTAGGTCCTGCCTGTAGTTCCTGCTGCAGTTCCTGCCTTGATTTCCCTTGAGGATAAAATGTGGCTGAGAGCTGCTCAGCCGCAGCGTTTGGGCATTACTGGCATGTCATAGCTGCCAAGGCCGTTGTCTCCAGGGTGCCACTGTGATCAGTGAGGCTGCACCACTGCACCGGAACGGGGTCAGGACTGTGCCTCAGTCTGTTGCTCATGGAAGAGCCTGGCCTGATGTAACTGCAGTGGAGCCAAGAGTTTCAAGTCTCACCGTATTATTACGGAGACACTGTTTGAAGAAGGAGCCATTGTTTTGAAAAAGAGTCACTAACAAATGAAGATGGGTTAATTTATTCCTTCTCAGGATCAGTTCAGAGATCACAAGTGATGTTCTCAAGTCATTCTTATGAGCTCAGATTTTGCTGTTAAGCCCAATGAGAATGAAACTATGATTAGTGTAACAGTTTCCATCTTTGAACAGAAAATAATGTAGTTTTCTGAGCATCTAGTTCTTTCTTGAAGATTTATAGTTACATAGAGAAGGCACTGTGCAGGAGTTTATAGCTTCATTTCATATGAATCAGTGGAGTGGAAATTCCTCATGATATCCTGACTTCTCATGGCAGAATGTGAATTTGTGCTTACGTGGCTGGTGCCAAAACTCAGGAGTCTAGATGTACTAGATAGCTTTCCTAAACATTGAATACCCGGTCAGTCTGCTCAGCCTGGGTTATCATGTAACTACTGTTTTGATGTCTTGAAAATGAAAAAGCAATTAATTAATTTTTTAATATTATAAATTACTCCTAGATTCAAATATGTATAGCTGGAAGATCATCCAATCCAATAACAATGATTTTAGCAACTTATCTCTTTCCCTTTCACAAATATTTATGAAATGTCTAATCTATGGGAGGCATAGCATCTTGGTAATACTTTGCTAAAGTAACAGACAGACTAGTTTCTGCTCTTATAGAGCTTATGATATAGTAGAAAAAGCATCCACTACATCTCAAAATACTACAAAAATCATTACAAATTACATTTGTGATAACTCATTCAGAGGCAAAAACTGTATGGAAATATTGTGAAAGATCGTAGCATAATCTTGAGAGAAGAAGGTTCTCCCAAATGAGGAATGTCTTGGAGAAGTGAAATTTTTTAACAAAATGCAGAGTATGAATAAGAGTTGGCCAGATGGAGCAGAGGAGAAATAGTGATATAGCAGAAGGTTTGAGGTCAAGGAACAGTGTTTACAGTATAAGGCACTCAAGGATTGCCTGGGAGGCTGGAATTTGTTGAACATATATTGATTGGTAGATGGGCAGTTATTGGCAGAGGTCAGAGATTTTTCAGTTGTGGGGAGATTTTAGACTTTCACAAGCATTGAAGCACTGGGGAGCCCAGATGTTTGGCTGGGGTTCAGGAAAGCTCATGACTCTGGCTTGAGAAGTGTGTCCTATTCACTGCTGTGTGTATAGAGTCATATTGTCCATGTAGAATTGTTTTTCAGAGAAGTGGGCTGGGACTGCTTTCTCAATTAGACTCTGATATTTAGAACTAGTATAAAAGAAAAGGAAATCTAAGTAGATGCAGATCTCTCTCCACCTGGAAAGTGTCTTTCTGGAGAGGAGCTAAATGCAGAGAAGGCACTCTGATGTCCCCTACCAGTGCCAGGGCACAGATTCTCTCAGACAACACATAGCAGAGCCTAGACGAGTTAGGAATCAGATTTAGCTCAGTGATCTGAATGTTAGAGTTGTGAAAACATTAAAACATTTTAAAAAATGTGCTTTCAGCTTTCCTTCTGAAGTTAGCATGAAAAGAAATGAAGAACTTTGGAAAGGGATTTAAAATACCAAACTGTTGTTTGGTATCTTTGGAGTTCCTTGTCTCATAATGTCATGGCAGGGCTCTTTCTTTTTATATTTTAAATTAATTTTATCTTATTTTCATATATATATATATATATATATATATTCTTTCTATAGATTCTTTGTGTATGTATTATGGTTTCCAGTTTAGTGCTTTTATGAGATGCCTGGTTGTGTGAATGTTGGTCTCTGTTCCATGTGCCTTTTCTTGGGCTCTTTTCCTTCTGTTTGTTTGTTTTGTTCAATGCCAATTTAGGTTTATAATATTATGTTTTATTTTATAATTATTCCATAGAAGCCTGTTTGTTTTATGATGAGAGACAGAAAGGGAATGGGTCCAGATGGGAAGAGATGAGGAGGAACTGGGAGGAGAAAAGGGAGGAAGGACTATAATCAGGATATATTATATGAGAAAAAAATTTGTTTTCAATAAAAGAAAAATGAGTGTTATCAACACAATTTTTGGAGTGATTGGGCAGAATACTCATTGAACTGCTCTAAAGCACAGTGAAGGAGACAGAGGCTTTATAATCTGTCCGTCTTCTCAAACATAAGGTTTAATTTTTATATTTTCCTGTGTGCCATATATTCTCATTTATGAAGCTGACTTGCAGGAATGCTTTCAACTAGAAAAGGAAACCTTGAAGGGTATGAGCTCACTATCACATTTATTCAACAGGGCTACAGAGGGGAAGAGGGAACTTGAAAATTTCTTTTTTTTTAATTTTTTATTAATTACACTTTATTCATTTTGTATCCCCCCCATTGAAAATTTCTTATAGAGACTGCAGTTTGCAAACCAACCAAACATGAGCCTGCCCAACACTTTACAAATGCTCGGCAGGGGGGCTGCATTCCAGCAGGTCCTGAGTTACTGCTCAGAAATGGTGTCAGCTGTGCCCAGCCAGCCCATATGTGATATGACCTTCTCAGCCAGCTACTATGATGACCAACAATCAGGCAGTGTGGGCTCCAGAACATCCAGCATGGCTGCCCTCGGGAGTAGGAAGTGGAATCTAGTAGAAAGTCCCAATGGCAGAAGCCATACCCAAGTTAATAGGATGCTGATAACTTATATAACTTATCTATGTTTATCTCATAGTGGAAGAATGAGATTTTGTTTATTTATGTTTGTTGTTTGTTTGGTTCATTGGGTTTTCTTTTTACCCATTTTACTGTACTTTATAGCACTGTACTTTTCAAACAGCGAAGAGATATAGTAGGAATTCTTGTTTTATTACATAGACTCTTTTCATAAACTAATGAATGTAGTTGTATAGTCTCCGTAAGAAACCAAAATGTATACAAAATGAGGATTGTATACTATTCTTTCACTGAAGGAAGATCCTGACTTTTACCCGATGGTATCCAGAACCCTCAGTTGGTCTCTCAGTGGTGACTCTCATGAAATTAAGAGAGCTGCATTACCTAACAGTGAGAGGCGGAGTGTCCCTGACTCTTTCGCCTGCTCTTGGGACAGTTTTCCTACTACTAGGTTGCCTCGTCCAGGCTCGGCATGAGGGTTTGTGTCCAGTCTTAATGCATTGTGTGGTGCTGTGTTTGGTTGATGTCACGGGGAGATCTGCTCTTCTCTGAAAGGAAACAGAGGAGGAATGGATCTGGGGGAGAGAAAAGGTAGGGTGCTGAGAGGAGTAGAAAGAGGAGGCTGTACTACAGTCAGGATGTACTGTATGAGAGAAGAATAAGTAAAAAGAAAAAAAAGCTCCATTAACATACAAGACTTAAACCTAGCCTGCCTGGTGACTCAGGCCTGTAACTCCAGTTTCTTCAGAAACTAAGGCTGAGCAATACTGGATTCAAGGCCTCTTGGGCCACTTAACAAAACCTTATCTCATAAGAAGGGGAGGGACTTGGGCTATTGCTTGGGTGTGGAGTCTTTGCCTAGCAGGTGTGAAGCCTTAAGTTCAACCACCAGTGCTGCAAAATAAAGTAATTAATTGAAGCAACAGTCATCTACCACTCACTCTGGATGGATTGGTCTTGACAAGGATATATAAACCAGCCTCTGAAGAAGAGGCGCAATGTGTCCTTGAATCAGAAGGCATCTGCCCACTGTACTATTTATGGAAGAAACAAAGATACAGGCAGAGCCCTAATTTGACCACAGTTGGAGTTTCTTTTTAATTGAGAGTTCTATTTTTTTAGAAGGTGATCCTTGATTCCTTCTTACACACACACTGCTTCTTGGAGTCTGAGGGGAAGACAGGTGAGATTCTTTTATCAGAGGATGTGACATCTACTAGAAGGCCTTGTTAGCAAGCTTTGACAGGCAGCAGCGTTTGCTGAGTACCAGCCACATACAGGGAATTGAAACGTCTTGTTGTTTCTGAAGACTCCAGCCTCCTACCATCTAGAGACTGTTCATCTTAGAAACAGCATAGATGTCATGTTGATAATGAAGCCAGAAAATTTTGTTTTCTCAGGAGATAAATTCAGAGACTTAGTTACCTCTCTTTTAAATGCTGGCTGGTCCAGTTCCTCTGGTTTATACTACCAGTAGTGTGAATTTGTTCTCATAATAGCTCTCTGCTCATTAATATTTTACAGCCTTCTTAGAAATAAATATGGAAATATGGAAGCTCATGTCTGTGAAAAAAAGGGCACTGGTAAAAATGAAGTTTCAAATTTGAGAGGTAGATGATTTAGTGGGATGTGGATATGAGCATTTGTACTCTGAGCACCAACAAATGGAAACATAATTACTTGTTTAAAGTAAATGAACTAACCCTAGGCTTAGCAGGAGTAACTCAAAGCTTGAGTCTCTGTTTGGGGTAGCAATGTAGAAGGGCCCTGAGTAGAAATGGGATGGAATGAGACATCTGCTGGAGAAGGATCCTTGGAATGCCCTGGCCAGCAGACCAGCCTGGGGCTGTGGTTGGCTGCATGTGTCCTCCAGATATGAGGCCCAGGCATGACTATGGGTGAATTTGAGGAGTTCCAGGAGATGAGTAGATTAGAGCCCCTACCTCAGAGCCTACTATAGAGGGTCCTCTGTAAGGCTCCACCCAACAGGGGATTGAAGCAGATGCTGAGACTCATAGCCAAACTTTGGGCAGAGCACAGGGAGTCTTATGGAAGAAGTAGGGGAGAGTATAGGTTCCTGAAGGGGACAGGAACCCCATAAGGAAACCAACAAAACTAAAAAAATTCTGAGCCCAGGGGGTCCTGCAGAGACAGATGCACCAATCAAGGACCATTCATGCAGAGGACCTAGACCCCTGCTCAAATGTAGCCGATTGGCAGCTCAATCTCCATGTGGGTACCCAAGTAAGGGGAACAGAGGCTGCCTCTGTCATGAACTCGATTGCCTGCTCTTTGATCACTTGCCCCTGACGATGCAGTCTTGACAGGCCACAGAGAAAGAGGATCTAGGCAGTCTTGATAAGACTTGAAAAGCTATGCATGGATGGTAAAGGAGGAGAACCTCCCCTTTCAGTGGACCAGGAGAAGGGAATGGGGAGAAGATGGAGGGAGGGTGGGACTGGGAGGAGTTGAGGGAGGGGGCTTCAATCGGAATATATAATGAATAAATTGGGAAAAATAAAAAAAATTAAAAATAAATAACAGAAAACAAAACAAAAAAGCCCCCATCTTAGGAATGGCACAGTTATTACTCTTCCTAAGAGAGTTCCAGTCTTCCTGGATTAAATTTCACCGGAGAGGGGAAGCTCAGATCTGGAGAGGCCAGGAGACTGGGTCCAAGGCCTCTCTATCTTTTTTTCCCCAATTCCTTCCTTCCCCAGGAATGCACTAGGCATCCTTGATCTCAGGTATACTGTTCCACTTGGTGTTGCTTCCTTGGACAAATAAAGCTGTGAGAATATAGCATTAACTTGTTTCTGGGCTCTCCCGTTCAGGAAGTCAACGGCTGCCTGTGCTTCCTAGATAAGTCCTTTGCACAACTTCTCTGTGTCATGTCTTCAAGTGGAAGGTCTCAAAAGAGTCACTAGTGGTTATTTTCTTTGTTTTGTGTGTGCTTTGTACAAGGTAGATATGGTATGAGTGTGAAATGGAGTTGAGTCCTATACAACTTTCCCGTAATAAAGAAGAGCTTTTAATTTTCAAACTATTAGGTAAGGTGGACTGGTGTGACATAAGACATCCTCATACTTAATTTTACATATTTATTGGAAAGTTTTACTACATCTTCTTGTTAAAACAATATATTGGGAAGCTAATATAACTATAGTTTTAAATATTTTGTGTGCCTGAGCATTTCCTCCATTGCTATAACTACTTTACAGGAATGATTTTTTTTCTTTTAAAGTTTTAAACAGAAAGACTAAACTGCTCAAAATATAAATATTCTGACTCAATTCATGATCTTTCCAGCTACCAGTCATCCCACAGCCCTCGCTGGATTTTTGTGCTAAATACTGATATAGGAATCTTTATGCAATTATTAGTCACTTAATACTGTATATATTTTTATGTTTCATTTCTTTCCACTTTATAAAAAGAGGTGTAATCCTTGAGAATATCAGTGCCTTGGATATCTTGTTTTATTTGATTGTTTGCTTTGAGACCAGGTCTCATGTAGCCCAGTTTGCCTTGAACTTGATATGTAGTTGAGGCTTTGAACTTCTTATTCTCCTGCCTCCACATACCAAGTGCTAGGATTACAAATGTACGTCACCATGCTTTGCTTGCTTTGGGTATCTTTAAAGGTTTTTTTGTTTGTTTGTTTTGTTTTTGAGTGTTTACCCTAAAGACAGTTAGAATTGTAAGTAGAAGAGACCTACTTCCTCTAGCTATTTTGGACCCAAAGTCAATTACATGCTCCCAGAAGATTGAAATGTAGAGTTTGTTTTTAAGGGCCATAATTCTCTCACATAAGATAAACTTGTGAATACAAAGACTTAATGAGAACTGATCTTCAATCACTAGTTTGATGATCTGGTCACATCCCTTGGGTTGATATATAACCATCTCTTGGCTGCTCACTGTGGGCTCTGATGGCTTCACAGGGAATTGTCAATGGCCACAGAAAACTACCTGCTTTTGATCTCAGGACATAGCTTAACTAGGCTGTGTCTCTCCAAGGGCCAGTAACTGTGTGATAGGTTCATAAAGGCCTCATCCTCAGTTTGGGGCAGCTGCAGTTTCACTTCCAGGATTTTCCATGTCTCTAGGAAATTTTACCGCCATGTTCATAAACAGGTTATACTATAGTGTGGATAATTTCTGATGTTGGCAAGGAACTCACATTGATACTGTTGTTAAATTACAGTGATCTGTAAGTTTGGGAAAGAAATAATTAAATGTCATGGAAACAGTGGCAACAGTTTTGCAAGGCTTGGTGACAGATGGACATTTTGAAACAATCAAGGGAAGTTTTGTTGGCAGGGTTACACCCAAGCTTAAAATAATGTCCACAGGAGGATAAAGAGCCGCATATATGACAGCAAAGTTGAGCATTAGGTGGCACCAGAGCACAGGGGAGCTAAATGGAGATTGACAATACCACCAAATGAAAAAAAATCATTGAAAAAATATTTTTTAAAACAACATGCATTTTAAAAAAGCTACGTAACACTAAGGTGAGAGGAATCCACTTTCTTTCAACCGTGCAATCACTCTGTGACTGGAGAGTCAGGGCTGCAGAAAATCAGTCAGAGCACCTGAAGTAACTAAAGCTTCCTATAGTTCCTCATGTTTTTGCCTCGCAAAGATCAGTAAATGGCCGTTAGTTATTAAATATGAGAATTCTATGCATTAAGAAAATTCTGTAGGTCACTGTTCTATTTCTGTGGAGACACCACAGCCAAGGCAACTCTTATAAAAGGCACCATTTAATTGTGGGCTTGCTTACAGTTTCAGAGGTTAGTCCATTATCATCATGGTAGGAAGCATGGTACCAGGCAGGCAAGGCACTGGAGCAGTTGCTGAGAGCCACGTCCTGCTCTGCAGGCCAAGAAAGGGACTCAGACTGGACTTGGCATGGGCTTTTGAAAGCTCAAAGCCCACTCCCGTTGACACGCTTCCTCTAATAAGGCCACATGTGCTTCAGCAAGGCCACACCTCCTAATCCTTCTAATCCTTTCAAGCAGGTCCACTCCTTGGCAACTAAGTCTTCAAATATATTACCCTATGGGTCATTCTCATTCACACCACCATGGTTAGTTAGCATTCCTTTAGTCAAGTGTTTCTAGTGGCTATGTGCCTTCTTAAGCAGCACTTTTGTCTCATAACTGGCAGTTGCTCAGTCATTTTTTGAATAAATGAATCATGGACAAGACTGGGAGTTGAGTGGAAGTTCTGTTTTGTTTTTGTTTTTGCATCTTTTCTGGAAGTTTTTCTTACTATATAGTTTTCTTAATGGAATTTACCTCAGGAAAGTTTTCCCAGGGTGATGGAATTTCACTTGCTTTGAGTCAACTACTATCATTAAGCACATTTTAACAAAACAAAACAAAACAAAAGAATAGGATGAGCTCCTTAGTGTCTACTGTAGGCACAAGATTACATGTAATCCAAAACACATGGAAAATTTTCACTGTTGTGTGTCTCTTCATGGAAAATTGGACAGTCTTTACATTTCTAATAATTAGAAATTCTTAAATAATAAGTTATTGAAGTATTTCTTCAATAACTATTCCTTGTTATTGTCTCAAAAGTATTAAAATAAATATTTACTCTGTAAAATAAGTTCATAAAATAGCAAAGAATAACATAAATTTTTTATTTATTGATGAGTTTGAGAATTTTAGGATTTTAATATTTTTTCTGATTGTTTTAGCATTAGAAAAATATAAAAAGAAATTTGGTTTTGTTCTCATAAAAATCAACTCAATTTTCACTTGTTTTTGTCATCTCTTCTAGAAAATTCTATTTGCATAGTTGATTTTTTAATACATTTTAGTACCCTATTATAGCTAAAATTTTACAAACTACATTTTAAATTGTGTTATATTGTTGGAACATTTGTATGTTCTAAATTTTAATAGTGTATGTTCATTCTTTAAAATGATGGGCTTCATGGTGACATTTTCATACATATATAGTTTTTTAAATCATATTTACTTCCACCCACACTTATCTTCCCACCCGCTCCCCACCCACTGCTACTCACCGTTTCTTACTTTCTAACAGTCCTTCTTCTACAAATATGCTGTTTGTGTATATGTGTGATGCACTGGGTTTAATGAAGGCTGCCTGCCTGAACATGAATAGGAGGCTGTTTACTGGAGCAAGGACAAGGGGCTACACCGCTGAAGAAAACGACACCCTTTACCCAGGTCTCTTAGGGAGTCTGTGGCTTCATGCGCTCCTGCCCTATCCAGATGAAACATTGACAGGCCTGACTGTGCACAGGTCTTGTGTAGATAAACACAGATGCAGTGAGTCCATGAGTGTAATTATTAAGTCTGTCTAGAAGACAGTTTTTGCATCCCATCTCCATCCTCTAGCTCCTATATTCTTTCTGCCCTCTTTCTGCCATGTTTCCTGCGCCTTTGAGAGTGTGATATAAATGTGTTTGGAGACACTCTACTGTCACTATTATTAGTCGTTTGGCCAGTTAGGAAGTGTGGACTGTTACATAAGAAACTTCTTTTGCTGGGTGGTGGTGCACTCCTTTAACCCCAGCACTAAGGGAGGCAGAGGCAGGCCGATCTCTCTGAGTTTGGGGCCAGCCTGGTCTACAGAGTGAGTGTCAGGACACCAAGGTTACACCCTGTCTCAGAAATAGATAGATAGATAGATAGATAGATAGATAGATAGATAGATAGATAGAATAGTAAAAAAAGAAACCTCGTTGACAGGAGCTGAGAGCAGCACTAACCTATTGGCATAAACATAAATATTTATGAGGCAGCTTGCCAACATTTTCGATTAACAAAACAATAGTAGTAGGTGTCCCATAGGGCCTATGATCTCCCTAGTCACAGGCTTGTGACCAGGTTGGCAATACCAGGCGTGAGTTTATTCCAATGGAACGGGCCTAAAATCTAATCAGAAAATATTTAGTTACCTCCACAGTAGTTATGCCACTATTCCACATGTGACCACATCTTACCAGGGAAGCCACTACTGTAGCCTCTGGCTTCATGGCTGGGTGAGACTGTTGGTGACTTTTCTCTTCCTGAAGCTTGCATAAGACTACCTAGCACTAAAGGCTAGCCAGAAAGGAGGAAACTGCCAGCTAGATCTCTCTGTGTCCTCAGAACAAAGTGTATGTTATTTCAGCAATAGGGTCTTTTCATCAAGTCCTGGTGGGCAACCAAGAGTCCTTGCAATAACCCTGTATCGTTCAAGGGTGGGGGCTATGAGCCTTCGCTGGCCAGCAGTTCATGTGGATGTGTGCTGTAGCTGGTACTCGGATTTCATTTAATAACCTATGTTTTCTCAAATGTCTAGATTTGAGTTATGTTCCTTATAATCAGAAAAGAGCAGGATCAAGAACATTAAACATTTTAAAAAGTAAAATGGGGTAGATCTTGTTAATTCTCTGCATTTCTCATACTGTAATTTCAGTAATTATGTTTTTATGACCTACACGTTCGTTTTAAAAATATATTTATTTTTTATTCACGTTAAATCCTGGTTGTAGCCCCATCCTTCCTCTCCTCCCAGCCCCACCTTCCCTCCCTTCCCCATTCTCCCCTTGCCCCTTCCTCAGAAAAGGGGAGCTCCCTTTCCCATCCACCCCAGCTCATCAGGTTGCATCAGGACTGAGCATGTCCTCTTCCCCTGTGGCCTGGTAAGGCAGTCCCACCAGGTGTAGTGATCAGAAAGCTGGCAAGTGAGTCCTTGTCCAATGCAGCCCCCACTTCCCTTACTCGAGGACCCACGTTAAGCCTTAGGTGTCCATCTGCTACATCTTTGTAGGGGCCTAGGTCCAGTTCATGCATGGTCCTTGGTTGATGCTTCAGTCCCAGCAAGCCTCTCTGGGCCCAAGTTAGTTGTCCATGTTGGACTTCTTGTGGAGCTCCTGTCACCTCCAGGCCCTTTTCTTTTTCCTCCCACTTTTCCACAAGACTCCCTAAGCATCACCCAACATGTGGCTGTGAGACTCAGCATCTGTTTTGAGGCCCTCCTGGGTAGAACCTCTCAGAGGACAACTCTGTCAGGCTCCTGTCTACATGTTTAGCAGAACATTGTTCATAGTGCCAGGGATTGGCACTCTCCCATAGGGTGGGTCTTTGGTTGGGCCAGGTACTGGTTGTGTATTCCCTCATTCTCTGCTCTATCTTTATCCTGCACATCTTGTAAGCAGGGTAAATTTGGGGCTTAAGTTTTTGTGGGTGAGTTAGAGATTCCCCCCCCTCTACTAGTAGGCCACTCTAGTTAGAGGGTGTCCTCTTCAGTCTCTATGGCCTCTGCTACTAAGAGTCACTGCTTGATTCCCCCTCATATTCTCCCAGGAGCCTACCCAGACTTAGCTCTCCAGGTTATCACAGAGAAACCAATAGACAGATGTAGTGTCTGAAAAGAGGGAACAAGGCAGGAGAGGGGTCACAGAGAGTTAAGAGGATGGAGAACAGACCTGGGGAGAGTGAGGGCAAGAGGACCTACATGTTCTTATGTACACAAGGACTCAAACTAGAAAACTTGTCCTCAAGAGTTGGAGAGATGGCTCAACAGTTAATGCATTCTTTTCTAGAAAAGGACCTGAGTTTAAAATTCCTAGCATCCCTGTTGAGCAGCTCAAAACTGCTTCTAACTCTAGCTCCAGGAGATCCAATGCCCTCTTGAAAGCAATGAAAGCTAGCCAATAGGGAAGGTTTCTGGTCAGTAACAGTTCTGTTGGGTAACTAAGAACAGAGGCAGTAGACTGTGTTGTGTCATGGGTCTCTAAGCTATCACCAATCAGCAACTCCTAGGAAGGGATACCGTACTTGGTACTAGGTTTTTATCTGAAAATCTATGGTTTTGGGGAAGAGCTAGAGAAAAAAATTGAATTCTTACACACACCCATACACACACACACACACACACACACACACACACACACACACACACACGCGCACACACATTCATGTGTGAGAGGCTGCTCCTGCTGGACTTGAGTTCAGTTCTCAGCATCCATGCCAGACAGTTCCTACCCACCTGTAACTTGAGCACCAGGTCTCCACTGCCCCTGAATCCCTTATCTCTTTCTCCACCTTAAACTCTCTCCCAGTTGTTCCCTTTACTATTGATAAGATGTGTGCTCTGCTACTGCCCCCCTTAAGATATTTCCTCTCTCCCCAGAGGCTTCCTTCCTAGTTTCCTGGGTTCTAGACGTGCTACAAGATAAGCATAAAAATCTAAAAAACTGACAGGACTATATATGAATGAGAAGTGTAGGGTCTGGTTTCTCAGTCTGCTTTACCTCAGCATAGTTTTCATTTCCACTTGAAAATTCATAACTTTCTCTCTCTCTTCCTTTCTCTCTCTCTGTCTTTCGTTCTTTCTCTTTCTTTCTTTCTCTCTCTCTTTCTTCTTTCTTTCTCTCTCTTTCTGTCTTTCTTTCTCTTTCTTTCTGTCTTTCTCTTTCTCTCTCTTTCTTTCTCTCTCTTTTTCTCTTTCTTTCTTTCTTTCTCTCCTTCCTTCCTCCCTCCCTCCCTCTTTTTTCTTTCTCTCTCTTTCTTTCTTTCCTTTCTTTCTTTCTTGACAGGGTTTCTCTGTGTAGCCCTGGCTGTCCTATATTCATTTTGTAGACCAGGTAGCCTCAAGCTTACAGAGATTTACCTGTTTCTGCCTCCCAGAGTGATGTGACTACAGGCATATGCTACTGTGCCTGGCTATTTCATTTTCTTTACAGCTGAATAAGTTTCCATTGTTTATTGGTGCCAAATTTTCATTATTCATTATCAGTTGATGCTAGCTTGTTTCCATATCCTAGCTATTGTCATTAGAGTAGTGGTGAATATGGATTAACATGTATCTCTGCTGTAAGATATACATGCCTTTGGGCATATGGCTGGATGTGGTATATGGCCAGGTGTGGTATATGGCCAGGTGTGGTATAGCTGGGTCATATGGTTTATCTATTTATATCTTCTTAAGAAAACTTCACACTGATTTTTATAGTGGCTACACCAGTTTGTGTTCTTACCAACAATGTCAGTGAGGACATGGGGAAAGTAGAACCCTTATTTATTATTGAAAGTTATTATGTCATATGGCAGAGTTACCATAATTTTCATCATTTTGGCCTTATCTCCCTTAACATATATGAGATCAGTTTAATGGTTTTTCTGTAATTTGATTTGTAAAGCATTAAATACATATTTCAGGAAGATATGTGAAAATGTAAAATACAGTACTATAGAACAGTATTACTAAGGTTAAAAAATAAAGTGAATGTTGTTCTCATATAAAGGTCACTGACAAATATGGCCTAAGAGTGAATGGTTTTGGACCCTATGTTTCTAGTAAGCTTACCATGTTTTTTTCATGCCTCTTCCAAGCATGCCACACTTTTTCAGCACAGAACTTAAATATTTTTTCTTTTTTCCTCTCCTCCAACTCTTCCCATATCCTCCCTCCCTACCCACTCAACTGAATGTTCTCCCTCTCTCTGTCTCTCTTAAAAAAAACAGAAAATCATCACAATAACCCAAAAATGAAAATCAAAACACAAGCAAAAACCAGTAACACATATGCACACACATTTTAAAAGAAAAAGAAAGAAAATGTCCACAAAAGACATGAGGTTGATTATCTGTGGGACAACAGTCCTGGCCATGAACCTGCTCTGGAGGTTAGTTAACATGCCCAGCCACAGTCTGTTGGAGAAAATTATTTCCTCTTTCCTCTCATATATCAATAATAGCAAATAGCTTCCTGGACATGGGTGGGATCTCATGTCCATATCCTTGTCTCACCCATCTGCCTTGAACCTGTGCAGGGTTTGTGAGAGCTACCATGGCTCTATGAGGTCAAAAGCATGTCGATCCTGTTATGTCTAGTTCGTATTTGCTCTTCTATTGCTGTGATTACACACCATGACCAAGGCAATACTTATAAAAGAAAGTATTTAATTTGGGGTTTGCTTACAGTTTTAAAGGGTTAGTTCATGATCGACATGTCAAGAAGCGGAAAGGTGTAATGCTAAAGTATCTGAGAGCTTTACATTCTGACTCTCAGGCAACAGGCAGAGAAAGACAGAAAGAGGAAGGGGGAGGAAGGGAGAGAGAGAATGAGAATGCTTGGGCCTGGCATGGCTTTTGGAACCTCGAATTCTACCCCCAGTGACACACCTACCCTACAAGTCCACACCTCCTCATCTTTTCCAAGCAGTTCCATCAGCTTGGGACCAAGTATTCGAATTTAGGAGCCTCTAGGGGGACATTCCATTCAAACTACCACAGTCTGGAAGGCACTGCTGCTGCCGTGGAATCATCTATCACCTCTGGCTCTTATCTTCCTATGTCTTCTTCTCCCTGAATCTAAATCTTAAAGGAAATAAAAAGAGAGAAAGAGAGAAAGGTGGCCATGAGGAGTTCACCCTGAGGACAAAGACGGAGCAGAAACAGCCAAGGCAAGACTAAGATGGCAAGTAGCACGGGACATGTGGCAGGGAAGTGGCCAGGCTAGTATAAATGGGTTAGAATAGGTCAGTACCTGCCCAGCTGTAGTGCTTAAAGCTTGTTGAATAAATCTGATAGGTCTCTATGTCAATTATTTGGGATCTAGAATAGGAAATAGAAGAAAAAAACATTATACTATTTCTACATTTGGTGTGGTGCTAAACATAGAAATAATATAATAGTTTTTTTTTATCGCTTATTCTAGATCCCAAATAATTGACATAGAGACCTATTAGAGTTATTCATCAAGCTTTAAGCACTGCAGCTGGGCAGATATTTATCTATTCTAACCACTTCTATGCTGGTATGGACTATTTCCCAGCCATATGCCCTTTGCCTGCCATCTAGCCTCACCTGGCCACTCCTGCTCCATTTTTGTTCTCATGGAGACCTCCTCCTGGTAACCTCCTCAAGGGGACCTCATGGCCTTCTCTCTTCTCTTTTCTGTCTTTCTCTCTCCACTCCTCACTGTGATCTAGTTTTCCTGTCTCCTGTGTCCAGTTATTGGTTGGTTATTCAGCTTTTCATTAACCAATCAGGGGTAATTGGGGAGCATTCTTTACATTACATTGATACAGAAGATTCTTCATAGAAATGACCATGCCCATGTCTGCAATCAGATCTCAGGCACAGAAATCAGCATGTGAACACACAGTGCACAAGACCATCCCCCAACAGGAGGGGTTCCATGAAGACATCCTAATTAGAACTGAATGCTCCAAGCATCTCACTCTCTGCACACTGTGCAGTTGTGGGTCTCTGTATTAGTTCCGTCTACCTCAAGTTTCTCTGATGTAGGTTGAGCAAGGCACTGATCTGTGAGTACAGCAATATTTCATTAGGAGTAATTTTATTGCTAAGTTCTATTAGCAGAAACATAGTACTAAGTTTTTTTCTCTAACGCCATGACATGTCTAGTCTCAGGTTCTTGGATGTTTTAGCATTGTCAGGAACAGGTTTCATTTCATTGAGTGGGCCTTAACTTTAATTTTAAAAGTGGTTGATTAGTCCCTTAATGTTTGTGCCACTCTTGTACCAGTATATCTTTCAGGCAAGTTGCTGTTGTAGGTCTTAAGGTTTGTACCTGGGGAGTAGTGATAATTACCTTTCTCCTATGGTTGGGTACAGAGTACTATACGGTACCCTGACCACTCGTGTGTCTGATGACATTAGTAAGTGTTGTCTTCGGCAACAGGGCCTTACTGTCATCAGGCTTTGGAACAACCAATAACCTTGACAATAGTTTGTGATGTTTGGGGCATTCCTTTTGCCAGTGCCTCAACAAGGCACCATTCCTGATACCAGAAATTTTATTTGGTGTCACTGTCTCTCCCATTATTTGGTGACTCTATTTAAGTTCCTTTCATGTGTATATTCTACCATATTAAGTAATATTATTCCACGTTTTTTCAAATGCCCTATTATAGTATTAGTTGTCCTTCCCATATTCCCTTCTTTATCCTTCTCTCCTGTCGTCCTTTTTAATTCTTCTATTATAGTTCTCCTTCTATGTCTCTATATCACTATATTTTATTTTCCCTTCCTTGGGAGATCTTCTCCTTTCCTGTGGTTCTTTAATGTGTACTTTAAACGTGGTCATTTAGATTGCAACATACATATTGAAAGCATAAAAACTAACATCCACATATGCTAAAAAGCATACAATATTCACCTTTTGGGGTCTGGGTTATCTTAAAAGGATGGTTTCTGGCTCTACCAATTTACCCAGGTTTTATTTTTCTTAAAAGCCAAATTATATTCCATTATGTAAATGTATCACATTTTCATTATCCATTTGTCAGTTGATAAATATCTAGTTTGTTTTTAATTTCTGGCTATTATTAATAATTTGATTATTGCTGCAATGAACATGGACGAGCAAGTATCTCTGTTGTAAGATAAAGAATCCTTTGGGTACTTGCCCAGGAGAGGTATAGCTGGATCTTGGGGTAAATGAACTCCCTGCTTCTGAGGAACTGTCACATTGATTTACAAAGTGGTTGTGCAAGTGTTCAGTCCCAGTATCAATGGATGTCCTCACTAGCATGAACTTTATTTATTTTGACCTTTCTGTCTCTTGTAAGATGAAATATCAAAGTAATTTTAATTTGCATTTTCATGTTGGCTGAGGATGTTAAACATGTAACTATTTTCTGCCTTTTGTGTCTCATGTTTTAAGAACTTTATACATAGTTCTGTACTCTGGTTTATTTTTTTAAATTGTGTTACTTTTTTTGTCTTGATGTTTCAGTTTTGGTTCTTTATATATTCTAGATAGTTAGTGTCTATCAGATGTGCAACTGGAAAAGATCTTTTTCCGTTCTGTAGCCTGCCACTTTGCTTGAATGATGATGTCCTTTTCCATACAGAAGCTTTTCAGTTTCAGGAGGACCCATTTATTAATTGTTCATAGTACCTGTGCTGTTTGTGTTCTGTTCAGAAAGTTCTTTCCAGTGCCATCCATTGAGGTCAAGATTATTCCCCATTTTCATTTCTATCAAATTCAGTTTACATGGTCTTATGTTGAGGTCCTTGATCCATTTAGAGCTAAATTTTTTGCAAGGTAATAGAGATGGATATATTTTCATGCTTCTATAAATAGTCTTCTAGGGCTGGAGAGATGGCTCAGCGGTTAAGAACACTGGCTGCTCTTTCAGAGGTCCTGAGTTCAGTTCCCAGCAACCACATGGTGGCTCACAACCATCCATAATGAGATCTGGCGCCCTCTTCTGGTATACATGTAATAAATAAATAAATAAAATAAATCTTTAAAAAAAATAGCCTTCTAGTCTGATCAGCACTGCTTGCTGAAGATACTGTCTTTTTTTTAGTGTGTATTATGGTTTTGTGTGCATGTATGTGTGAGAGAGAGAAATCAGGTGACCATAGGTATGTGGACTTATGTCTGTGTTTTTAATTTGATTCCATTGATTAATGTATATGTTTTATGCCAATATTATACCATTTTTATTCTTACAGCTCTGACATACAACTTGAAATCTGGGATAGCAATATTTCTAATGGTTCTGTTATTATTGAATATTATTTTAGCCCATCTGGGTTTTTTGTGTTTCCATATGAAGTTGAAGAGTATATTTTTGATTTCTGTGAAGAATTGTGTTGTATAATACTGGTGGGGATAACACTGAATCTGTAGATTGCTTTTGGCAGAACAAGTATTTCTACAATAGTAATCTTACCAATCTATGAACTTGGAAGACCTTTCCATCTTCTGGCATTTTTTCCCTCTTTCTCTTGTTGGATTAGAGTTATCTCAAGTTGTTGTGTGTCATTTGAGACTGCCGTGAAAAGTACTGTTTCCTGGGTTTGTTTCTCAGTGTTTCAGTGTTTTTGTCATTTGTATAGAGGAAAGCTACTGATTTTTGTGTGTTCATTTTGTATCCTGCCCCTTTGCTGAAAGAGCTTCTCAACTTTAGAATTTTCCTGGTGAAGTTTGTTTTGTTTTTTGGGGGGTGTGGTGAAGTTTTTAGGGTCTTTAATGAATAATATAATATTACGTGCAAATAAAGATATGTTCATGTCTCCCTCTCCTATTTGTATCCCCTTGACTCCTTATGTGTCTTACTATTCTAAGTAAGGCTTCAATTACTGTATTGAATAGGTATGGAGAGAGTGGACATCCTTATTTAGCTCTTGATTAAGTGGAAAAGCTTTGAGTTTTTTTCTATATAGTTTATTGTTGGGTACAGGTTGCTCTAAGTTACTTTTACCATGTTGAGATATATCCTCTGTGTCCCTACTCATTCCAAGACTTCTATCATGAAGGGGTGTTGGATTTGTCAAAGGCATCCTTTTGGCATCTAATGAGATGATTCTGAGGTTCTTATCTTCCAGTCTGTTTATTTGGTGGATTAGGTTTATTGCTTACATGTGTTGAACCGCTCCTGCATCGCTGGAATGGACACAGGTTGATAATGGTGGATAGAATTTTAATGTGTTCTTAGATTGGGTTTGCAAGTATTTTATTGAGAAATTTTGCATTTATGTTCATAAGAAAAGTTGACCTGTAATTCTTATTCTTTGTTGGAGGTTTGTGAGATTTAGGTATCAGGGTAATTGTAAAAAGAATTAGACACTGTTTCTTCTGTATCTATTTTGTGTAATAATTTGAGGAGTATTGGCATTAATTTTTCTTTGAAGTTCTAGTAGGATTTTCTGTGGGTCCATTTGGCCTTAGACTCTTTTTGGTTGGGAGACTTTTTGTTTTTTATATCCCAACTATAGTTTTCCTTCCTCCTCTCTTCCCAGTCACTCTCCCCCAACTCCCCTCTGTTCCCCAATCTTCTCCTCCTCTGTTTCTATTCAGAAAGGGACAGGCCTGCCATGGATATCATGGATCAAACATGGAATATTTAGCTGCAGTAAGACTAGGCCCCTCCCCTCATATCAAGGTCAGACAAGGCAACCCTATAGGCTCATATGTTTGAATACTAGGTTCCCAGTTGGTTGACAGTTGGGAAAGATTAGGAGGTGTAGCATTGTTGGAGTAGATGTTCCTCATGTTGTGGTGACCCCCAACCATAAAATTATTTTTGTTGCTACTTCAAAACTATAATTTTGCTACAGTTATGAATCATAATGTAAGTATTTGATATTTGGGATGCAAAATATTTATTTCTAATTAGAAATAAATTAATTTTCGCTTGAAACATGCTGTAGAGTGGTTAATATTCTTAATATAAACAATAAACAACATCGCAACATTTTGCAGCAGTATTAGTAAAAAGCCAAAGTCAATGTGAAGGCTGCTTTCTTATCAGATCAGAAGTTTTCATGGCAGTCTTTTCAAGAATACAAAGAATATCATTTTCCACACAAGTCTGCTTCTGTGTTTAGACTGGATAGCCAACAAGCTGGAGAACCCTGTTTCACAAAGATATGTTGTTGGAAATGGAAGAAGGTGCAACACAGTCTTAGAATAAGATATGACTGGAAACAGTTGATCCAGAAGTTTGTAGCTGGAATTGTGGAGAAATCAGCTCTGGCCGTATCGCTGTGAGTAAGCTCAAAGAAGTGTTCTTGTGCTGTCTCAGAACATCTTCAGCTTTGACTGGGAATGGGACCAGCTAGTGCAAATGAGGTGTCAGGTAGATTTGGAAGAGTTCTTTCACTGAAATTATCATTGTAACCCCTTTATCTGGTTCAATATCATGTTTCTATAAGGTAGCAGATGAGGTAAACAATATGCGAATTGTGTTTTCATACATTTTCTTTTCTTTATCTCCCCCCTTTCCTTCTGTTTGTTTGTTTGTTTGTTTGTTTGTTTGTTTTTCCAAAGCTGAAGTTTCATTTGGAATGATCCGATCTTTTCAGACAAAGTGAAGCATGTTGCATGTACTTTGGTCCTTGCAGTGATAAATTTAACTCATTCAAGATGGCAAAGAGGTCAACCAAATAAGCTATTTTGTACAATTCACTTTTATCACTCAAAAGTTCTTCAGACTGGGGTCTTGCTATCTTATTAAAAAACGTTTTCAATTCATCATGAAACTAAAAAACACATCTTAAAACGTTTCCTCTGACAACCATCTCGCCTCAGTGTGAAACAGCAGAACTTTGTTTGGCGTATCCAACTTGTTGCACAGTTATGAAAACAGTGGACTGCTCAAGGGTCTCGCCTTTAGAAAATTGATAGACTCATGTTGGGGTGGTGGTGGTGCACACCTTTAATTTCAGCACTCTGGAGGCAGAGGCAGGCTGATTTCTGTGAGTTCTAGGTCAGCCTGGTCTTCAGAGAAAGGTCCAGGACATCCAGGGCTGCAGAAAAACAAAACAAAACAAAACAAAACAAAACAAAACAAAACAAAACAAAAACTGTGTCTTGAAAAACAAAACAAATGGACAAACAAACTGAAAGAACTTATGACACTTTTCATTACTTGTTGTAACTTGTGGCAACATCTGCCGATGAATCATCCAGTGAAATCTGGTGACTTTTGGTGGTTCACTCAGTATCAAACACTGAAATCCAGATCCACATCCTACTAGAGCTGTGCAACATCTGTGCAAACACCATCAGCCTTACCCCAAGAAATCTCATTCTCTTTCTGCAAAGAACCAACCCTGTCAAATACTTACCAACAGCAGTTGTTGTTTCAAGAGGTTTGCAAAAAAGAAGCATCTTTCAAGTCACCATCATTAATATTCCTCGAGTAAACCAGTAACTGAATTGTTTGCGATGTCTGTAGATTCATCAAGCTGGATGCTAAGTACTGAAACTGGAGCAGGTTTAATTTCCTAGTTTACTGATCAAGAATATCAGCAGCTCTTGTCATTTATTCTTCTGTGGACAGTGTCATTAGATAAGGAAACTGCATGCAACTTTATAACAAATTCATCTCTGATCATAACTTTGGGCATTGGAAACAGTAAAGCCAAGCAGTGATCTGAGGTTTCATAGCTCTGGTGACTCCACGGCTGCTATGTTTTGTTTGTGAGACTTACCACCAGTGTCAACTCTGACTTTCTGGAGTTTATCAGCTTTGCTTCTAAAGCTTGGTATCCTTGCCAGCAAAGCTCGGGTACTTGTTATCAAAATGGCATTTGTTTGGCTTCGTAGGTTTGCCTGATAAATCTTCACAACAAATAACACATGGTGGATTCTCAATTCCCATGGTAATTATTGAAGTAAAAAAAAAAAAAAACAAACTGCACTATATTTCCTTTTCCTAACATTCTTCTCTACACAATCAATTGTCATGGGATAGTTTTCTAATGAAGTAATATAAAACAGCATCTTTAGTAATACAAAAGAAGTCTCCTATGATTTACCTTTCTAAACATACCTGTCATAATCACAAGGGGGCAGTATTCACATCAACCAGCCCCATCCAGGTTAGGTTACCAAGATAAACATATACAGATCTCTATATACATGGATATATATATATATATATATATATATATATATATATATATATATGTATATATTATAGTAGTTGGTGATTTTACAGTACATGATTTTACAATTACTCAGTAATTATAATTCATGTTGTTTTATATCCAATACTGCTACTTTCAACATAGTAGCTGCTCTCTACACATGTGTGAATGGTTCACATAAGTACATTGTGATACCAACCCTGTCACATACACCTGAATTTGTTTAGTGTGTATGTAATGGGGTTGGCATGATGGTGTCATCATGCCCTCAAGCAGATATGGCGTGTCTGTATATGGGCAGACCCTCCTGGAAACAGATAGGGGACCAGTGTCTCAGTTCCCATGCCCACTGGAAATACATGTATTCCTATGGTCTTAGGCAACCCCTGTGAAAGAATCCTTTGACCCCCCAAGGGTCGTGACCCACAGGTTGAGAATACTGTTTTTCACATGCAGCAGAATGATGGATCCTGTTTTTAAATTCATTCTGTTAATCTGTGTCCTTTTATTGGGGGAACTGAGACAATTAGCATGGAGAGTTACTTGTAAGCAGTGTTTATTGGTGCCTTTTATTTTGTTGTGGTGGTGTGAGTATTTTCCCCTCTTTTGATTTACTGTTCCAGGATCATTTATTCCTTGTGTCCTTTGGGGTGAAGTTAACCTCTTTAGATCAGTGTTTTCCTTCTACAGTGTCTTCTGTAGAGCTAATTTGATAGCTAAGCACTGCTAAATTTTTATTTTATTATGATATAGTTTTCTTTTTCCATTGATCGTTATTGATAATTTTGCCAGGTTCTCTAGGCTGGTGTCTGTCATCTCTCAGAGCCTCTAGAACATCTGTCTAGGCTCTTTTGGCTTTCAGGGTCTCCACTAAAAAGACAGGTGTTCCACATGACTAAAATCCACTTATCGGTGAGAACATGCCATGTGTGTCTTTCCAGTTCTGGGACACCTCACTCAGGATGATCTTTTCTAGTTCCATCCATTTGCCTGCAGATTTCATGATTTCCTTGTTTTTAATTGCTGAGTAGATTCCATTGTGTAAATGTACCACAATTTCTGTATCCATTCTTCAGTTGAGGGACATGTAGGTTGTTTCCAGCTTCTGGCTATTATGAATGAAGCTGCTATGAACGTGGGTGAACAAGTGTCCTTGTCGTATGGTGGGACATCTTGGGTGTATGCCTACGAGTGGTATAGCTGGGTCTTGAGCTATGGCTATTCCCAGTTTTCTGAGAAAGTGCTAGGTTGATTTCCAAAGTGGCGGTGCTAGTTTGAGCTCGCATCAGTAATGGAACAGTTCCCCTTTCTCCACATCCTCTCCAGCATATGTTGTCACTTGAGTTTTCAATCTTAGCCATTCTGACAGGTGTAAGATGGAATCTCAGAGTTGTTTAGACATACTATAATGAACAAACTCAAAAAGATAGGCCTGAAGGGCATCTTAGGCTTCATGTTGGCTCATTCATTAGGGGAGTGGGGGCTGCCTCTAACATGGACTATGTTACTGCTTTTTTTTATCACTTTCCCTGATGGGACTGCCCTACCAGGCCACAGGGGAGGAATATGAACTCAGTCCTCATGTAAATAGATGAGCTCGGGTGTCTGGATAGTGGGCTCCCCTTTTCTTAGGAATAGGGGAGAGGAGATGTGGGAGGAAGGGTGAGACTGGGAGGAGAGGAGGGAGGGCCCAATGACCGAGATGTAAATTGAATTAATTAATAAAAAATAAATAAAAAGGAAAATAAAGAAAAGAAGAAGTTATTCTAATGGCCGTGTGTGACTTAGTCTTTCTTCCTAGTAGCTTTTAGTAGCATTTTTTTGTTCTGTACATTTAACATTTGGCTATTATGTCTTATGGGGAATTTCTTTTCTGGCCCTATCTTTTTGGTGTTCTGTATATTTCTTATAGTTTGACAGACATCATTTTCTTTAGAAAATCTGTTTCTGCTGTGGGTTTGTTAAAGTATTTTCTAGGCTTTTGATCTGGATTCTTCTTCTTCCTCTTCATGTGTTATTCATAGGTTTGCTCTTGCCATAGTGCCCACGATTTCCCGGATTTTTTGTGCCTGAAATGTTTTGTTTGTTTGTTTGTTTGTTTTGTCTGAGCTATCCATTTCTACCTTGTTTTCAAGATTCAAATTTGTCCCTGCCCTGTCCTTTACTGTTTATGAGGCTTACCTCTTAAGATTTGGTTTAACATACTATGTAAGCCTACAGGCAGGCTGCAGCAGGGTTCACCCTAGAACATACTGTCAGAATCCTTTTGCTGTTTAAATTTTCTCTCATTTGCAACAGCTATCAGCTTTCAGCCCATGCTGGGAAGCTAGTCCCTTTCCCTGTTGTCTGATCCTCACTTCCACTTCTTTCACTCCCACACATTTGCATTTTCTCAGTTGAGAGTTCCTCTTCTAGAAGGACTCGAGGTTGTATCAAGTTGAGAGAAAACTAGGCAGTACAGGCCCACTTTCTTTTTATCTCTTTAGTAACATTCTAAAAATAAGAGGGAGGAGCATGGGGAAGAGAAGGGAAGGAACTGGGATAAGAGGAGGGAGACAGAGTTCTGACTAAGATGTAAAATAAATTAATTAATCAATGAAAAAAGTTTAGTGTAAGTCAGTTACTAAACATGAACAATTCTGAATATGTAAAGTGTGTCTAATGCAATTAGCTAAATTGGGAAATTAGCTAAATGTATATAAAAGAGCAGAGAGGTAAGAAAGAGGAGCTGTGACTTAATCTAAAGGTATAATAGTGGTTCAGAGAGACTGGAAAGTGTGTGCCCTGTGAGCAGGAGGCAAGGTGAAAGGAGGTAGCGAGGTATGGTCCTGACACCTGTATGTGTATATGGAAATATTGCAGTCTCTCAATAAAACTTAAACAGCATATTCTAGAGGAAGAATGGAAACTGAGGTAGCTTATGAAATGGCGGCAGTAGAAGGTCACTTTATCTCCAGTCTGGAGGGGTAAAGAACGGAAGGTTAATCACTTTTCTCATGGCTGTGATCAAATCTCTGAACGAAGCACTTTAAGTGAGGAACAACTGACAAAAGTGTGTGGTCCATCATGACCAGAAACACATGGGCAGGATGGCTCCTGGTCATGGCAACCAGAGTGTCAGAGGCCTGACTACCGTGTTTTTACCTGAGGAAGCAAAGAGCTTGAGCAGGAAGCTGATCTGGCCCATAACCCTCGGGCCCTGTCCCTGTGGCTCAGTGCCCACCATCTGGGTCCCATGTCCAAATGGCTCCACAGCCTCTAAGGACAGTGCACCAGTTGTGAACACGAGAACCCAAGGCTGACATTTCCTGTCAAAGCACAACATAAAATAATGGAGCCTGGCTAGGGGGTCAGCCAGCTAAGGAGGCATCAAGACTTGTCTTCTCTGCATCAGTCCCTTTCATTGCCCAGATACCTATTGCACCGGTCAGTTGTGGTCTGAGATGAATAAGGCATGGGAAACAGTCTTCCCCAGGGAAGAGAGCATCAACCAGCTATCCAATTCCAAATGGTCAGCCCTGAAAGCATACGGATGAGCAACATTATACAGACTGAGCAGGTTATGTTTAGGAATATATGTATATTCATATATACATGTAACAATAATTCATTAAAAAAGAGACATGACTTTGAAAGAGAGAAAAGAGGAGATGTGGGAGAGCTTGGAGAAAGGAAGAAGGGAGAAATGATGTGATTATGTCATAATCTCAAAAATAAAAGAATTAACTGGAAAACATCCCAGAACTGATGTGAGCACTGGTGCCCACAGCAGATGTCTCCCTTCTGCCGTTGAGATGCCTAAACCAACACAAAGCTCACTAACATGGTGCTAATGGGGCTGTGGCTTCTGAAGTGCATTTTTACTGTCTTTCTCGCGTATTAAAATGTAGTGGGAGATAGTAAGACCCAAAGAGGACAGGAGCTCCACAAGGACAGCAACAGATCCAAAAAGTCTGGGCACAAGGGTCTTTTCTGAAACTGATACTCCCGCCAAGGACCACACATGGAGATGGCCTGGAACCCCTGCACGGAGGTAGCCCATGGCAGTTTTTCTCTGGTATGAACTCAGTGACAGGCTTTCTGATTACCTCCCCCCAGGGGGAGCAGCTTTGCCAGGCCACAGAGGAGGACAATGTAGCCAGTCCTGATGAGACCTCACAGACTAGGATCAGATGGAGAAGAGGAGGACCTCCTCTATCAGTGGACTTGGAGAGGGGCACAGGAGGAGATGGGGGAGGGAGGATGGGATTGGGAGGAGATGAGGGAGGGGGCCACAGCCAGGATACAAATTGAATAAATTGTATAAATGATAATAAAGAAGTTTATTTGTCTTCTCCCATATTTTGAACGTCTTATTATAGTGTGTATGCTCATGCTCTGTTATTGCCTCATGTGGCTTAGTTAATGATTCATACAGATGAGGGGCAATGTTAATTTTAGTTGACACAGTGTTGGAAGGCACCACTTGTGGATGATCGGAGGAGACGAGATGCTTTACTGGTTATTAAACATGGTGCTGCTTATGAGCCAGCTGGTGTGGGCTAGAATTCTGATTTACAACTTATTTGCTGTGTAATCTTAGGTAGGTAGCTAATCTCTCCATTCCTGCATCTCTTCTTTGGAAAATGAGATGATTATAGTAATTATGTCATCGGATTACTCTGAGGATGAGATTCGCGTGAAGCCCTTAGAACAGCGTTGATGTGTGTAAACCCTCACTAGCTGCTTAGTGCTAGGATTTTCACTGTCAGCCTCATCTTGGTGTCTGGTTCACTCTGTACTTCGCTGATAGAGGAACATCAGTGGCAACGGTGCAACCACAGATGTGGTGTTGATAAAAACAAAGTAAGAACGGGAGCAATTTGGAGCTTTGTTAGTTTGTAATGAATGAAGCACTTTGGCGTTTGTGGTTTGAAATACTAAATTATTGACGTTTTTATTGATTAGGTTTTTCAGCAGGAGTAGTAAAGTTACTTGAATTGCATTTTTAAAATCTAGGAATTTGCTGCTGATTCAATAAAATTTATTATAGGTAATTTGTGGCCCAGACAACAAGTATATTTAGCCATCATAAAAAGGCAAACGTGGAGCTGAAGAGAGATGTCTCAGCAGTTGAGAGTTGGCTGCTCTTCCAGAGGACCCAGGTTCAATTCCCAGCACACACATGGCAGCTCACAACTGACTGTAACTCAGGTTCCAGGGCACCCTCACACAAACATATATGCAGGCAAAATACCAAAGCACATAAAATTAAAAAAAAATGAATTATATATAAAATCCTAGAAACTTCAGAGTTTACTATCTGCTACTGAAGTGCTCAATTGTGCTTTTCTGACTAGCAAGTGTGAAGTGTCTTCTGACCCCTCCAAATGTCCTCTGATCCCCACCGTGCCTATTCATCAAAATTTTCATACACACCAAACCAAAAATTCTCTTTTGCAGAATAGCTAATAGTCTTTTCTTTTCATGTCCAAATGGATTTACATACTTATTTTCTTAGTATGACACCTTCATTTTCTTTTGATGATATGCCGTATTGTGATAGGGATTGCATTTCCATTTGTTGCTCCATTAGCAACACTTTGCAAATACTTTAGCTGGGAAAAAGCAGAGGTTTACTCTGCAAGGCTAATGTAGTAAGAATGTATGTACAGTGCTTGTGTTGCAATGTACTGCTTAGTTGCACCACAGGCAATTTTCTACGATTTGACCTTGTGCTGGACCCTTTTAATGTTTCGTGTGGGATTATTGAACTTCTTGTAACCAGAGTAAAGTCTCCAAATTATACCGAGTAGTCACCCTTTTCTGGTAACGTGTTTTTAGAAGCTTATGGATAAAGTTGTTCTTCAGTGTACAAATAAAGATAAATATTTTAGAAATAAAGTTTTGTATGTCCTAAGGTCAGTTATTGGCATAACACACAATTAAGAAAATTTGTACCATGTTTTCTCCTCTGATTTGCTCTGCTGGCTCCTTTGTCATCTTCTCTACTTACTGTATATAAGCTGCAGGTTTTCATCTTGCAACTTGGGCCAGGAATGCATTCCTGGAAATATTTATACATCAGTCAGTATTGGTTCCAGTTCAAACTAGTTTTCAAAACAATTTGGAATGTAGATAAAGCAACCTTATTTATCTGTTCTGCATAGGTCTTTACCTTGTCATTTAATACTTAAGTTACTATGGGGCTCTGCTGGATAAGGTTGAAGTCTGACATCTCCAGATAGCCATTTGTTTGTGCTCAGTCTATCAGGACTCTAAAAGTCCCCCCACCAACTCCGAAATCTGGGCGATTCCAGATTTTATAAAGAATCTCACATAGCCCTCAGAGCACATTATGGGCCAGACCTTTTCCTAATTAAAAACAAAACAAAACAAAAAAACAGTCCATCTGGAAATTCCTAGAAATACCCCACCCTGCTAAGGATTTTAGTTTTCAGCAGTGACCTTCAATTGTACTTGGAGATTCTCCCACCCATAAGATCATTAAGTACTGTGTTCTTCTTGTGATAGCACGTGCTACTGCCTGTAAATGAGGGACTGACTACATGGAAATCAAGTATCCCTGACCCACTGACCCTGGTGAATCAAACATATTCATGTTCAATCCCTCCCAGTGCCCAAGGTTTATAAATCACTGATTTCAAATAAAAGTGCTGGATAGTTACCATCAGCCTTCCACTGTGGCTGCCTGAGATTCATCATTTATCCCCTGCAGGGGATATCACACTGGGCCTGCCCTCTGGCCCACTGGTCCTGTGTCTCAGCTGCAGGTCTACCATATTAACCAAGAGCTGTAACACTTTGGATTGCCACAGGCTTTGGAACTCCAGAGTTTCCAATGCCACCAGTGATCCCAATCTAAAAGAGGTAAGCTTTAACGCTCTGTGGAAAACCTTTTCCACACCCCAGCCTAGCACATGGGCCTCACTCTAAAGTACTCTAGATGCTCCTAAGAAAAATGGAACTCCTGTCCCCATCCAGAAGCTGAGTTACAAGCCCAAGATGAATGGATAATGACAGGTTAGCAAGTTATCAACAGAATTAAACTATGTTTCCTATAGGACTTACTCCTCACAATTAAATTTGCCCTGTTGATAGTGTGGGATGATACATTTATCATTCTAGCTAGCTTCTCAATCTGTTTATTACTTGTCAATATAAAGGTAGAAATATGTGAGAATTGGGAATGTGACTGTATGTTTGGGAAAAACTAGAATGAAGTTTTTTATTTTAATTTTAATATTAATTATAGTTTATTCACATTGTATCCCAGCTGCAGTCCCCTCCCTTCTCCCCTCCCAATCCCATGCCCACTCCCTCATCTCCTCCTATGCCCCTCTCCAAGTCCATGGATAGGGGAGGTCCTCCTCCCCTTCCATCTGACACTAGCTTATCAGGTCTCATCAGGAGTGGCTGCACTGTCCTCCTCTGTGGCCTAGTAAGGCTGCTCCCCCCTCAGGGCAGGTGATCAAAGAGTCAGCCAATGAGTTCACATCAGAGACAGTCCCTGTTCCCATTACTAGGGAACCCACTTGGACATTGAGCTGCCATGGGCTACATCTAAGCAGAGGTTCCAGGTTGTCTACATGCATGGCGTTGGTTGGAGTATCAGTCTCAGAAAAGACCCCTGTGCCCAGATTTTTTGGTTCTGTTGCTCTCCTTGTGGAGAGCAACCTCTGTACCCTCCAGGTCTTTCTATCTCCCCTTTCTTCCATAAGATTCCCTTCACTCTGCCCAAAGTTTGTTTATGAGCCTCAGCATCTGTTTTGATACCCTGCTGGATAGAATCTTTCAGAGTCCCTCGGTGGTTGGCTCCTGTCCTGTTCCCTGTTTTCTCCCTCTTCTGATGTCCATCCCATTTGCCTTTCTGAGTGAGGATTGATGACCTTACCCAGGGTCCTCCATCTTGATTAGCTTCTTTAGGTGTACAGATTTTAGTATGTTTATCCTATATTACATGTCTAATATCCACCTCTAAGTGAGCATGTATCATGTGTGTCTTTCTGCTTCTGGGATACCTCACTCAGAATGATCTTTACTAGTTCCCACTTTTTTCTCGCAAATTTTGTGATTGCCTTGTTTTTAAGAGATGAATAGTATTCTATTGTGTAAATGTACCACAATTTATGTATCCATTCCTCTGTTGAGGGACATCTGAATTGTTTCCACATTCTGGCTATTATGAATAAAGCTGCTATGAACATGGTTGAGCAAATGTCCTTATTGTGTACTTGAGCATATTTTGGATATTTGCCTAGGAGTGGTATAGCTGGATCTTGAGGTAGCACTATTCCTAATTGTCTGAGAAAGTGCCAGATTGATTTCCAGAGTGGTTGTAGAAGTTTACATTCCCACCACCAACAGAGGAGGGTTCCCCTTTCTCCACACCCTCTCCGGCATGTGTTGTCACTTGAGTTTTTGATATTAGCCATTCTGATGGGTGCAAGGTGAAATATCAAGGTCATTTTGATTTGTATTTTCCTTCTGACTAAGGACATTGAGCATTTCTTTAAGTGTTTCTCTGCCATTACGTGTTCCTCTATTGAAAGTTCTCTGTTTAGCTCTTGTTGTAATGGTATTAATTTTTACTATTGGTTTATCTTCTAGTAAAGCTTGCTGTTAATCTTAAACAGCTGTATAACCAAATCACCACACAGAGACTGGGTTTTTAGTTAACCTAGAACACAATGCTGGGCAATATTTAATCCCTCCTGAACCTCCAAGCCCTCAGTTTCCTAACGTTTAGATTTCCCACAATATACTTGCTTTTTGTGAAATCTTAGGTCTGGTTCATGCTCCACCTCCAAGATCTCTCCTCCAGCTCTGCTCTCCTAGCTCTCCTCTTGCCCCTTCTCCTCCCACTCATCTCCTGCCTTCTTGCTCTTCCCCTCTTTCCTGTCCTCTGGCTCCTCCCTGCTCAACATTGTGTCTAGTTGCTTTCTTTTTTGTTTACACAAGAGTTGAGACAGGATGCTTAGGATGAGTATCACAATGCAATATCTGGATTGAAACCAGAGAGTTGGGGATGGGGTGAGGGAGAAATCAGTATTTGAATGAACAAGGGTAAGGTGTATACATTTAAAAAAACATTATACCAACAAGCTCTGTACCCCATTTTTTAATTGGATTACTTGATTTGTTGCTTTTTAATTTCTTGAGTCCTTTATATATTCTTGATATAAGCCCTCTGTCAGATACAGGGTTGGTGAAGATTCTTTCCCAATCTGTAGGATGTTGTTTTGTTCCGATGACAGTGTCCTTTGCTTTACAGAAGATTTTCAGTTTCATGAGGTCCCATTTATTGATTATTGATCTTAGAGCTTGTGCTATTGGTGTTCTGTTCACGAAGTTGTCTCCTGTGCCAGTGAGGTCAAGGCTCTTCCACACTTTTTCTTCTAACTGATTTAGTGTGTCTGGTTTTATGTTGAGGTTTTTGATCCACTTGGACTTTAGTTCTGTGCAGAGTGATAAGTGTGGATCTATATGCATTTTTCTACATGTAAATATCTAGTTAGACCAGCACCATTTGTTGAAGATGCTATCTTTTTTCATTTTGAGGTTTTGGCATCTTTGTCAAAAATACGGTGTCCATAAATGTATGGGTTTATTTCTGGGTCTTCTGTTCAGTTCCATTGACCCACCATTCTGTTTCTATGCCAGTACCATGCGGTTTTTATTACTGTTGCTCTATAGTACAGCTTGAGATCAGGGATGGAGATACCTCCAGAACATCTGTTTTTGTACAGGATTGTTTTTGCAATTCTGGGTTTTTTGTTTTTCCATATGAACTTGAGAATTGTTCTTTCAAGTTCTGTAAAGAACTGTGTTTCTGTTTTGATGGGAATTGCATTGAATCTGTAGATTGCTTTTGGCAGGATGGCCATTTGAACTTTCCATCTTCTGATATCTTCTTCAATTTCTTTCTTCAGAGACTTGAAGTTTTTTTCAAAAAAAGGTCTTTCACTTGCTTGGTTAGAGTTACACCAAGGTATTCTTTATGTCCTTTTTAGCTATTGTGAAGTTGTTTTTCCCTAATTTTTTTCTCAGCCCATTTGTCTTTTGTATACAGGAGGGCTACTGATTTTTTTTGTTTTTATCCAAAATGTCTTTATTCGGATGGCTCCCACTCACCCTGAATCAGGTGCAGTCAGTGCTGCTTCCTCCTGAAGAAGCATCCTTCTGTCAGCCTTGCTTTTCCATCAGTAGGCTGACAGAGAACAGTGGAACAGCCAATACACAATACTACCATTTGTGCATGTCTAAAGACTGTGGTGATTTATAGCATCTTGGGCATTTCACATCCATAAAGTAGGAATTGGGGCTCTGCACCAGGCACTTTTTCTTGTGTTTCATCTTCTCCTCTTCTGGAGAGGGAAGAAGGAGATCCTTTGCAAAAGGCATGTTCTTGTAGGGAGATCGTCACTCCCAGAAAGGGGCTATTGATTTTTTTTAAGTTAATTTTGTATCCAGCGAATTTGCTGAGGTTTTTTTATCAGCTGAAGGAGTTCTCTGGTTGAATTTTTGGGGTCACTCATGTATACTATCACATCATCTGCAAAGCTTTGACTTCTTCCTTCCTGATTTGTATCTCCTTGATCTCCTTTAATTGTCTTATTGCTCTAGCTAGGACTCCAAGTACTATGTTGAAAAGGTAAGGAGAGAGTGGGCAGCCTTGCCTTGTCCCTGATTTCAGTGTGGTTGCTTTAAGTTTCTCTCCATTTAGTTTTCTCTCCATTTGCTTTAAGTTTCATCTCCATTTTTGATGTTGGGCATAGGCTTGCTATATATTGCCTTTACAATGATTAGGTATGTGCCTTGTATCCCTGATCTCTTCAAGACTAAACACGGATGAGCATTGGACTTTGTCAAATGTTTTTTCGGCATCTAAGGAGATGATCATGTGGTTTTTCTTGTTCAGTTTCTTTATATGATGGATTACATTGATGGATTTCCGTATGTTGAACCATCCTTGCATGCCTGGGATGAAGCCTACTTGGTCATGGTGGATATTTTTGATGTGTTCTTGGATTCAGTTTGCAAGGATTTTATTGAGCATTTTTGCATTAGTGTTCATAAAAGAGATAGGTCTGAAGCTCTCTTTTTTGGGGGGTGGTCTTTGTGTGGTTTAGGTATCAAGATGACTGTGGCTTCATAGAATGATTTGGTAATGTTCCTTCTGTTTCTGTTTTGTGGAATAGTTTCAAGAGAATTAGAGTTAGCTCTTCTTTGAAGGTGTGGTAGAATTCTATGCTGAAACCATCTGGCCCTGGACTTTTTTTGGAATGGAGACTTTTGATGACTGCTTCTATTTTTCATTGGGGGGACATAGGACTATTTAATCTATTTACCTGCTCTTAATTTAATTTTGGTAAATGAAATCTATCAAGAAAATTGTCCATTTCATTTAGATTTTCAAATTTTGTGGCATATAGGCTTTTGTAGTAAGACCTGATGATTGTTTGGATTTCCTCAGTGTCTGTTGTTATGTCCCCCTTTTGTTTCTGATTTTGCTGATTTGGAGTTTTGTTTTTTTTTTTTCTTTGCCTTTTAGTTAGTTTGGCTAAGGGTTTGTCTATCTTGTTGATTTTCTCAAAGAACCAGTTCTTGGTTTCATTGATTCTTTGAATTGTTTTATTTGTTTCTAATTTATTGATTTCAGCTCTGAATTTGATTATTTCCAAATGTCTACTCCTCTTGGGTGTGTCTGCTTCTTTTGTTTTCCAGGGCTTTTAGGTGTGCCCTAGAAGTTAAGTTGCTTGTATGAGATGTCTCCAACTTCTTTCTGTAGGCACTTAGCACTATGAATTTTCATCTTAGTAATGTTTTATTTACAAATGTAGGTGCTCTTGTATTTGGGCATAGATGTTCAGGACTGTGATGTTCTCCTGGTGGATTTTTCCTTTGATGAGAATGAAGTGCCCCTCCTCATCTCTTTTGATTAATTTTGGTTGAAAGCCTATTTTATTAGATATTAGGATAGCTACCCCAGCTTGTTTTCTGGGTCCATTTGCTTGAAAAACATTTTTTCAGCCCATTTTTCCAGTGTTTATCTTTGCTGCAGAGGTGTGTTTCTTGGTTGCAGCAGAATGGTGGATCCTGTTTCTGCAACAATTCTGTTAGTCTGTGTGTTTTTATTGGAGAGTTGAGTCTGTTGGTGTGGGTAGATAATAATGACTAATGACTGTTAGTTTCTTTTATTCTGGAGTTTGTGGTGTTACTGTGTTTCTATGTTTGTTTTCTTTTAATTTTTTTGTTGTCTAGTACTATATCCTGTGTTTTCTTGGGTGTAGTTGATGTCATTGGATTGGAGTTTTCCTTCTAGTATCTTCTGGAGGTCTGAGTTGCTGTGTAGATATTTAGTTTTGTCCTGGAGTATTTTGTTTTCTTCATCTACGTTGATTGAAAACTTTGCTGGGTATAATAGTCTGGGTTGGCATCTGTGCTCTCTTAGTGTCTGCATGACATCTGCCCAGGCTTTTCTGGCTTTCATAGTTTCTGTTGAGAAGTCTGTTGTGATTATAAAAGTTCTACCTTTATATGTTACTTGGCTTGTTTCTCTTGCATCTTTTAATATTTTTTTGTTTGTTCTATAGATTTAGTGTTTTGACTAGTATGCAGTGTGAGGAGTTTCTTTTCTGGTCTAGTCTATTTGGTGTTCTGTAAGCCTTTTGTATGTTAATGTACATCTCTTGTTTTAAATTGGGAAAATTTTCTTCTGTGATTTTTCTGAAAATATTTTCTGGACCTTGTAGCCTGGCATCTTCTTTTTCGTCTATTCCTATTATTCTTAGATTTCATCTTTTCATGGCAACCTTGATTTCTTGGAGGTTTTATGTTTGGAACTTTTCCAATTAGTAAAAGTAATTTACTTTGAGAGATGTAGCAATTTCTGCAATTGTATTTTCAGTGCCTAAGATTCTCTCTTCCATCTCTTGTATTCTGTTGGTGATGCTTACCTTTGTGGCCCCAGCTTCAGGGTTTTCTCTGTTTCTTTATTGATTCTAATTCTTTTTTAATGTCTTGTACCATTTCCTTCATCTGTTTGAATGTGGATTCCTGTCTTTCCATTATGTCCTCTTATTTTTTTGTTCATTTCCTCTCTATATGCCTCTACTTGTTTCTCTTCATGTGCCTCTTTTTGTTTCACTGTTTTTGCCTATATTTCTTTCAGAGCTTTGTTCATTTCCTCTTTATGTGCCTCTAATAACTGGATAAGCATTGATTTGAGATCATTTTCCTGTGTTTACAATGAATTAGACTATCCATTGGTTTTGGGGGTTGCTGGTGAAGCCATAATGTCTTGCTTTTTGTTGGATGCGTTCTTATGCCGTTCTCTAGCCATCTGCTTATCAGTGTTTGTCCCAGGAGTCTGTTTTTCACATTGGGTCTGTCTGTCTCTGGTGTCTGGAGTACTCTTCAGGAAGATGAGAGAGGTCCATCGGTTTGAGAGTGGATGTTGGTGTTTCAGCTGTAGCTAAGGGAGGAAGGTTGCAGGAGCATGTGTGCAGGTGTGGGAGTGTGTGTGGAATTGTGCCTTGACAGACAGGGTGCTAGAGGATGTAGAAGCCTTGAATGGTGGAGCTTAGGTGCAGGAAGGGGTGTTGGAGCTGTTCAAGGGTGCAATGAGCATGCACAGCTTCTCCTAATACCTCAGTGGATTACAGGCCTGTTGTACTGTCCTTCTGCCATTCATATCTGTCTGGGCTCCAGAATTTGGTTGCCTGGACTCCACTGGTAGACCCACAGAACAGAGCCTTCAATGTTGAGAATGCTGTCCCACAGACCCTTATGTTGCCCACCGTGGGGGTGTGGGTGGGAGGGATCTGACATCTGTCTGCTAGCACAGAGGGACCCTGGATCTGTGGCTCTACATACACTCATTTGAAGGCACCCTCTCTTGATTTCAGGCCTAATCAGATTTGGGCCTGCAGGGGCAAATGAGAGTGTAGGAAATCCATCTCAGAGGAGGGGACAAAAAGACTATAAGAGCCAGAGGTCAGGGAGGCCCAGAGAAAACCACCATCTAGTCATGACCACACCACTGCATCTCCAAAATGCCAGCTAAGTCTCGAAGACTGGCGCTTGCATGGCCGTTTCTCTTTGTTCTTCTAAGTAACACTTCACCTGAAATATGTGGGGAATGACAATGAAGAAAAAGGTGAAGAATAACATAATAAATTAGGAAAAACTAGCTTTTAGGGTTTGAAGATAAATCTGTTCATTGCTTAGGTAAAATTTGCCTCATGTTTGTGAATTTTAAATGTGCCAGGGCAGCTGCATTTGAATGAAATGGGGATGGCTTTTCTCTGGGGACTGCTGTCTCCCTTGCAGCCTTTGCGTAGGCGGTTTGATTCATGGAGGTGTCTGTGCTCTTCACATCTTATACTCAGTTTGTATTTTTATTTTCTCTCCTATTTTCACTCAGTGAGAGACAGGAGTTGAGAGTTTCCTCCTTTGGTAAGTGTAACTTCCAAGCTTTTCAGACCGCTTTGCTTTGTAGAGTTGTACTTTACGGCTTCCTCAGAAAAGGAAATGACTCATTTCTATAAGGCAGCATTGTAGGTGTGTGATGGCTGTTGCTTCCAGGTAGAAACAGAATGTAATTTGCTGTCTAGGTGGAAATGTACAGCTACTAAAACAGAAGGATTTCCGTTTCCTTCAGAATTTAAATTGAAGGAGAATAGTAGATGTTGAGAAGGACTTTGTGTTGTAAGGGAAAGTTCAGAGCAGATTAAAATGCACACATCATGAACTTGCTTCTTGTCTAATGTGCAAATGGTGGTTTTTGAGATGCCCTGAAATATTGGCTTGAAATCATTATTAGAGGCTCGATTGTGGTGACCCTGGGTTGTGGAGGTGGCCTGATAGGAGACAGCACCTAGAC
This sequence comes from Psammomys obesus, assembly GCF_907164565.1. Classification (NCBI taxonomy): domain Eukaryota; kingdom Metazoa; phylum Chordata; class Mammalia; order Rodentia; family Muridae; genus Psammomys; species Psammomys obesus. The sequence goes on from NW_026587759.1 coordinate 1,614,885, forward strand.
TCGTTTTAAAACTTCCGGCCTTGAGGTTTTGTATACTCTCCAGTCCTCTGTGTTCCTCAGATTGCTATAGTGTCGGTAAATGAAAAAGTCAGTTGCACAGTTATCTGTCTCTACAGACTTCTTTAGGCCCTAAAAATAATGCTATTATCCTCAGTTCGGAGACAAGAACGAAAGGCTACAAATACCACATTTGGACAGGGTAGCTGTCATGTTGTGGCGCAGGAACCTTTCTTCCTGCTGTGCCTGATGCCAATGCGTTAGGCACAGGTTCCATGGTCGTACTACTTATTAAGTGTGAAGGCTGGTAATAAATTGAATATGGATGGCTAATTAAAGTTTTCTTTTACTGGTAGAGCCAGATCTCATAAGTCATGATAGAACATGGAACAGCAGCTTATATTAATACATATTTTAATGAAGTTTACCAGAATTGGTAAGTTAAAAACTGAAGGGTGATGCTATTATACTTAAAATTCTTCCTTGAGGTATAACTATAAAGCTGTCCATATTTTACATTTTGCAATTGTTTAAATATTCACCTTTTTGCATGCTGCTGGGATTGAATCCAGGACCTTGCATATGCTAGTTAGGTGTCATACCAAAACCTTATGTTTTCATCTTGTGTGCTGAATTCCAAAATGTTTAAGTATAAAAGGAATAGATGGACACGTAGTAAACATATTAGCGATGACATTTTCAGTAGGCAACTTTATGAAGACCATCGTATGCTTTGATAAATGTGATTATAAAGTTATAAATGTTACACAGCAGAAACATGTACAGTATTAAGGAAGACTACAGCTGAGTTGATAAAATACACTGTCATAGGATAGAGGCTCTTCCTCGGGGGACATTGCACAATAATAACAGTTTCTATGAATGCTCCCCTCACTTCAGGTTGATAAACCATCTCCACCTGTGAGGAAGAAAGCATTAGGAAAAGTCAGGTGCTGCAGAGGCTGAGCCAGTCCATCAGCAGTGACCGGGCCTTGGGAGAGCAGCCTTGCAGCAGGGTGGCCACAGAAAAGTCCAGTGAAAATATGTAAAAGTATTTTTTAAAATCAAAGAGGACAACGATTTTACACTGACACAGAGGCCAAAGCCTCACAGTTATGTTTACAGTCCATCAATCCACTTATTAAAATCAAGTTCAGTCATAGCGTGGTTTCATGTAAACTTTAGATCTTGGTTCCACTACACAGAGGGCAACAGAGGATCTCAGGGGCATGTGAAGGAAGAGTCTTGTTATGGTGTTTTTGTTGCTGCGATGAAACACCCTGACCAAAATCAATGTAGGTGAGAAACGGTTCCTCAGCTCACAGTGCTAGGCTTTAGTCCTTCACTGTGGGTACATCATAGTAGGAGCCACAGGCAGTGTTTAGGGCTCTCTTTTGAGTAGATTTAGGGAGACGTGGCTGCTCAAGCTGAATGGCAGCAGTATGGATGCCACGTGTAACAGAATAGAGTATCCAGAAGCTACTGGAATAGTGAAGAAATAAGGAGACTCGAACTGTTTCAAAGTTAGTAATATTGATGCTGATTGGATGTGAAGGGAGAAAGGGAGTGTAAGACATCCCTAAGGTTCCTGGAGTGAACTGTGGTGCAAGTAGATACATGAGAGGCTTGTGGAAAAGTGAGATGATGTTCACCTGTACACTACTGAGTTTCAAGGGGTTGGGCTCGGAGCATGCAGCCAGGGCTAAAGCTGGACCATGTGTCAGGTGTGCTCAGGCAAATCTGGGGGAGACAGACGTGGATAAATGATGGGCCTAGGAAAAAATGGTGGAGAACAGCCACAGAGTTAGGGGGTGAGCATGCTTTGGGAGAGGTGGTGTGGGGAAAACATGGTAAGGAGTGTGGAGAATGCCAGGGCTAGGGGAAGGATTTTAAGCTATCAGTCAGTAGACAAATAGGCTTCTTGAGAAACAAAGGAATTGCAGCACAGGGACAAAGACACGAAGACTGGGCAATTCTGGTGTCTAAGAAGCTGTTTGTGGAGCAGGAAGAACAAGAACAATGGGTCTGGCCACTAGGGGTGTGCTTGGAGGAGGCTGAGGGAGCATGGGTAGGTGAGTGCGTGGGTGTGATATCAGAGAGGCCACGCTAGCCTGGGCAGTGTTCCACAAGCCAGCAGAAGCTCCCAGGCTTCCCTGGCCATGGTGAGCTCACAGCCTAGGTGGCTTCACATCAGCTCAGGTCTCCACGCATGCTAAACTGCTCTGTGCATTGCTCTTCTCCTTCCCGCGTGTCATAAATACCACACTCTCTACAAAAGAGCTCTTTCCTGACCTCCCCCCCCTTCAGTCTACATCCCCGCAATTGCAGAGTCTCGCGGCTCTGTTGATTTTCCTCCTTGTACCTCGCCTGTAAAGGCAGGAGACAACCCCGTCAAGAATCTGTACTTGAAGAGGGCAGAATGTAAGAAGAAGAACCAGTGAGCCTTTTAAAGCCCAAACTGCTAGTCTTGGGATGATAATTCAGTCTGAATTTATTGCAGACTGAATCCAGAAAGGTCTATTGTTTAAATTTTATATTTATTTTTCACAGTTCCAATAATGTATGTAGTCAGAACTGTAGCCACCAGCCATGTCTTAGGACACCACATTTAGCTAAACTCCATATTAAAATCTCTAAATGCGAAAATAAATGGATCTTAAAGAACAGTGAGTAAATTTGAGAAGACTTTTCTAGTTTTCATCCAAGTTTAGCTTTTCAGGGTGCCTGGATATTCATCGTTACATTTTCATAACTTTACCACTGGAGGGCTCAATGGGCTTTCAGATGTCTCTTTTCAGGACTAAATTTTTCACATACACAGTAGTGGGACTTTGAGACCAAGATACTTCTCCTCCTCTGAGACGGCACGGTGCCCAGGTGTATGGTTCCCATAGCGCTCTTCATGAATGCCCTCAAAGACGTAAACTTCAGTCACTGCTGCATGTAAAGTCACCAAGAGCAGTGCTTCTCCCCAAGAAAACGAAGGGACTGAGATTGCTGGACAAGGCTTTTCCTCGGATGTTGATGTACCTGTATGTACTTGAATACTTGTGCCTCCTGCTAACAGTATGGTACAGCAGTCGACTGACCAGGTTTAGAGATGTGAGGCATCCAGGGGTGGGGAAAGTAGTTGGGATTATGTGACATTATTCTCAAGGAGCCCCGAGCAAACACCCCAGATAGGAAACCAATGACAGGCCAACATACGGGTCAAAGTTCAACGTGTTAGCTAATGGGGTTACTTACTGGATATGGGTGAGGAGTTAGTTACAGGAGCAGAAAAGACAGCTGTCACTGAAGCCCACCCCAGCACAGAGGAAAGCTCGCAAATCTAGGAAACCGAGACACTGCATAGCCTGCAGGAAGCCCAACCAAAGAGGCGCAGCCCTCATCAGAAATATTTCATGGTTTATGTAGCATTAGGCATTATCATGATCTTGCTTAGGGTGGTCATTTTAACTCTGTCCCCAAGGAGGTTTTTCTCAGGGCTCTTCATGTTTTAAAGATGTTGAAACTTACAGGTTTTTATGGAGGCAATCTTATCTCTAACAAACAGGATCTGATGTCTAAGTGGACATTGGTGGTGGTCATGTCTCAAGGGAGAACAGACAGACATATGCCCCTCAGAAGAAGGAGGGGCAAGTAGCTTTACAAAATCAGAAATTCTTAGATCAGTTTCACTCTGTGGTCTCAGATCAGAGGAAATTTCTTATGTTTTCTTATCCCCATATAACCTAGTATTTCCTAAGTAAAGTCATTAATTATATTTAATTAATGTTAAAGCTTGCTGTTTTACTTTTCTCCCTTAATGAGGGAAAAGTCTTTTCTCTGTCATGCGCTCTTGCCATGATAACTATCTTTCCATGGGTCCAAAGCAATGGCCAATCAGTCATGGTTCAGAAGTTCCAACACTATGAGCCTAAACAAACCTTTCCTTTTCTCAAGTTAATTATCTGAGGTATTTTATGATAGTGTACTGGCTGGTTTTATGTCAGCTTGACACAAGCTAGAGTTGTCAGGGAGGAGGAGGCCACAATTGAGAAAATACCTCTATAAGATCGGGTTGTAGATAAGCCTGTGGGGCACATTCTTCACTAGTGATTTAAGGGAGAAGGGTCCACCCCATTGTGGGTGGTGCCATTCTTGGGCTGCTGGTCCTGAGTTCTATAAACAAATCAGGCTGAGCAAGCCATGAGGAGCAAAGCAGTAAGGAGCACCCTTCATGGCCTCTGCATCAGTGCCTGCCTCAGGTTCCCGCCCTGACACTTTTTGGTGATAAGTTGTTATATGGAACTGTGACTGAAATCAACCCTTTCCTCCCATAGTTGCTTTTGCCCACAATATTTCACCACAGCAATAGGAGCCCTAACTAACACAGTTTTGTGAAAATGATTAACAAGAGTGAGTACAGAGATATTCTAAGGACTAACAGATATCATGCCAGGAGACTAGTGTCCATGACAGCTCCAGGATTTCTGTCACATGCTGTGCTCTAGGATGTGACAGTACTTTTCTTTCCTGGACATGTTATATGTGTTTTGGGCCAAAAGCTTGAAGGATGGCAGTGAAATATCAATTAAGCAAAAGGAATTCAGATGGAAGTGACAGACTTACCTCATCTGTATAACTTTTGTGATGTTTAGGAAACACTCAGGGATAGCATCAAAGTTTTATGTTTCTGAAGCATATGGGAAAACGCTGTTAGATCTGTTGTGAAAGCATAAAACCAACGTAAAAGCAGGGACATGGAACTGTAAAAATGCCTAGGAATGTAGCAGCAATTCAGTTATCTGCTTCATCTGGCTTATGATTTAGTACACAGTCAGTATAAACTAACATAAGGATCAACATCTTTAACAATAAATAACATGGTAGTCAGAAAAGAAGATTGCTCAGACTCGCACCTGCATGTTGTTAGGATTGAACCTGCGAAAGATGCTCCAGAGGGCCTCGATGAGGAATCTCCAGAAGTTGGTGTGCAAACTACAGTTCCTGTGAAGTCCTCATATGTGATACCTGCTGTTCCCTCTGAAAATTTTCTGTCACCAGTGGATTTCCCTTGTTTTGATTTTATGCTTCTTTCACAATCCTTGTTTGTAATTTATGCTTTCTCACATCATTTTCTGGAGAAAAATGCACTCACAATACCAGTGTGAGCATTCAAATCTGTATGTCAGCCATGCTTTTCTGATTACTGCAGCATCACCAAGAAGAGCATAGGTTGGGGCTCTGAAACAGCAGCTTGAGAACAAGGCTCTGGCCCAGGGTGAATTTCTCAAGTCAAGTTCTGTATTTGTAGGCTGTCTTTCAGTGAGCCTGTCAAGGGATGTTGCCCATTGTAAACCTTTCCCCCAACCTCATATAACCCATCATTTCCTAAAGCAAAACAGAAGAAAGCCTTGGAACAGCAAACTGCACTTTTCAAAAGGTGATACTGAGTGTTATAATTACTAATCTTCTCATAATACTTTATTAATGAATCAAAGAAACTAGTAGACGTTTTTTATGAGCTTAACATTTAATGTTTTCTCTCTTGAATTCTACTTGAATTTGCCAGCAAATACAGTGGAGCACTTCTCCCTTTCAGAGATGGTTTCTTACTATTGAAAAACAACCACAACCTTCAGCAAAGGCTTTCCAAGAAGGCAGAGACCACTCAAGGGAGTTAGCTATGGGGCTAGCCATGGCCAGAGGAGCAAGAACAGTTCTTTCTGCCCACATCAAGGTTATCTGACCATAGTTGTTATCTTCTGGGTAAGCTCCAGGGAGTGTGAGTCCATCCCATGTCCATAATGGCCCATTTTGCAGCTACTCTCAGCAGATGTTCAGGAAGATTGTTAGTCTAATCTTTGTTATGGTGTTTGTTGGTTTGGGTAAATGTTTGGGGACTGAGAAATGGCAGGCAGTCTGTGCCATGGATATGACTGGAATCTTTATTTTCAGCCTGATAGAATGCTACTTTGTCAATCCTGAGAACACATCTTTGGGTATTCAGGCTCAAGGGACAGGCTAAAATGAGTGAGGTACCAGAGATAACTACCACAAAAGGGAATGAGGAGAAAGAGAGGTGGTCTTCCCCAGGGAAGAGCACACCAATCAGTTCTCCAGTGCCAAACAATCAGCAGTGAAAACATGTACAAGTAACACCGTACAAACTTAACAAGTTATATTTGGGAATAGCTATGTATGTGCATATATTCATGTAATAACAATTAGTGAAAAAAAGAGGCTAAGGAGCTGAAGGAGAATGGGAAAGGTATATGAAAGGATTTGGAAGGAGAAAAGGGAAGGGAGAAGTGTTGTAATTATATTAATCTCGGAAAGAGAAAGAAGGAACTTTGGGGGATTTTTGTTTGTTTGTTTGTTTGTTCGTTTGTTTTTCAAGACAAGGCTTTTTTTGTGTAGCCTTGACTATCCTGGACTTGCTTTGTAGACCAGGCTGTCCTCGAACTCACAAAGATCTGCCTGCCTTTACCTCCTCACTGCTGCGATTACAGTCTTGTGCCACCACGCCTGGCTTGGGGTGGGGATGTTAACTAATGGAAAGTGACTTAGACCATGGTTCTAAAACTGTTAGTTAAAATCCTGGAACTGTATGTGGGGATTGTGAAAAAATTGGCAAGAGTGAAAGGATTCTGAACACACAAAACCCAAAAATTAATTAAAAAACAAATACATAATGAGTACAGAGTGTCTTTGACAGTGCTAACCCTTGTAGAATTATGCAACCTCACTGTAGCCTTGTTATGAGCACATAACACACACACACACACTCATACACACACACACTCATACACACACACACACACACACACACACTTGCAGATGGTTACACAATGCCAAGAAAACCTATCTGAAATGTCTCCATTCAGATTTGAGAATATTTTATATTATGAATTGGAGTTTTTAATGTATATGCAAAGTATAAAAGCATAATGTTTTAATTGTGGAAAACCAAGATTTTTAAAAACACTCTTCTGTAATCATTGCTCAGCATGTAAATACATAATTAGTGTATCTTTGGATTGAATTGTGTCAGAATATTTGATTTAAAATTTTTTTCCTTGAGTTGCTGCTTTGAGCTTCATACAAAATTGTTAAATGAACTTTGGCTTAGTGTATTAGGATAAAATTTTCACAATTTCTAATCAGGCTTTGTTTATTTAGTGCTACACATTCATGTGAGTGATGTTCTCAGCAATGGATGGTTATAATCAAAGTATTGGTGACCCCTGAAAAATGTTGAAGGTACTCTACATTCTACAGTATCAAATATACAGCCAAGATTTAATTTTTTTGTGCAAAAAGAAGCATCCCCATTAGCATGCAAATTCACTTTCATCTTTAATCAATGGTGAAATTATGTATATCAAGTAACTGGTTTAAAGTACGTTTTTATTTGTTATCAGTAAATTTTTGATCCACATATCTATTGTACAAGTGTGTATAACTGGAGTTGAGGAAACATCTTCTGGGTTGAAAGGTTTGCGAGTAGACAATATATCGGAAGTCCTGGCCCAGACTGCAAGAACTCTTAGGATCCATCTAGTGATACTAAAAATGGCTTAAGTAAGAGGCCACTTTAAGCCTGGCTTCACTGGGGCACATGTTTAGTCCTGCACTTGGGAGGCTGAGGCAGGCAGATCTCTGTGAGTTCAAGGTCAGCCTGGTCTACAAAGTGAGTTCTGAACAGCCAGGCCTACACAGAGAAATTGTTTCGGGGATGGGGTGGGAGGGGGAAGGTATTTTTAAAGCTCAAATAATGAAGGAATATTTCAAATTAAAATGTTTTCTCCCTCCAATGCCTTCCATGTTACCTTACCTTGTTCTCTCATGTATTCATGGCCTCTGGCCTTCTCGTGTCAATATAGAAATAAGATCTGCTCAGTACATATAACATGACTTGTATGTATATGATTTCAGGGATTACCACTTTGTATCCAGTAACTAACTGGAGACTCCTCTCCCACTCTTAGCACTACTAGTTACTCATAGTTCTTGACCTAGGATTAGAGTCCCACAAGATTTTCCCCTTCCACATTAGCATGCCTGTTAGTGTCATCCTTGTTCAGGTACTGTGTAGGTAACCATGTTATTGAGACTTCATGGATGTAACTTCCCTGTGAATTCTAGAAGATGCACACTTACAGCAGATATTCTGGTACTCTTGCTCTCAGCTTTCTGCCCCTTCTACAATGTCCCCTGAGCCATAGGTGTAGGAGTTGTATTGTAGCTGGATTAGTCAGGGCTGGCAACACACAGCCACTTGTTCTGTACATTTATCACTTATAGTTTTCTAAAATGACCTCTGCTGAGGAGTGAGAGCTACATATATCTGTTAGTATGAAGATAGACATTTAGATTTTAGTTAGGAATTATTTCTGTTTAGTAAAGTGGTGTGTCACTGTGTTTTATCACAAAAATAGAAGCCCTAAGACATACCACTTGAGGAGTAAGGGATTTTTCTTTCTCTTTTTGCTTACATCATAGTCCATCATCACAGGAAGTCGAGGCAGGAGCTGAAGCACAGTCATGGAAGAGTTGGGAACTGTTTGCTCTCCTCTGAGATCCATGATCTCATGAGTCCCAAACAGTTGGTTGTGTCTCCATTATCAGGTATGCTGTCCCTCTCGCAGAGCTGAGCTTAAATCCAATAAGGGAACTGTGGGTTACTGCCATGCTAGGACTGCTTCTATTGTTAGGGTTAAGTTATTGTGACATGCTTGTCATTGCCGAGGTTCATGAGAAGCATGGCCAAGTTGTGCTGTTGGTTGCCTCCCTCCCTTGAAAGCTTGGGTTGCAACTTTGGATACCATGGGAGGATGCTTTTGGTCTATCCAGCTCAGATGCTCCATGTCCTGTGTCTGAAGTGCCCAGTGTCTCCAGAAACAGGAACTTCCTTTCAACCTCTGGGAAGGAACCAAGGACAACAGCAGTAGTCTGTAATGTTTGGGGAGTCTTTTGAACTTCTCTGACTAACAGCTTCTAAGTGGACCTCTCCTGCCTGGTGTTGGGATTTTCTGGAATGCCTAGAGTCTGACCTAAGAATATGGCAGGATCAGTGTGGTTAGGTAAGAGAGTCTTCAAAGGCCCAGGACCCACTCACATTTCTTTTCCCACCTTGGGGACATCAGTGAAGTTTGCACTGGAATTGTTTGGCATGTGCCTGAGGTTGGTATCTCTAAGGCTGATGGTGGAGCATGGATTGAACAAAGGATTCAAACATGAATGCCACATCCATTTTGTGTATTTGACTTTTAGGAGCCAGATAAACAGTGTGTGTGTGTGTGTGTGTGTGTGTGTGTGTGTGTGTGTGTGTGTGTGT